>NW_020664393.1:66317440-66320738 GCF_002925995.2 Terrapene triunguis | reverse complement strand
TTTTACTTAGCAACCACCACACAAAAATATACAACAGGGGAATCTGTTAAATCCAAACCCTTGCTGCGTATAAAAATGTGTTCTTTTGACAGGTCTGTTCCTTTAATAGGGTTTCATTGAAGAGGGTGCTATTGTTTTATAAAATACTTTGTGGTTTGGTATGTAAAATATGCAGCCATTTAATATATCTCAAGTAGTTCAATTTTGCATTGTATTTTAACTTTTGATGCAGTATAAGTTTCTCTCCAGCAGTTCTCTCTGAAAAGGCTTCATTGTCATTTTCTATATATTTTGGTTGAGTACTTAGAAAATGTCTTCTTCGATCAGATTTATTTCTTTAAGTATTTTTATATGTGTACCATTCAGATAGGTAATATATAGGTTACAATTAATGTAAGGACTAGAATAGCTCACAGGATTGGTAATAACACGTTGATACTTTCACCTCTAAGTCATCAATTTGAATCCAATCCTAGTGCAAAGTGTCTACACTACATGATTACTCCGATTTTACAGAATTTGATTTTTGGCAACAGATTGTATAAAGTCGAGTGCATGCGGCCACAGTAAGCACATTAATTCGGCGGTGTGCGCCCATGTACCGAGGCTAGCATCGACTTCCGGAGTGTTGCACTGTGGGTAGCTATCCCATAGCTATCCAATAGTTCCCACAGTCTCCCCCGCCCATTGGAATTCTGGGTTGAGATCCCAATGCCTGATGGGGCAAAAAACATTGTCGCGGGTGGTTCTGGGTACATGTTGTCAGGCCCCCCTCTCCCTCCCTCCATGAAAGCAACAGCAGACAACCATTTTGCACCTTTTTTCCTGGGTTAACTGTGCAGACGCCATACCACGGCAAGCATGGAGCCCGCTCAGCTCAAGACAGCAGTCATGAACATTGTAAACACCTCGCGCATTATCGTGCAGTTTATGCTGAACCAGAACCTGAAAAACCAGTCGAGGAGGAGGCGGCGATGGCAGCGCAGCGACGAGAGTGATGAGGACATGGACACAGAATTCTCTCAAACCGTGGGCCCTGGCGCTTTGGAGATCATGGCGTTACTGGGGCAGGTGCTAGCCACGGAACGCCGATTCTCAGCCCAGGAAACAAGCACAGACTGGTGGGACCGCATAGTGTTGCAGGTGTGGGACAATTCCCAGTGGCTGCGAAACTTTCACATGCGTAAGGGCACTTTCATGGAATTTTGTGACTTGCTTTTCCCTGCCCTGAAGCGCCAGAATACCAAGATGAGAGCAGCCCTCACAGTTCACAAGCGAGTGGTGATAGCCCTGTGGAAGCTTGCAACGCCAGACAGCTACCGGTCAGTCGGGAATCAATTTGGAGTGGGCAAATCTACTGTGGGGGCTGCTGTGATGCAAGTAGCCAAAGTAATCACTGAGCTGTTGCTACCAAAGGTAGTGACTCTGGGAAATGTGCAGGTCATTGTAGATGGCTTTGCTGCAATGGGATTCCCTAACTGTGGTGGGGCGATAGATGGAACCCATATCCCTATCTTGGCACCGGAGCACCAGGGCAGCCAGAACATAAACCGCAAGGGGTACTTTTCAATGGTGCTGCAAGCACTTTGGATCACAAGGGACGTTTCACCAACATCAACGTGGGATGGCTGGGAAGGGTTCATGACGCTCACGTCTTCAGGAACACTAGTCTGTTTAAATGGCTGCAGGAAGGGATTTACTTCCCAGACCAGAAAATAACCATTGGGGATGTTGACATGCCTATGGTTATCCTTGGGGACCCAGCCTACCCCTTAATGCCATGGCTCATGAAGCCGTACACAGGCAGCCTGGACAGTAGTTAGGAGCTGTTCAACTATAGGCTGAGCAAGTGCAGAATGGTGGTAGAATGTGCATTTGGACATTTAAAGGGTTGCTGGCGCACTTTACTGACTCGCTCAGACCTCAGCCAAACCAATATTCCCATTGTTATTGCTGTGTGCTCCACAATCTCTGTGAGAGTAAGGGGGAGACGTTTATGGCGAGGTGGGAGGTTGAGGCAAATTGCCTGGCCGCTGATTACGCACAGCCAGACACCAGAGTGATTAGAAGAGCACACCAGGAAGTGTTGTGCATCGGAGAAGCTTTGGAAACCAGTTTCATGACTGGCCAGGCTACGGTGTGAAAGTTCTGTTTGTTCTCCTTGATGAAAACCCACCCCCTTGATTGACTCATTGCTTGTAAGCAACCCACCCTCCCCCCTTCGATCATAGCTTGCTTTCAAAGGAAATAAAGTCACTATCATTTAAAAATCATGTATTCTTTATTAATTGATTATAAACATAGGGAGAGAACTAACAAGGTAGCCCGGTTGGGGTTTGGGAGGAGGGGAGGAAGGAAGGAAAAGGCCACTTCAAAAGTTGTTGAATGACAGCCTTTTGCTTGGGCTGTCCACTGGGGTGGAGTAGCAGGGTGCATGGAGCCTCCCCCCTCCTGTGTTCTTGGGCGTCTGGGTGAGGAGGCTATGGAACTTGGGGAGTGGGGAGGGCGGTTATACAAGGGCAGCAGCGGCACTCTGTGATCCTGCTGCCGTTCCTGAAGTTTGATCATGCAGCAGCCCCAGCATTGCATCCTGCCTCCTCTGAGCTTCCTGCCGCCACCTCTGATCTCGAGCGTCCCTCCTGTCCTCACGTTCGTTGGCAGCTTTCCTGTACTTTGATACCATGTCCTTCCACTCATTCAGATGAGCTCTTTCATTGTGGGTCGACTGCATGATCTCAGAGAACATTTCGTCTCGCGTGCGTTTTTTTCACTGCCTTATCTGAGATAGCCTTCGGGATGGAGGAGGGAGGCTTGAAAAATTTGCAGCTGCGGGAGGGGAAAAAAGGGAGAGAAGTATTTAAAAAGATACATTTTACAGAACAATGCTTATACTCTTTCATGGTGAACAACACTATTCACATTACATAGCACATTTGATTTTGGTACAAGGTCGCATTTTGCATCTTAATATTGAGTGCCTGCAGCTTTGGTGTTAGAGATCACAGACGCAGGGCTGGGCAACAGAATTTGGCTTGCATGCGGCCATGGTAAGCCATTGTCTTTCGGCTTCTGCAAGCTTCATAAAAGCAGCGCCCTCCTTTCCCATACCAAGCAAAGCCCATTGAGTGCTGCGGTTTTCATGTTAACGTGCTGCAGCAGCAGCAACCAAACTTACCCCCCAACCCCATTCAATTCTCTGGGATGATCGCTTTATCCTTCTCCCACCGCGTGGCTGGTATCAGGGAAGATCCCTGCTAGCCAAACGTGAACAGCTCAGCGTCAATGCCCCCCCCCCCCC
>NW_020664393.1:66262053-66317340 GCF_002925995.2 Terrapene triunguis | reverse complement strand
TTACCATGAACGATATCACTCTCCTGAGGATAACACAGCGAGATAAAGAACGGATGTTGCATGAATGCCAGCAAACACTGGGACCATACGCTGCCAGGTTTTGTCATGCAATGATTCCAGATTACTTGCTTCTGCATGGTAAAATGTCCTACCATGGAGGACGGAATAAGGCTGCCCTGCCCAGAAACCTTCTGCAAAGGCTTTTGGAGTACCTCCAGGAGAGCTTCATGGAGATGTCCCTGGAGGATTTCCGCTCCATCCCCAGACACGTTAACAGACTTTTCCAGTAGCTGTACTGGCTGCAAATGCATCCCAAGTCCTCAGGGCAAATTAATCATTAAAAAACACTGGCTTTTAAACCATGTTTTATATTTACAAATGTACACTCACCAGAGGTCCCTTCCATGGCCTCATTGTCTGGGATACCACTTTGGGAGGTTGGGAGGCTACTTCGGTCAGGCTGAGAAAAAGATCCTGGCTGTTGGGGAGAACGGTGTGCTGTGTGCTCTCCGCAAGCTTGTCCTCCTCCTCATCTTCCCCATCTGCAAAATCCTCAGGCATGGCTGAGAGTAACCCCTCACCGGAATCCACGGTCAGGGGTAGGGTAGTGGTGGCGGCCCCCCCTAGAATTGCATGCAGCTCAGCGTAGAAACAGCATGTCTGCAGCTCTGCCCCGGACCTTCTGTTTGCTTCTTTGGTTTTCTGGTATGCTTGTCTGAGCTCCTTAACTTTCACGCAGCACTGATATGAGTCCCTATTGTGGCCTCTCTCCATCATGCCCTTCGAGATTTTTTCAAATGTTTTGGCATTTCGTCTTTTGGAATGTAGTTCTGCTAGCACGGAATCGTCTCCCCATACAGCGATCAGATCCAGTACTTCCCGTACGGTCCAGCCTGGAGCTCTTTTTCGATTCTCGGACTGCATGGTTACCTGTGCTGATGAGCTCTGCATGGTCACCTGTGCTCTCCACGCTGGGCAAACAGGGAATGAAATTCAAAAGTTCGTGGGACTTTTCCTGTCTACCTGGCCAGTGCATCCGAGTTCAGATTGCTGTCCAAAGCAGTCACAATGGTGCACTGTGGGATAGCTCCCGGAGGCCAATACTGTCAAATTGCGTCCACACTAACCCTAATTCGAACCGGCAATGTTGATTTCGGCACTACTCCCCTCGTCGGGGAGGAGTACAGAAATCTATTTTGAGAACCCTTTATGTCGAAGTAAATGGCTTCGTAGTGTGGACGGATGCAGGGTTAATTCAATTTAACACTGCTAAATTTGACCTAAACTCGTAGTGTAGACGAGGCCTTACAGTTGTCAATGGCTATTTGGCAGCATATGTGAAATGTGTCAGATGTCTCAATCCATTTCCTAAAAGATACGTCACAGCAAAGTCCCTAAAATTGGCATATGCAATTGTGACTGCTGACACACCTGAAAAGAAAAATCTGCAAGTCAAAAATGGGAACTACATCAACAGCAGAATCATTGATAACCACTGATGTCATTAATCAACCATGTCACACAAAATGCTACCATAAACAGATAAAAAAGAGCCATCATATTTTAAATGACAAAACAGTCTTAACCACAAACTTTGAAAAAGTATATGATTGCATTGAATAAACACAATTGTTGATAAGAGAGTCAAGCATGATCAAATGAGACCCTACCCCCAAAGGAAGAAACTGAATAACACTATTCAGTTACACTAATTAAAAAGACGTTTACAGAAAAAAAATATCCGATCAGAATACTACGGAGGAGCTCAGATATAACAGAGATAGATGACCTTATCAAAAACAGGTAACTATGGCCCCAGTTATGCAATGAAGTCACTGGAACCTTAGACTGTGTTTAAAGCTAAGCGTGTAATTACATGGGGAAGTTCTATGGCCTGTGTTTATACAGGAGGTCAGACTAGATCATCACAGTAATCCCTTCTGGCCTTGGAATCTATGAATCTATGAAGTGCATTGATATCAGGGCCCTAAATTCTATGTCAGGTTATTCTCAATGTATCCTTTTCTTCGAAAAATTAATGCCTGATCTACACAGTTTTGTTCTGGTATAACTATGTTGATTATGGGTGAGATTTTTTACTAATTTAGATATACTGGTACAAGCCCTAGTGTAGATGCAGTTATATTGATATAAAGGTGCCATAAACCAGTACAGCTTATTCCCTTTGCTACATGGGAATAAGTTATATCGCTATAAGCCATTTATACCCACATAAATGTGTCTACAATAGGGAGGGTTGTACTGCTTTAATTATACGGGTATGGTTAAAGCAGTGCCATTTTTGTGTGTCGACAAGCCCTAACTCAGATTATAATCTCACTGTTGTCTTAATTCTAAAATGAAAGAGTGGGTTACTATTGACTTCAACAGTAGCAGAGTGAGGCCAATGCTGAGCAGTTCTGAAATGCCTGTTCACAGAACCTAGACACTTGGTCTGGGTGCGTGTGGAGTGAATTTCACCTTAAATGCATGACAGGTTATGAAAAGGAAACTTCCAGTTCTTTATTTGCAGTGGGCCGAATACATCTCTTGTGTGACTCCACTGACTTCACTTTTGCAAGGTTTAAATGTTCATCATTTTTTCAGCTGGAAACACTAGAATAACAAATCTGAAGCAAACTTGTGTCTTGGCAGAAGTTATTCACAATTACTTCATCCAGCTACATTTTATCTTGTGCAAGACATGTTGGGTGCCCCACCCAGTGACAGCAATGCATTAGAAGAACAGGTGGGTACCCTTCTTGGTCACTTACTACATAATAATGTGCTAATAGTACCCATAATGATCATATATTGATGCCATAACGTTGCCCCTTAGTTCCACAAATATTACGCTTTTCGACATATATAGAACCCCAATTTTTGTGTAGCCATAACCATTGTTCTGTCTACCAAAATAACAACTTCAAACCTACATTTAACAAGAGATGAATGACCTATTTGGTCTTTCACTCCATTTTCTGCCAGTCAGGGCTCTTAAGTGCTGCACTGAATCATAGAATCATAGAAGATTAGGATTAGCTGAGACCTCAGGAGGTCATCTAGTCCAACCCCCTGCTCAAAGCAGGACCAACACCAACTAAATCATCCCAGCCAGGGCTTTGTCAAGCCGGGCCTTAAAAACCTCTAAGGATGGAGATTACACCACCTCCCTAGGTAACCCATTACAGTGCTTCACCACCCTCCTAGTGAAATAGTGTTTCCTAATATCCAACCTAGACCTCCCCCACTGCAAATTGAGACCATTGCTCTTGTTCCCTCAGCCTCTTCTCGTAAGTCATATACCCCAGCCCCATAATCATTTTTGTTGCCCTCCGCTGGACTCTCTCCAATTTGTCCACATCCTTTCTGTAGTGGGGGGGGGGCGCAAAAATAGACGCAATACTCCAGATGTGGCCTCACCAGTGCTGAATAGACGGGAATAATCACTTCCCTCGATCTGCTGGCAATGTTCCTACTAATGCAGTCCAATATGCCATTAGCCTTCTTGGCAACAAGGGCACACTCTTGACTCATATCCACCTTCTCATCCATTGTAATCCCCAGGTCCTTTTCTGCAGCACTGCTGTTTAGCCAGTCGGCCCCCCCAGCCTGTAGCAGTGCATGGGATTCTTCTGTCCTACATGCAGGACACTGCATTTGTCCTGGTTGAACCTCATCAGATTTCTTTTGGCCCAATCCTCCAATTTGTCTAGGTCACTCTGGACCCTGTCCCTACCCTCCAGCATATCTACCTCTCCCCCCAGCTTAGTATCATCTGTGAACTTGCTGAGGGTATAATCTATCCCATCATCCAACTCATTAATTAAGATGTTGAACAAAATCTGCCCCAGGACCTACCCCTGGAGCACTCTGCTTGATACCGGTTGCCAACTAGACATTGAGCCATTGATCACTACATGTTGAGCCCGACGATCTATCCAGCTTTTTATTCACCTTATAGTCCATTCATCAAATTCATACTTTTTTAACTTGCTGGCAAGAATACTGTGGCAGGCCATATCGAAAGCTGTGCTAAAGTCAAGATATATCACATCCACCACTTTCCCCATAACCACAGAGCCAGTTATCTCATCATAGAAGGTAATCAGGTTGGTCAGGCATGACTTGCCCTTGGTGAATCCATGTTGACTGTTCCTGATCATCTTCCTCTCCTCCAAGTACTTCAAAATGGATTCCTTGAGGACCTTCTCCATGATTTTTCAGGGACTGAGGTGAGGCTGACCAGTCTGTAGTTCCCCGGATTCTCCTTCTTACCTTTTTTAAAGATGGGCACTATATTAGCCTTTTTCCAATCATCCGGGATCTCCCCCAATCATCACGAGTTTTCAAAGATAATGGCCAATGGCTCTGAAATCACATCAGCCAACTCTCTCAGCACCCTCGGATGTATTAGATCTGGACCCATGGACTTGTGCATGTCCTGCTTTTCTAAATAGTCCTTAATCTTTCATCACTGAAGGCTGCTCACCTCCTCCCCATACTGTGCTGCCCAGTGCAGCAGTCTGGGATCTGACCTTGTCCGTGAAGACCGAGGCAAAAAAAGCTTTGAGTACTTCAGCTTTTTCCACATCACCTGTCACTAGGTTGCCTCCCCCATTCAGTAAGGATCCCACATTTTCCTTGACCTTTTTGTTGCTAACATACCTGTAGAAACCCTTGTTCTTACCCTTCACATACCTTGCTGGCTGCAACTCCAGTTATGCTTTGGCCTTCCCGATTACACCCCAGCATGCTTGAGCAATATCTTTATACTCCTCCCTAGTCATCTGTCCAAGTTTCCACTTCTTGTAAGCTTCCTTTTTGTGTTTAAGCTCACCGAAGATTTCTCTGTTAAGCCAAGCTGGTCGCCTGCCATATTTGCCTTTCTTTCTACACATCGGGATGGTTTGTTCCTGTGCCCTGAATATGGCTTCTGGTGCAATGACATTCATGCTAAGAGGATTCCCTTCCACTCTGTGGAAATGACATTTCACATGCTAGTTACTCAGGAGTGTCATTGCCAAAAAGCAACATCAGCATCTGCAGCAGCCACAGAAGCATCTTCTGGATGAAAACTCATTAAATTGACCTCTAAGTATATCAGTCATTCTGAGTCAGTGTTCAGGCTCTCTTGGTGGTTGATTGAACCATTTTGAATTTTGGCATTTTGAATAAAAGCTGAAAGAAGGGTAATTTAAAGACAACAGATATAGGCCGTGACTCTGCAAAGTACTTAAGCGCGTGCTTAACTTTCAGCATATGGGTAGCTCTACTGAAGTCATGCTTAATTGCTTTTGCTGAACTGAACAAGGAACAAACTACTTTTTGTTTCAGCAAAGGGATGCAATAGTAGCTCCTATCCACATAAGTTGACTCATAAGACCTGATTCTCCTCTTGCTTCTCTGAGTCACAGTTTGATTCCCAATCCACTCCTGGAGCACTGTGACAATATGCTGCCCAGGCTATAAAGTAAAGTCACGATTAAGCTAACTTAACGTACAGTTTGTTTGAAAGTGGACAATTTTCTGAGCTTGTGGCTTTTAGAGTAAGTGGTTTCCATTGCTGAACAACAGTGCTATCCTCTTTTCATTTGCAAATATCTGTGTCTGCCCATGGGCCACCTTTCCTTTTAGTTGCTGAGTGTCTTCTTGACAGCATCAAAGGCTATTCCCTAGCTTCCCTCATTGCACTCTGTTCTGCAAGACTCATTTCAGAAGTAACCTCATGGCCCAGAATTTTCACCCTCAATAATTAGATTCAGGAGGATAGAGAGAGGACAAATGACTTGAAGGAGATGATGGGTTTGGGGAGAAAGCAAGAGAAATGAAGACAGTGGATGTGATCCAAATTAAAAGTGAACCTGAATTTAAACCTGGAGTGGAAGCAAAACTGCCAAGAAATTAAAGTATGTTCTTTTCTCTGGTTTTGGGTCCTCTTTCTTCTTAATGTTGTTATTTATGGTCAATATTTAAGCAATGCAAAAAAAAAAAAAAAATAAAATAACTAAGCAATGCCTATTTTGAACATTGACCTTCAGTTCTCCTACCCATTGCAAAATAGAAAAGGGCTGTTCTTCCCTTTCTAATCAGACATGATTTTGACATACTGCTTCCAGCTACTTGTTAATGATTTTCCAAGCTACTCAGCTTGATTCTTCACTCCCTCCTGAGTATGAAAGCTTTATTGTTCCCTGTTAACGTTTCTACCATCCACCCCTCCCTATCCTGAGCTTTGGCACAAATGGACTCATTTGAGCTTCTGTGTGAAGACCACCTGCAGCAGACCTTGAAATGACTAACATGGAAGCAGACTGAGATTCAGCTTAAAGCCCAGTTTCATATCAACTCTACATCGCTCTGTTTCTTACACCAAAAACGACTTCATTTCCTACACCAACTGCTAAAGTAATAGTCCCAAAAGAGGGAGCAATAATTTACAGCAACTCTTCTTAATACCCAAACATTAATTTTATTTATTATGCCAAGAATGAAATTTACTCGAGACATAGTCAGTGATTGGCATCTTTGGAGGAAATATGGTAAATTACTCAAATATATGGATATAGCTGTAGAGATTTATAAAACATTGCCTTGAATGGCTATAACATGATATATGACTAGTGCTGAGGTCATGTCCAATGTACGTTTTGCTCATTTACTTTTGCAGGTGGGGCTGAAACAGTTGCCAATTCACAAAACGAGGTTTAAAAAAATAGATTGAAAAGTAGATTTGAAAAGTTAGATTAAATAGTGTTACTTCTTAATAGCAAATATATATATGTATATACATCCAGGCATGATAAAACCCAGTTTTTGACAGTTTGAAAAATAAAAAATAAATTAAAGGACCCGATCCTGCAAACACTTACTACTAGATACGGTGCTTATTATTTGAGTACTCCCATAGAAATCAATGGAGCACGCCCAGTAGAAAGTAATATGCCCTCTGAGTCAAATAGGACTACTCTCAATAGTAAAGCACTCTGCCCAGCAGTGTTCACAGGATCAGAACTTAAGAGGCCTGATTCTGCAAGACTTACCCAGGTGAAAAGTCCACTGAAAGCAATACTATTACCATGGATTTGCTGTGGTGTAACTGATACCAGAATTTGGCCCAATGGGACTACTCATGTGTGTGGCCTCCAACTAAACAGATAAGAAAAATCTTCTACTTTTCAAGCTTCACACACACAAATGCAATGGAGGAAATGGATTTAGCAAGTGATGTGTTTTGTTTCTTTGTTGGAACACATTTGGACGGCAAACTCTGGCTCTGTTTTTCTTGTCAGTGCTAGGGAGAAAAGAGAAATGTAAGGCTATTTAACAAGGATTCCGAATATGACTCGCCTACTTTTTTTTTCTTTAGGAAAAAAACTGGGTGATGTTTAAAGTCCCTAAATCACAAAAGGCATATTTTTAATATCTTGTACTAGGGATAACCTTTTTAATAGCACTGGAAATCCCCATGTACTACATCTAGGTGTATCTAGATGGATTGCTTCCATATGAATACATTTTCCTTCGCCATTTTTCATTCTATTGTACATATCTGTAACGTATGCTTTTTATAATGAAGGGCTACTCTTAATAACCTTGTATTTATTTTATTTTATTTTTTTAAGAAAGAGCAGATGTGATGAAGTGAATGAGAGCTATTGGTTTAATAAAGCACAGTCATCTTCCCTCAGATGTTACAATAAGCCAGATTAGATAGAGCTCTAATGGAGAAAGTTCGAATGTTACTTCTACTGTTGATAAATGGGGAGGAATTTCATTTTCTCCTTTTGGTGTATGCTGTGTGTATTTAATTGTTTAGAATCTGGCACTGTAAAGATATGAAACCAAAGCATCCCTAGGTCTTAAAATGGCCAATTATACAAACAATGTTTTTTAACTGACAACAATAAGGAAGTGTAAAGTGATAAAGTCCTTTTTTCTCCCCAATTAAATACTTTTCATGAAGGTCTTGAATATATTTCTCTCTATAGTGTCGTTCGAGTAATAACAGAAAACTTGGTGTCATGATGGAAAAAAGACATTAGAACTTTTTAGGGGTGGAGAAAGGGGATCTGCGAATGTACATCAAAGAGAGGGTCTTGTTTTTCCTTCTATTCCCTCAGTGTTTCCATGAAATCTAAGGCAATGACATCACAACAAAACAACGTTGCCAAGATATACTATACAAAAACATGTTTTCACATGGTTACATTTTCTGCAAATTATAGCTCTTGGAATATAAATCAGAATAATTGTTTAAATCAGAGTGACTGTTGAAACAGATTTACAGAGATCAAATCAAAAATGTAATAATTCTTGTGGTTTCACTAATGCTCGGAGCACCAAATACTTCTAAAAATTTTGGTTGTCAGTTATATATAGTGTTTACATTAACATGCTGCTTGAACAGAGAAAATATATATTTTAAGATGAAAATGTGAATCCAGGGTTACAAGAATGTTTCTGAAACAGCTAAGTCATCTTGTTTCAAGTAAAACCAGATGTTTGCTTAAAGTGAAAGCCAATCATTTCTTTTAATTATGTTCACTGGTTAGGCCACCAGGAATATCCATATGTGCACACAATGATCCGATTAAAATCAAAGACCTTATGATGGAGAAAGCAATCAATAACTGAAAGACCACCAAATGATATGCAATGCACTGATCTGGATTCTACCATGTATGTTTGCTCATTTTCACTCAGCAAGTCAAACAAGAAAGATATTGCTAGAATTCTCTAAGACAGTCATATGTGAATTATAACCTAGGTTCCTACAATAGCTTCAGTACTAATGGCCTGGTAAACAGTGCTTCCAACCCAATTAACCTGGATTAAATGGCCAAAACTTCTATAAAGGTTGAATGCACCATGTACTGTAAGGGAAGCGCTGCATTGAAATCTGTGCTCTCTTCAGCTTTTAGAAGATGTTATATCTTGGGGCTAGTCTACACTACCCGCCCAGATCGGTGGGTAGAAATCGATCTCTCAGGGATCGATTTATCGCGTCTCACCTAGACGGATAAATCGATCCCCGAATCGACACGCGTACTCCCACCTCATCAGGAGGAGTAAGCGCCGTCGACGGGGGAGCCGCGGCGGTCGATTTGCCGCCGTCCTCACAGCAGGGTAAGTCGAATAGGATACGTCGAATTCAGCTATGCTATTCGCGTAGCTGAATTTGCGTATCTTAAATCGATCCCCCCCCAGTGTAGACCTAGCCTTGGTGATCTTGAGTGGAAAAGTAAGGTTAGAAAACTTGTACAGTACTTCATATTAATACTTAAGAAGGAGAGGGGTTGCACCTCCCCTTGCTTTGCAGATGTCAGAGATTCCTTTCTCTGACATTTATGATATTCATCTTTTGGAGCTGGGCATGTTTACCAGCAATGCTGGGCAACTTTACCCCATCTTATGTCGTTTTCTCTTCTGTGCTACTTGGGCCTAACATGTTCTGTCAGAGCTGTTCTGACCTTCCTCCCCACAACTAAGTCTTTTGAGTAGATAATAAGCAGTCCTCTGGTCCAGTGGTTCTCAACCTTGCCAGACTACTGTACCCCTTTCAGGAGTCTGATTCGTCTTGCAAACCCTAAATTTCACCTCATTTAAAAACTACTTGCTTACAAAAATCAGACATAAAAATACAGGTCACAGCACACTATTACTAAAAAATTGCTTACTTTCTCATTTTGTCTGTATGGAAATTTTAGTTTGTACTGACTTCACTAGTGCTTTTTATGGAGCCTGTTGTAAAACTAGGCAAATATCTAGATGAGTTGATGTACCCCCTGGAAGACCTCTGTGTACCCCCAAGGGTATGCGTAGAGAACCACTGCTCTATTCTACTATATATAGGCTTTTATACTGCACTCATAACTGTAGTAGCCAAGTGCCTTCCACCAGTGAATTAAGCAATGAGATTAATATCTGCCACAGATAACTTCTCTCATCCTCTCCCCTCCTCCATCACACTGCAGCATCAACGTAAAGACACTCCTTGCTGCTCTTCTTTCGTATTAGTTCCAAATTAGAAATAAAATACAATCACTCCTTCTGAGAAACTGAGTTAAAATTTCTTCTGCTAGTCCTACTGACCACACGGGTTAAATTCAGCCTATCAAGTAACCAGAAACTATACCATGCGACTTATGTAACCAATCGCAGCCAACCAATCCAGGTAAAAATTCAAAAAAGTGATGTCAAAACATGCCAGAAAACGTTGAATTGCATTTTACATTGAAATGTCATCATAAAATCTTGAAAAATTGCAAAATTATTCCAATTTCACAAATATTTGAACTTGAACAAGAGTAAGATATTTCATATTTAATATTAATATAATTAATATTTCTGTGACTCTTTCTCCCAGCTTGTTTCATTAGCCAGAAAATGAACTTAATAGTTGGCAAATGAATTGCTGATATCAAAAACTATTTAGGTTCAATATGTGATCAAATAAAATTCATCTATGGCATGATATAAAGGAACCACCATTATAGCTTTTAAATAAAGTAAGTTTTGTTGAAATGATGTCAAAAGAACAATAGTCACATGAGCTATTCTTATGAAACAAATAGTCCCATTTAGGTTATGCTCTACTGGTAATGTATTGATAATTAAAGTACTGTGTGATTTATGGAAGTCAAAAGGGAAATTACTCTAAAAATATTTAGATTTAGTACTTATAACTCCCAGCTCCCACTATCCCAAAGGGCAACACTTCAACAATCACCATGACTCAGTTGAAAAGATCTTTGGCTTATTTTTGCAAAATGTTTGCTTGACTTCTTCAACTGCATCTACTAAATGTGCTTAGCTCGATAAGATAACTGACTTAGCAAGCTATGCAACAGTGTAATTACAGCATCAGTCCACAATAGCAGTGATATTTTACAACACACAACACATTCAGAAGTCTTGGGGGAAAATAATCCAGAAGAATTAACTTCCATCAACATTGGAAACTCAGTGTATGGATAGACTATAATGTATTTTTATCTTATCTGTTTGTCTTTATAATGCCAGTCTATAGTAAGCTATTTTCTGGATATGAAGCTATGTATCAAAGTTATAAATAATGTATGTAGTAAGTAGAGCTAGTCAAAAAATGGAAACCTATTTTCACCAAAAAAAAATCTATATCAAAGTTGTGGTCCATTCCAACATGTTCAAAACAGACCACCCAACTCCCCCGCTTTTTTTAAAAAAATGTCTGCATTTGTTTTACCTTTGATAAATGAAAATATAATATTTTCAGTAATAGTTGGCATTTTATTACATTTTTAAAGATATTGAAAAATGAAGGCAATTATTTTATTTATGGTAAAGGGCCATTTCCGATTAAAAACTTTTTTGTTCAAAATAATTTTGTCCAGTTCTAATAGTAAAGTGTTACTGTATATTATGGATTTGAACAATCAGTTTCACTCCCCAATGGTATAGGACAGGAGAGTCAGGATTCATATTCAGTGAAACAGCAGTTCAAATGAATAAATATTAACACTACGAATTTCTATAACACCTTTCCTGAAAGCAATTTAAAAATATTTGGTGCAGTAAGTGTTATCAGAAGCTTTTTTATAAGTGGGTAAATTGAGGCACAGAGAATGTAGTTCTAGCATAGTGGTAGCCTGTCATAAAGTATACAAGGCTTCATGAGATATGCCATTCCAGACCCTGTAAGCACCAATAATTGACACTGTATGACCACATTTGGAAATGGAAATGTATTTTCCTAGCAGTGGGAATTTGACCATCACACTTCCACTCCAGCATAAATACAGAGCAATTGGAAAGCAGATTCAGCAGATAAAAAAGGGCAGAAACTTACACAATGGAACAATGAGTGTTTTATTGATATAGTAATCCAGCATGGGCCCTGATGTGGCACAGGATAAACTCCAGCTGCAATGAGGAAAGACTTGTTTCTCCCAGAGAGGGGGAACCAACCTCAAGGTCTGATTCATCTCCCAATGTAGTACATGGGAGCCTTTACATTAATTTCCAGAAAGATGAATCTGGGCGTTAGTCATTAGCTATTCCTGGGTTCATGTGACATAATGATATGGCAGCAGCTTATGGTGGCTAAAAATAGTCAACTATTTACTAATATTTACATATCACAACTGCACACCAGCCAAGTACAGTTTCATTGAATGAACTGTTTAAACAAATCTCAGACACTTGTTTTAGGTGATGAAGTGATGCAATGACAATGATGCTGCTGATGATGGAGGCTCACATTGATGTTGTCATACCAGGACTCAGCAAACAAACACATATAAGCAAGGTCAAACCAATGCGAGAACCGCAAACACAGTTACATGTGGGACAGACAAGATTGTCTATGACCATTGCAGGCTGTTGTATCCTTGCACTGTTCACGTTCTTCACAGGTGTTAATGTTGTTTCAAAGCAGTCAACGATGATATGATAAATCTGCCATCACCATGCTCTGTCATGGGCTGTTGCTTCCCAGTTGCTGGGGTCCATCTGACATGCTTTTAAATTTGAATTCAGTGTGTCTTTATATTATTTGTACTGGTCACCATGAGAATGGGTGTTTGGCCTTAGCTGACCACAAAATATGCTCTTGGGTAGTCTCAAGTCAGCCATATAAATGAGATGCCCAGACCAACGCAACTGAGGTTTTATGAGAATGCTTTGAATGCCAAACATCCAACAATGATTAAGGATTTTGATACTGGGAATCTTGTCCCACCATTTGACCCTGCAAACAGACTAAAGAAAGGTTTCAGAGTAGCAGCCCCTAACGCCCCTACTCTACTTGCGCTACATTGATGACATCTTCATCATCTGGACCCATGGAAAAGAAGCCCTTGAGGAATTCCATCATGATTTCAACAATTTCCACCCCACCATCAACCTCAGCCTGGACCAGTCCACACAAGAGATCTACTTCCTGGACACTACAGTACTAATAAACGATGGCCACATAAACACCATCCTATACGAGAAACCTACTGACCGCTATACTAACCTACATGCCTCCAGCTTTCATCCAGACCACACGACTTGATCCATTGTCTACAGCCAAGCTCTACGATACAATCACATTTGCTCCAACCCCTCAGACAGAGACAAACATCTACAAGCTCTCCATCAAGCGTTCTTACAACTACAATACCCACCTGCTGAAGTGAAAAAACAGATTGACAGAGCCAGAAGTGTACCCAGAAGTCACCTACTACAGGACAGGCCCAACAAAGAAAGTAACAGAACGCCACTAGCCATCACCTTCGGCCCCCAACTAAAACCTCTCCAGCGCATCATCAGGGATCTACAACCTATCCTGAAGGACGATCCGTCACTCTCACAGATCTTTGGAGACAGGCCAGTCCTTGCTTACAGACAGCCCCCAAACCTGAAGCAAATACTCACCAGCAACCACACACCACACAACAAAAACACTAACCCAGGAACCTATCCTTGCAACAAAGCCCGTTGCCAACTCTGTCCACATATCTATTCAGCGGATACCATCATAGGACCTAATCACATCAGCCACACTATCAGAGGCTCGTTCACCTGCACATCTACCAATGTGATATATGCCGTCATGTGCCAGCAATGCCCCTCTGCCATCTACATTGGCCAAACCGGACAGTCTCTACGTAACAGAATAAATGGACACAGATCAGACATCAAGAATTATAACATTCAAAAACCAGTTGGAGAACACTTCAATCTCCCTGGCCACTCGATTACAGACCTAAAAGTCGCAATATTACAACAACAAAAACTTCAAAAACAGACTCCAACGAGAGACTGCTGAATTGGAATTAATTTGCAAATTGGACACCATTAAATTAGGCTTGAATAAAGACTGGGAGTGGATGGGCCATTACACAAAGTAAAACTATTTCCCCATGCTTATTCCCCGCCCCTCGCCCCCTACAGTTCCTCATATCTCCTTGTCAATTGCTGGAAATGGGCCATTTTCATTACCACTACAAACAGTTCTTTTTCTCTCCTGCAGATAAAAGCTCATCTTAACCGACCACTCTCCTTATAGTATGTATGGTAACACCCATTGTTTCATGTTCTCTGTGTATATATATATCTTCCTACTGTATTTTCCACTACATGCATCTGATGAAGTGGGCTGTAGCCCACGAAAGCTTATGCTCAAATAAATTTGTTAGTCTCTAAGACTAAAGAAAGTATATATGAAACTGATTAAGTTTCCTAATGAGGTGGTAATATGTTGTCCATGTCTCACAACCATATAAAAGTGTTGTAAAAACACAACTGCCCCATCTACATTTGGTTTAGTACTTATTTTTATGCCCCTATTGTTCCATGGGTGGTTTGACAGCATTCCAAATGCAGAGCTGGTTTTGGCTTTGTGATGGGTAATATCATCAGTCGTTGCATTCTGTGACAGCATAGGTCCTACGTTGCAAAACTTCTCCACAGACTTGAAAAGGTCATTGTTAATCTTAATAATTGGGTAGACAGGCATATTACCTAGTACCAGTTGATACATTACTTTGGTTTTCTTCAGGCTGACTGTGAAACCAAAACAATTGACTGCACAAATGAAATCATCAGTTATAAATTGAATGTCATCAATCAAGTGAGCAATCAGTGCACAGCCAATAAAAGCTCCTTAATGAGTAGAACTGCCACTTCTGTGGGAGCACAGAAGTGTTGCAGATTGAACTTCTTCCCATCAGGGTGGAACTGAATAGATACTCCTCTGTCAATGTCATCAAATCCAGCCATAAGTACAGCCCCCAAAAAGGATGGAAAAGAGTATGGGAGCCAGCCCACAACCTTGTTTTATGCCATTGGTGACCAGAAAGGGGTCTGATATTTCACCATTCTCCACCACTCTGGCCATCATTCTATCATGAAAGGACCAAATTATGACCAAAAGTTTCCAGAAACCCTCACAATTTACAGTGTCAAAAGTTTAGCTAAGTTGACCAACACCATATAAAGTCTGCGGATTTGCTCCCAGCTCTTTTTCTGAAGCTGATCAGGTGTGAAGATCATGTCTATAGTGCATTGTCCACACCAAAATCTACATTGAGACGCAGGGAGGATGGTTTCCTCAAGACAGGTGTTAAGTCTATTCACTATGACTCAGGCAAGAGTTATCCCACCAAAACAGCAGTGATAATCACCGCAGCCATTCACAATTTGCCCTATCACTCTTATGTTTATAGACTCATAGAAATGTAGGGCTGGAAGGGACCTCAAGGAGTCATCAAGCCCTACATTCAAGCCAACTGTCCTGAGAGAGGATCAAGAAAACATAGACCACCCCGACCGGTGTTTTTCCCAACATGTTCTTAAAAACCTCCAGTGATGGGGATTCCACAATCTCCCTGGGAAACCTATTCCAGAATTTAACTATCTTATAGTTAGAAAGTTTTCCCACCTTCCTGCAAATTAAACTCACTACTTCTTGTCCTACCTTCAGTGGACATGGAGAACAATTTATCACTGTCCTCTTTATAACAGCCTTTAACATAGTTGAGGACTATGATGTGATAACAACTATGACGGATGATCTGGAAAAAGCTGAAGTACTCAATGCTTTTTTTGCCTCAGTCTTCACGGACAAGGTCAGCTCCCAGACTGCTGCACTGGGCAGCACAGTATGGGGAGGAGGTGAGCAGCCCTCAGTGATGAAAGAACAGACTAAGGACTATTTAGAAAAGCTGGACATATACAAGTCCATGGATCTGGATCTAATGCATCCAAGGGTGCTGAGGGAGTTGGCTGATGTGATTGCAGAGACATTGGCCATTATCTTTGAAAACTCATGGCGATCGGGGAAGGTTCCAGATGATTGGGAAAAGGCAAATATAGTGCCCATCTTTAAAAAAGGTAAGAAGGAGAATTGGGGGAACTACAGACTCACTTCAGTCCCTGGAAAAATCATGGAGAAGTTCCTCAAGGAATCCATTTTGAAGCACTTGGAGGAGAGGAAGGTGATCAGGAAAAGTCAACATGGATTCACCAAGGGCAAGTCATGCCTGACCAACCTGATTGCCTTCTATAATGAAATAACTGGCTCTATGGATATGGGGAAAGCAGTGGATGTGATATATCTTGACTTTAGCAAAGCTTTTGATATGGTCTCCCACAGTATTCTTGCCAGCAAGTTAAAAAAGTATGGATTGGATGAATGGACTATAAGGTGGTGTGACAAAGTTCTTCCTCTATCTTGGTGGGTCCTGCGCTTATTGGCGGATTTTCTTGCCTCAGAGATTCACCATGTGGGTTGGGGAACAGCCCAGAGACCTTCCCCTCTGGAAGAACCCACAGTCCAGGTCAATTGGGAGGTTTGGGCGGAACCCAGGCCCGCCCTCTACTCCGGGTTCCAGCCCAGGGCCCTGTGGACTGCAGCTGTCTATAGTGCCTCCTGTAACAGCTGCATGACAGCTACAACTCCCTGGGCTACTTCCCCATGGCCTCCTCCAAACACCTTCCTTAGTCTCACCACAGGACTTTCCTCCTGGTGTCTGATAACGCTTGTGCTCCTCAGTCCTCCAGCAGCACACCCTCTCACTCTCAGCTCCTTGCGCCTCTTGCTCCCAGCTCCTCACACTCGGACCACAAACTGAAATGAGCTCCTTTTAAAACCCAGGTGCCCTGATTAGCCTGCCTTAAATGATTCTAGCAGCTTCTTCTTAATTGGCTCCAGTGACCTAATTAGCCTGCCTGCCTTAACTGGTTCTAGCTCTGGTCACTCAGGGAACAGAAAACTACTCATCCAGTGACCAGTATATTTGCCCTCTACCAGACTCCTGTACCCCACTGGTCTGGGTCTGTCACAGTGGATAGAAAGCTGGCTAGATCGATGGGTTCAATGGGTAGTGATCAACGGCTTGATGTCTAGTTGGCAGCCAGTATCAAGCGGAGTGCCCCAGGGGTCAGTCCTGGGGCTGGTTTTGTTCAACATCTTCATTGATGATCTGGATGATGGGATGTATTGCACCCTCAGCAGGTTCACAGATGATACTAAGCTGGGAGGAGAGGTAGATAAGCTGGAGGGTAGTGATAGGGTCCATAGTGACCTAGACAAATTGGAGGATTGGGCCAAAAGAAATTTGATGAGGTTGTGTAGAGTCCTGCACAAAGGACGGAAGAGTCCCATGAACAGTTGCAGACTGGGGTCCAACTGGCTAAACAGCAGTTCTGCAGAAAAGGACCTGGGGAGTACAGTGGACGAGAAGCTGGATATGAGTCAACAGTGTGCCCTTGTTGCCAAGAAGGCTAACGGATATTGGGCTGCATTAGAAGGAGCATTGCCAGCAGCTCAATGGAAGTGATTATTCCCCTCTATTCAGCACTGATGAGGCCACATCTAGAGTATTGCATCCAGTTTTGGGCCCCCCACTACAGAAACAATGTGGATATATTGGAGAGAGTCCTGTGGAGGGCAATGAAAATGATTAGGGGGATGGGGCACATGACTTACGAGGAAAGGCTGTGGGAACGGGGCTTATTTACTCTGCAGAAGAGAAGAGTGAGGGGGGATTTGATAGCAGCCTTCAACTACTTGAAGGGAGGTTCCAAAGTGGATGGAGCTCGGCTGTTCTCAGTGGTGGCAGATGACAGAACAAGGAGAAATGGTCTCAAGTTGCAGTGGGGGAGATCTAGTTTGGATATTTAATAAAAACTATTTCACTAGGAGGGTGGTGAAGCACTGGAAGGGGTTACCTAGGGAAGCGGTGTAATCTCCATCCTGAGAGGTTTTTAAGGTCTGGCTTGACACAGCCCTGGCTGGGATCATTTAGTTGGGGTTGGTCCTGCGTTGAGCAGGGGGTTCGACTAGATGACCTCCTGAGGTCTCTTCCAATCCTAATCTTCTATGATTCTATGACTTTTATCAGTTCCTGCTCGTTCTTTTCTCAGGACTATGCCCAGGTGTTTTTTAACCTTTTCTCATAGGTCATATTTTCTAAACCTTTTATCATTTTTGTTGCTCTTCTCTGGACTGTCTCAAATTTGTCCACATCTTTCCTGAAATGTGATGCCCAGAATTGGACACAAGTTCTACAGCTGAGGCCTCATCACTGCTGAGTAAAATGGAACAATTACCTCCCATGTCTTATATACAAATGTGATTCTGGCACACCAGATGCCAGCTCATGCCAAGAGCCCCATGTCTCAGTGGAACACTGACAAATACATAGCTCACCCGTATTGTTAAAATACGTATTAGAATTATTAAAAAGTGCTTAGTGTTTAGACTTTATTGAATGCTTGTAAATTGCTGCATTCACTAATCTTACTTCTAATATCTGTATCCTATATTATAAGGTAATATTTAAACATTTGTATTATAAGCGTCTGACTGTGTAAATCACCAGACAGGAGAGAGACATTAATTAGTGTAATTAGTGCTGATGTCCAACAGAAGGTTGAGGTAAACAGGATGAAGTTTAATAAAGACAAATGCAAAGTGCTCCACTTAGGAAGGAACAATCAGTTTCGCACATACAGAATGAGAAGAGACTGTCTAGGAAGGAGTACGGCAGAAAGGGATCTAGGGGTTATAGTGGACCACAAGCTTAATATGAGTCAACAGTGTGATGCTGTTGCAAAAAAAGCAAACTTCTTTTTTTTTTATTGAGATATCCCATCTCCTAGAACAGGAAGGGACCTTGGAAGGTCATTGAGTCCAGCCCCCTGCCTTCACTAGCAGGACCAAGTACTGATTTTGCCCCAGATTCCTAAGTGGCCCCCTCAAGGATTGAACTCACAAACCCTGGGTTTAGCAGGCTAATGCTCAAACCACTGTGCTATCCCTGGGATGATTCTGGGATGCATTAACAGATGTGTTGTGAGCACGACACAAGAAGTCATTCTTCTGTTCTACTCTGCACTGGTTAGGCCTCAACTGGAGTATTGTGTCCAGTTCTGGGCACCGCATTTCAAGAAAGATGTGGAGAAATTGGAGAGGGTCCAGAGAAGAGCAAAAAGAATGATTAAAGGTCCAGAGAACATGACCTATGTAGGAAGGCTGAAAGAATTGGGTTTGTTTAGTTTGGAAAAGAGAAGACTGAGAGGGGACATGATAGCAGTTTTCAGGTATCTAAAAGGTGTCATAAGGAGGAGGAGGAAGAAAACGTGTTCATCTTAGCCTTTAAGGATAGAACAAGAAGCAATGGGCTTAAACTGCAGCAAGGGAGGTTTAGGTTGGACATTAGGAAAAAGTTCCTAATTGTTAGGGTGGTTAAACACTGGAATAAATTGCCTAGGGAGGTTGTGGAATCTCCATCTCTGGAGATATTTAAGAGTAGGTTAGATAAATGTCTATCAGGAATGGTCTAGACAATATTTGGTCCTGCCATGAGGGCAGGGGACTGGACTCGATGACCTCTCAAGATACCTTCCAGTCCTAGAATCTATGAATCTATGAATCCATGTCCTGCCCCACAAGGAAGGCCGATCAACACCAAACTATTTTGAAACATCAAAGAGGATAAAAGACTATTGACTGCTGCCCCACTCTCATGAAGAGGAGTTGTGCAAGTGAATTCCTTCTATCAGCTAAGTTTGCAGCTCAAAGCACAAGGGAGGAAGGGGATAAAAAGCCCTAACAAACGGAACTGTGTCTTTATGCTGCTTGGACTCTGAGGACAAGGGTTATTAAACATAAGCAAAAAATCCCCAGTGCTTAGTGTGGGTTAGCCCTATTGGACATATAGAGCTTCTTTATTATAGAAGCATCTGTTATTTTTTGAAATTTAAGATTGGAACTCATTTGTGTGGTTTTAGAGGTTTTTAAGGTCAGGCTTGACAAAGCCCTGGCTGGGATAATTTAGTTGGGGATTGGTCCTGCTTTGAGCAGGGGGTTAGACTAGATGACCCCCTGAGGTCCCTTCCAACCCTGATATTCTATGATTCTATGTGTGTATGTATGTTTACATGGCTTAACTTTGTAAATAACTATCTTATTTCCTTTTCCTAGTTAATAAATTTTTAGATAGTTTATTACAGGATTGGCTACAAACATTGTCTTTGGTGTGAAATCCACAGTGGACTTGGCCAGCAGTAAGTGACTGGTCCTTTGGGACTGGGAGTAACCTGAATATTGCAGTATAAGGGACCATTCATCACAAAGACAGGTTTACCTGGGTGGCAAGACAGATTGAAGTACCCAAGGGAACTGCCTGTGACTCCATGTTAAGGCTGTTAAAATGTCTGAAGATTTTACGCTTGATAATTGATTCATGAAATCTACATATAGAACTCACAGCCAATTTGGGGTTTGTGCCCTGTTTCCTATCAGTCTGCCTTGATGTTAGTACTCATGCTTTTGAGCCACTGTAGGACAGTTTGACAACACTACTCCAGTGAATACATGCCAGAATGATATTAGCCTTTTTTGCAACTGCATCACATTGTTGACTCATTCAATTTGTGATCCACTAAAACCCCAGATCCTTTTCAGTGGTACTACTACCTAGCCAGTTATTCCCCATTTTGTAGTTTTGCATTTGATTTTTCCTTCATTAATGAAGTATTGTGCTCTTATCTTTATTGAATTTCATCCTCGACAAGGATTGTCTGCCTTCTTTGGATGATTAGAGATCTCTTTGTGCAGACATTTGATAGTCTTACAGGTTTGGGTAAGCAGCCATCCTCAGGTATGTCCCAAAGCGTGTTCTACTTTTTTTTACCACAGAGTTCTCTGCGCTATGCAAGAGTATTTTCTGCTGTTTCTATGCTGAGAACCTAATAATGAATGGATAGCTTTAGCTGTGTGGAATTCCTACTGGTACTCTTCTCTCTGGTGGTCACAGCCTGCCCATCATCTTCTGCCTCCAGCCGTGTAGAATACTGCTGGTCTCCTTGCTTCTGGTAGTTAAGAATTGCCAGTCCTCCTCTTTGGTTTCCACTCTGATTCCTTGGTCCCCAATTCCTCTCTTTATCTGAATCTGGTTTTCCAAATACACGTCAGGCTCTCTGATGCTGTGTAGTGTCAGTACTTGTCTTTCCAAGCCATAAATCTTTTCTTCCAGCATAGCTACCAACTTTCATTTCATACACAGGAAGTCCCTTCTGGCTTTAGAAGCCAAGGGAAGCCCAAAGTCAGGGTAGACCTATTACTCAACGAGGTGGGAAAGACAATAACAGAAAACACAGCAATAGCTCAAGTGTTAAATGTCTTTTTTGTTTCAGTTTTCACCAAAAAGGTTAGCAATGATCGGAAAACTAATCTAATGAACTCCAGTGTATATGGTGTAGAATCTGAGGCTAAAATAGGGAAAGAACAAGTTACAAATTATTTAGAAAAGTTAGATGTCTTTAAGTCAGCAGGGCCTGGTGAGATACAGCCTAGAATACTTAAGTAACTGGCTGAAGAGATCTGAGCCATTAGCAATTATCTTTGAGAGCTCATGAAGGATCAGAGAGATCCAAGAGGACTGGAAAAGGGCAAATATAATACCTATCTAAAAAAGGGGAATAAGGAAAACCCAGGGAAATGTTGATCAGACAGCCTAACTTCAGTACCCTGGAAAGATAATGGAGAAAATAAGCAAACAATCCATTTGTAAGCACCTAGAAGATACTAAGGAGATAAATAATAGTCAACCTGGATCTGTCAAGAACAAATCATATCAGACCAACCTAATATCTTTCTTTGACAGGGTAACAAGCCTTGTGAATAGGGGGAAGCAGTAGCTGTAATGTATCTCAAATTTAGTAAAGCTTTTGATACTGTCTCACATGACCTTGTCTTAAGCAAACAAGAGAAATATAGCCTAAACCAATCTGCTATAAGATGCATGCACAACTGGTTGGAAAACCATAGTCAGAGAGTTATCAATGGCTCACCATCAAGCTGGGAGGGCATCTTGAATGGAGTCCCTCAGAGATCAGTCCTGGTCAGGTTCTATTTAATATCTTCATGAATGATTTGGGTAATAGTATAGACAGTAAACTTATAAAGTTTGTGAATGACACCAAGCTGTGAGTGATTGCAAATGCTCTGGAGGACAGGATTAGAATTCAAAATGATCATGGCAAACTGTAGAAATGGTTTGAAATAAATAGGATGAAATTCAATAAGGACAAATGCAAAGTGCTACACTTAGGAAGGAACAATCAGTTGCACAAATACAAAATGGGAAATGACTGACTAGGAAGGAGTAGTGCAGAAAAAGATCTGGGGGATTATTGTGGATCATAAACTAAATATGATTCAACAATGTAATACAATTGCAAAAAAACCCAAACATAATTCTGGGATGTTTTAGCAGGAGTGCTGTAAGCAAGACACGAGAAATAATTCTTCCACTCTATTCAGCACTGATAAGGCCTTCTCAACTGGAGTACTCTGTCCAGTTGTGGGCACCTCACTTTGGGAAAGACGTAGACAAACTGGAGAAAGTCTAGGGAAGAGCAACAAAAATGATTAAAGGCCTAGAAAACATGACCTATGAGAAAAGATAGAAAAAAATGGTTTTGTTTAGTCTGGAGAAGAGAAGACGGAGAGGGGACATGATAACCGTTTTCAAGCATATAAAAGGTTGTTACAAGGAGGAGGGTGAAAAATTGTTCTCCTTAACCTCTGAGGATAGGACAAGAAGCAATGGGCTTAAATTGCAGCAAGGGTGGTTTAGGTTGGACAGTAGGAAAAATTTCCTGTCAGGGTTAAGCGCTGGAACAAATCACCTAGGGAGGTTGTGGAATCTCCATCATTGGAGGTTTTTAAGAATAGGTTAGACAAACACCTGCTAGGGGATGATCTAGATAATACTGAGTCCTGCCTCAGTGCAGGGGACTGGACTAGATGACCTATCAAGGTCCTTTCCAGTCCTACATTTCTATGAGTCTGTGTCTCAGGCAAGAAAGAAAACGTGGCACATCCGTTGCAGGTCACAACCACTGTTCCATCACTGGCCATCATACTATTGAACACAGCACTGTATTTAGAAAGAAAACCTCTCACACCTCTTCTCTATACTCCCTCCAAAACTCCCCTGTTTGCTACTCTAGTTTGCCTTTTTGATGGAAATAGTATACGCAAAAAAGTCAAAAAAGTCATCAAATGGATGCAAAGATATCCCATCTGCCCAAAACTGTTTGTCTGCCCTGTTTATATAAATAGTCTGTGGTTTCACCGTGCCCAGCACAACGAGGCCCTGACTAGGGACTCTAGGCACTATAATTAATAATAATAATTAATAAAATATAGGTCTGCTATACAACTCGGGGATGTGAAAATATCAAAAAAAGATGGAGTTGCTGTCCTGGTAGACGGATGTCCAAATAGGAGCAAATATAGTGCTTCTTGTGGAGGTAAGTCACAGTATATTTAAATTCTGCACTATATTCAGAAAATGTGAGAGATTATTTACTGGCACTAAATGTAATAACTCAGAAGCATATACCGATGGGATGGGCACTTCTATTATCACTGTTTTATACATTGATATAAATGATGGTAAAGAAAAATAATGGCCAGTCTCTGTCTTGGCTTACAGTGGCCCTCAAGACATGAGTTACTGATTATGCTGACAACACTAATCAGACACAGTGTATTACTTACATTTACTGCAGATTACTGCAGCAGCATGCTGGCTATCAAACTTAGATATAAATGTGTAGTAGTTGCTACCTACTCAACCCATACGAAAGAAGAAGAACTGTAGGTTATGTAACATCTCCAATGGGGTGTCTTTAAAGTAAACAGTAAAGCTCTGCAGCATTTCACCTTTATCTTCCTCCATTAAAATTGACTTGCCATTTCAGATCTTTGGATGCTGCCGAATGATTCTGAGATAATTAGACAATCAGGATTTGTTTACCACATACCCCCCTGGAATGAGTTCATTTTACGGTTAAAATCATGATACTCATTAGCTACTTTTGGAATCAGCCCACTTAATTGGCATTCAGATGCTCCATGATGGGAGTAGTATGAAAACTTAATACGCAGAGATTTGTACATTACTTTGCCCAGTGGAGCCTGGTCCATCCCTGTGGCTCCTAGGGGCAACTGAAATACAAACAGTAAATTAATAATAATAAATTGAAAAATGTTGTTATGTATGTCACTATCTCTAAGATCCCACTGGAAATTTTCAAAAGGGACCATTTTAAATGAGTCATTTCCTGCCTCTGAAATTCAGGATCCTCTTCCCTTCTAACAGTCAGCTGTCTCCCACTTCCTCTGAAGTTTAGGATTGTCCTCTTCCCCCATTCTCTCCTCCTGCAAACATTCCCCTGAGGCCAGTGTCTCTTGAAATATTCAACCAAAATCTTGGCTGAACCTATTTTTCCATACCATCCCAGCTGTGCCTTAGAACTACCTTCTGTATTTCCACTCTACATTTTAAAGATGAGGTAGCAGTCATCAATGTCTCCACAACACATATTTTAATAGTTTCATAATACTTATTGTACTCCAAAGTGACCCCTCCTCTCAAATAGTCTAACGTGAAGTGTGCTGAAGTCGGTAGAAGAACTCCCATTGACTTCAGTGAGCTTTCGATCAGGTCCTAAGTTTCTAATTTGTTTTCTATTTCTAGCAACTCTTTTCTAGAGCATGAAAAAAGGCATAACTTATTCTAAATAAACAACTGTTAATGTTCCAAATGCTCCTTCATAATTTTTAGACATATTCACATAGCAATAGAAAGGTGTACTCTGTATTAAAATGTGCATTCAACCACTAGGTGAATAGGTCAGATTACATGGACTCAAGTGCATTATGAAAATGATACACCTTCCCTTTCCTTCACTACAAATGACCACCCAACTACCACCAAGACTGTCCAATGCTTGGTAAAATCAGCTCATGGATGAAGAACAGCTGGTTGAAACTGATCCCAAGTGAGACAGAGGTGGTATGGGTGGGTAGAGGAAAGGGTTTTGAAGAGCTTGCAGCCATGGTGCAGTCTCCATTGGTTTAAGATACACACCCACGGTTTGTCAATTCAGTCTATGAGCACTCTTGGATTCATAGAATCATAGACTTTAAGGTCAGAAGGGACCATTATGATCATCTAGTCCAACCTCCTGCACAACACAGGCCACAGAATCTCACCCACTCACTCCTGTAACAAACCCCTAACCTATATCTGAGCCACTGAAGTCCTCAAATCATGGTTTAAAGACTTCAAGGTGCAGAGAATCCTCCAGCAAGTGACCCGTGCCCCACGCTGCAGAGATAAGCTCTCATATAGCAGCATCTACAAGTAATGCTTTCTACCATCTCCACTTGGTTAGGAGACTCCATGCCATCCTGGTGGATGGTGTCCTGGACTCAGTTATTCATGACTTTGTCATCTCTCAGGTGGACTACAGCAAAGCAATAACCTGGTGTAACGGATTGCTGACTCACCAAGGCGGCACCTCCTGCTGGTCGCTCTGGGAATTAGTTCCATTCTAGCCATGGAGCACCCTCTGAGGGTGGTGTCTTGCCCATTGTCTGCTCTGCTGTGCTGTCTGGGACCAGTACTGGATTTACCATGGTGCCAATGGCTCCATAGTGCTGGGCCCAAGCTCAGAAGGGGACCCATAATGCTCACTTCCTCCCCTCTCGCAGCGCTGCAGAAGTGGAGGCCCTGAGAGCGAGCCTCAGAGCAGCAGGGATCCAGCATGGGAGCTGAGAACCCAAGGGGCCCTGGGAGCTGTAGTTCCTTGGCCAGCTCTCTGCCCAAAGAGCCGGCCCTGGAGCAGGGAAGGAACTACATTTCCCAGTATTCCCTTGGCAGTGATCAACAGGAAAGGGAGGGGGTGGGAATGGGGAAGCTGAGACCTCATGCGCTGCAGCTTGCTGTGAATGGAGAGCCGGCTGCTAGAAGGGGGTGGCACTGTGAATGGGGAACAAATATGTCCAAGGAGTAGAAGGCTTTGGCCCAGATATCACCGTCAGAAGACTTCCCCAGACTGGATTAGGGATGCTGGTGTGACCTCACCTGGCAGTCCCCAAAGAAGGAATTGGGTGGATTAAATGGACAGTGCACCTCTCTATCTGAAGCCTAGCAAGGGAAGTATGTGGATCCCACCAGAACTTAAAATGATTAGTAAGGGAGAGAAGGCTCTACTAGAGGACCTGGGCAGCTTTAGCTACGGTACCAGGCACGTAGGAGGATTTCCACGTCTGAGCCAAGAAAGCAGAAATTGGCTTTTCCTTTCCAGATTTAGCTAATATTCCGAAAGGGAATCTAGTACCTGCCTTCCAGATTTGAACATCCTCAAGCTCAATTTGGGCAGCTGTTACTTCATTTCTCCCAAATCAAATATACTGATCCACTGTAATTTGCTGTAGAAAAAGTAGGATAAAATTGAGCAATAAATGCTGGCATCTTCTCAGTGCTAACTAGGGCTGGAATTGCTATTTTCAACAGCCATTACCATTTTTTTTTTAGTTTTGTTTGTTTAAAAAGAAAACACTAATATTGCATTGGCAAATTCCCCACAGAAACGAAGAGTGGAACAAAAGAATAACAAAGACACCTCAACTTTTCTTCATGTATGTAGGACAGTCTTATAATATGGATCCAGATATCCACCAATCACACAAGCTGAAAATTGTTCCACTTTACTGCAGTTCTGTTACCATGCGGAAACCAGTCCTGTCTGTGTTCTGTGCACATCCAAAATTCCTACTGAATTCAGAAGTGCCTTGCTTTTGTAACCATACTACCTGATATTTTCAGCCCTTGTAAGCTAAGCAGGTTTACATTTAGTAATTGGGTGGGAAGCCTCTCAGAAAAAGTTAGGTGCTGTAGGAGGTGTTGCTTATTCACTAGGTAATGTGAGACCTTCCTGTTACAATAGTAAACCAGGCCAGCATAGAATGCACTTTGCTCCTAGAGTCTAGAATGGGGTCCTTTGCTTCTATACACAGCCCATTAAAGACAATGAAAAGACTCCCACTCACTTCAACAGGCTTTGGACAGAACTGGTTATACACAAGGTAACTCCACTGTCTTCATAGGGTCCTGGTCCCACAGTGGAACGGGGCCATGTGAGCTTGTTGCAGAGTTGCTGCTCAGGGATGGGAACTCCTTAGCACTCTAGCCTGCAAAATCATTCAGGCTGCACTTTCTGCACAACTATGTGCTAGCTGAGGAGTGCGTGGGAATTGGTGGCCTCCACTGCAGGTGATGGGCATCTCAGGTACTTAAAGCCATGGCCTAGAGGAGGGAAGCCCTTGTCTGCAGCTGCTTAGGGCCAGCGCTGAGGATTTAGAGTCCCTAGTGCTGTGTTGCAAGGTTCAAGTATGCTCAGCCTTGGAATTGCCACCCCTCCCATGACTAGTAGCTGCAGCTATCTAAGGCTGGCTTCTGGCAATTGGCCCCCATTGCTGTAGCCAGAGAAGATGCAGGTGGCTGAGGGCCATTAAGCTAGAGCAGATAAAGAAACTGGAGTTAACCTCAAGGAACAGAGGTCACCAGTCGGAAAGGAATGTCAAGGGAAGCAGGGAAAGAGGAAGCAGGTCAGGCTTGCAGAGGAGAATTGCCCCAGCTGGTTGGGGAGTATGTCCAAAGTAGAAAGGAAAGAAGCATGGGGAGAGGTGGTGGTGACCAGGAAGTAGACTAGCATGTAGATGGGAGCAGAGGGAGAAAGGCTGGTGTCTTCAGATTCCCATGGGCTAAGTCCTCACTTTGGGGAAATGGTGTTTGCAAGTGGCTTGCTCAAATGGCAGGATGGGTGCTGAGGGAGGGATTTGTCAGAATTGATCAGGTATCTGCTGGCTTTGGAACTTTGAGCTGAGACTAGGACCACATACTGTGACTGGTGAAATAGGGGGGTACTGGAGACATGGCTATAGAAGGTCTGAATGAGGAAGGAGTGGGGATCTGTGGGGAGTTTCCCTGATCACTATGAAAGTTCTACTCACTGTGGACACTGGTAAACCCACATGAGTGTACAGCTCAATGAGAAAAACTGGGGGCTGAGGGAGCTGTGTATGGCAGTGCATATAGTCATGTAGAGGTGTGTGATGAAAATGAAAAATGTCTCTGAGATTCAGTACCGGGTTTACTATGGCACCAATGGCATTACCACACCAGGCCTGCACTCTGAGCTCACAATGACTACATAGGGGCCCACAAATATGTTTGGCACCGGGGCCCACAAAAGGTTAATCCAGCCCTGTCTGGGACCCATGTTGCTCCCTGGCTTGTGGCGTCCTCTTCTGGACACAGCCCTCCGGCTGTGCCCCTGCTCTATTCTCCCCCTCTTCCGGGGGTATCAGCAGTCCTCAGTCTGCACCTGCCTTCGTGGCCACCTGCTGCCCCAAAGTCTAGTCCCTTGCCTCAAGGACAAGGCACAGTCCAATGGCCATGCTCCTCCATGGTAAGATGCAGTGTAAGGGGGGAGGGAGGACCCAGGCCCACACGCTACTCTGGGTCCCGACCCAGGAACCCTCTAGCGGCAGCCTCCCACTGCCCTCCTTCAATCCTCTCTTCTCCCTGTGTACCCTGGGCCACTTCCCCTTGGCCCGTGCACCTTCTTGGTCCTTTTCCGGAGCTCCCTCTCTGTTCCCCTGAGCCTGCCCAGCACTGCTCTAGTGTAGAGGCTCTGTCTACAGGGAGCCAGTCCTTCTCCCTTGCTTGTCAGGAAGAGACTGCTGTCTCCTCTGCTTTGCAGCCTTTATATAGGGCCCAGCCTGGCCCTGATTGGCTGCCTTTCTGTTCTTCTCTGATTGGCCGGGTTCTGCACAGGTTCCCTCCAGCCTGCTTTAACCCCTCCTCTGCCAAAGTGGGGCAACTGCCCCACTACACCTGGTTATAAAGCCTTCAGCACTTTGGAAACTCCAACTAGTACAAAACAATGCACAGCATTCCCCAGCAGCATAGGCTATTGCAAACCTATCCTCCTTTGTCTACACTGGCTTCCCACTGGCAAACTCATCTGTACGGAAAACAGAACTTTCTCCAAGCATGGTCCAAGACTGTGGAATGAACTCCTCCAGGAACTAACAAACATCACAACTTTCCATTCCAAGTGCAAGGCACATTATTTGACCTGTCCTCTCTAACATGAACACATAACAGGCATATATACATAACAAAAGAAAAAATAAAAACAAAAAACCCAATACACTACCAAAACAAGACACTCCACTGCCCATGTTTCTCCCCATAGAGAGAGGATGAGAGAACAAACCAGATGTGTAGTCATGTGACTTTATGCTCTACTGGAAGATGCTCAGATACTATGGTGATAAGTGTGGTATAAGAACCTATATAGAATAGTGGACAATTAGTGTACTTCCCTGAGGTCTAGTTTATAGAGCACTGGATTGGAAATTAGTATACATAGGTGCTGATCATGGCTCTCCAACTGACCAGCTCTGTGGCAAGTCACCCCACCTCTCTGTGCCTCCACTTGCCCTCCCATCTTTTTTCTTTGTCTCATCTATCTAAATTGCAAGTTCATTAAGACAGGGACTGTCTCTTGCTACAATATTTGGCACATTTGGGCCCTGATTTTGGCTGGGGCCTCTAAGACCTACTGTAATATAATAATAAATAATAATACTCAGGTGGCTGAAGGCACAGACATTGCCTCACAATGTCACTAAACATCACAATGAACCTTATGTTAGTATTACTATGCTGTGGGCTAAATTCTGCCCTGACCTACATGAACATAACTCCCACTGAGATCTTTGGGAGCTGTGTGCGCACATCTGAGGGCAGAGTACGGGCCATAAAGTTTAAGTATGAGCATCTGGGCACAATTTTCTCCAGTGAACACAATTCCAAGTTTCTGTAACATCTGCTGTGGGAACTATAAGGATTTTATATTAATGTTTTACACTGTGTTAGCTATAATCGCCTACTTTTATGGGGCAAGCATAGTCATCTCCACCTGGTGATTTTAGTGACGTGATTTTAGTGATGTGGACACTAGGAACTGGACTGGGACCATCAACTCATTTCACATGGGCCATTGAAGAGCTATCAGATGGTAATGACTTTAGCTTGTGACTTGCAAGTGACCTAGGCATGGTGGGGTTTTTTCCAGCAGAACATCATTTTCAGATAAGCTCTCATTCCTCTGTTGGGAGTCAGTAAATCCCTTCATATTTTTGAGATTGTTTGGCTAAGATAACAACTACATTGATGCAGAAAAAATATGCTTAAGTGTTAGCAGTTTGTGTACAGGCATTTCATAATGGGAAGGATAATTTATAAGAACATAAAAATGGCCATATGCATCAGACCAATGGTCCATCTAACCCAGGATCCTATCTCTGACAGTGGCCAGTGCCAGATGCTTCAGAAGAAATTAACAGAACAGGGCAATTATTGAGTGATCCATCCCCATCATACAGTCCCAGGATCTAGCAGTCAGACTTAGGGACATCTAGAGCATGCAGTTGTGTTCCTGACCATGGTGGCTAATAAGCATTAATGAACCTATGATGGGGTGCCGAGGGAGGGCCAATCATTGTGGGCCCAGGCGACCACGCCTCCTTTCCCCTGGTGTGCACGCTCCCAATGAAGAGACCACATAAAAGGAGGCAGCCCAGGTCAGTCGGGGTGAGTGAGGGAGGACGAAGGATGTAACTTGCTGACTCCTATAACGGTCCTGGCAGTAGAGCTCGAAGACGCGGACTACTCTCATAGAATCATAGAATATCAGGGTTGGAAGGGACCTCAGGAGGTCATCTAGTCCAACCCCCTGCTCAAAGCAGGACCTAATCCCAAGTAAATCATCCCAGCCAGGGCTTTGTCAAACCAGGCCTTAAAAACCTCTAAGGAAGGAGATTCCATCACCTCCCTAGATAACCCATTCCAGTGCTTCACCACCCTCTTATAGAAAAAGTTTTTCCTAATATCCAATCTAAACCTCCCCCACTGCAACTTGAGACCATTACTCCTTGTTCTGTCATCTGCTACCACTGAGAACAGTCTAGATCCATCCTCTTTGGAACCCCCTTTCAGGTAGTTGAAAGCAGCTATCAAATCCCCCCTCATTCTTCTCTTCTGCAGACTAAACAATCCCAGTTCCCTCAACCTCTCCTCATAACTCATGTGCTCCAGCCCCCTAATCATTTTTGTTGCCCTCCGCTGGACTCTTTCCAATTTTTCCACATCCTTGTAGTGTGGGGCCCAAAACTGGACACAGTACTCCAGGTGAGGCCTCACCAATGTCGAATAGAGGGGAACCATCACGTCCCTTGATCTGCTTGCAATGCCCCTACTTATACAGCCCAAAATGCCGTTAGCCTTCTTGGCAACAAGAGCACACTGTTGACTCATATCCAGCTTCTCGTCCACCGTAACTCCTAGGTCCTTTTCTGCAGAACTGCTGCCTACTCACTCGGACCCTAGTCTGTAACAGTGAATGGGATATTTCCGTCCTAAGTGCAGGACACTGCACTTGTCCTTATTGAACCTCATCAGGTTTCTTTTGGCCCAATCCTCTAATTTGTCTAGGTCCCTCTTATCCTATCCCTACCCTCCAGCGTATCTACCACTCCTCCCAGTTTAGTGTCATCTGCAAACTTGCTGAGAGTGCAGTCCATCCCATCCTCCAGATCATTAATGAAGATATTGAACAAAACCGGCCCCAGGACCGACCCTTGGGGCACTCCGCTTGAAACCGGCTGCCAACTAGACATGGAGCCGTTGATCACTGCCTGTTGAGCCCGACGATCTAGCCAGCTTTCTATCCACCTTATAGTCCATTCATCCAGCCCATACTTCTTTAACTTGCTGGCAAGAATACTGTGGGAGACTGTATCAAAAGCTTTGCTAAAGTCAAGGAATAACACATCCACTGCTTTCCCCTTATCCACAGATCCAGTTATCTCCTCATAGAAGGCAATTAGGTTAGTCAGGCATGACTTGCCCTTGGTGAATCCATGCTGACTCTTCCTGATCACTTTCCTCTCCTCTAAGTGCTTCAGAATTGATTCCTTGAGGACCTGCTCCATGATTTTTCCAGGGACTGAGGTGAGGCTGACTGGCCTGTAGTTCCCCGGCACTACATTAGCCTTTTTCCAGTCATCCGGGACCTCCCCCAATCACCATGAGTTTTCAAAGATAATGGCCAAAGGCTCTGCAATCACATCCGCCAACTCCTTTAGCACCCTCGGATGCAGCGCATCCGGCCCCATGGACTTGTGCTCGTCCAATTTTTCTAAATAGTCCCGAACCACTTCTTTCTCCACAGAGGGCTGGTCACCTTCTCCCCATACTGTGCTGCCCAGTGCAGCAGTCTGGGAGCTGACCTTGTTCGTGAAGACAGAGGCAAAAAAAGCATTGAGTACATTAGCTTTTTCCACATCCTCAGTCACTAGGTTGCCTCCTGCATTCAGTAAGGGGCCCACACTTTCCTTGACTTTCTTCTTGTTGCTAACATACCTGAAAAAACCCTTCTTGTTATTCTTAATATCTCTTGCTAGCTGCAACTCCAAGTGTGATTTGGCCTTCCTGATTTCACTCCTGCATGCCTGAGCAATATTTTTATACTCCTCCCTGGTCATTTGTCCAATCTTCCACTTCTTGTAAGCTTCTTTTTTGTGTTTAAGATCAGCAAGGATTTCATTGTTTAGCCAAGCTGGTCGCCTGCCATATTTACTATTCTTTCTACACATCGGGATGGTTTTTTCCTGCAACCTCAATAAGGATTCTTTAAAATACAGCCAGCTCTCCTGGACTCCTTTGCCCCTCATGTTATTCTCCCAGGGGATCCTGCCCATCAGTTCCTTGAGGGAGTCAAAGTCTGCTTTTCTGAAGTCCAGGGTCCGTATTCTGCTGCTCTCCTTTCTTCCTTGTGTCAGGATCCTGAACTCGACCATCTCATGGTCACTGCCTCCCAGGTTCCCATCCACTTTTGCTTCCCCTACTAATTCTTCCCGGTTTGTGAGCAGCAGGTCTAGAAGAGCTCTGCCCCTAGTTGGTTCCTCCAGCATTTGCACCAGGAAATTGTCCCCTACACTTTCCAAAAACTTCCTGAATTGTCTGTGCACCGCTGTATTGCTCTCCCAGCAGATATCAGGGTGATTGAAGTCTCCCATGAGAACCAGGGCCTGAGATCTGCTAGTTGCTGGAAGAAAGCCTCGTCCACCTCATCGCCCTGGTCTGGTGGTCTATAGCAGACTCCCACCACGACATCACCCTTGTTGCTCACACTTCTAAACTTAATCTAGAGACTCTCAGGTTTTTCTGCAGTTTCATACCGGAGCTCTGAGCAGTCATACTCCTCTCTTACATACAATGCAACTCCCCCACCTTTTCTGCCCTGCCTGTCCTTCCTGAACAGTTTATATCCATCCATGACAGTACTCCAATCATGTGAGTTATCCCACCAAGTCTCTGTTATTCCAATCACATCATAGTTCCTTGACTGTGCCAGGACTTCCAGTTCTCCCTGCTTGTTTCCCAGGCTTCTTGCATTTGTGTATAGGCACTTAAGATAACTCGCTGATTGTCCCGCTTTCTCAGTCTGAGACAGGAGTCCTCCCCTCTTGCACTCTCCTGCTCGTGCTTCCTCCCGGTATCCCATTTCCCCACTAACCTCAGGGCTTTGGTCTCCTTCCCCCGGTGAACCTAGTTTAAAGCCCTCCTCACTAGGTTAGCCAGCCTGCTTGCGAAGATGTTCTTCCCTCTCTTCGTTAGGTGGAGCCCGTCTCTGCCTAGCACTCCTCCTTCTTGGAACACCATCCCATGGTCGAAGAATCCAAAGCCTTCTCTCCAATACCACCTGCGTGGCCATTCGTTGACTTCCACGATTCGACGGTCTCTACCCAGGCCTTTTCCCTGCACACGGAGGATGGACGAGAACACCATTTGCACCTCAAACTCCTTTATCCTTCTTCCCAGAGCCACGTAGTCTGCAGTGATCCGCTCAAGGTCATTCTTGGCAGTATCATTGGTGCCCATGTGGAGAAGCAGGAAGGGGTAGCGATCCGAGGGCTTGATGAGTCTTGGCAGTCTCTCCGTCACATCGTGAATCCTAGCTCCTTTTAAGCAGCAGACTTCTCGGTTTTCTTGGTCGGGGTGGCAGATAGATGACTCAGTCCCCCTGAGGAGGGAGTCCCCGACCACCACCACCCTCCTCCTTCTCTTGGGAGCAGTGGTCGTGGAACCCCCATCCCTAGGACAGTGCATCTCATGCCTTCCAATCGGTGAAGTCTCCTTCTGCTCCCTTCCCTCAGATGTATCATCTACTCCTCTCTCCGCATTAGTACCTGTGGAGAGAACATGAAAACGGTTGCTCACCTGTATCTCCATTGCTGGTACATGGACGCTCCTCTTCCTTCTTCTGGAGGTCACATGCTGCCAATTTTCTTCACCATCCCCCAGTCCCCTCTGCGCAACCTGCTCCAATTCTTCAGAACGTTGTGCCTGTAGAAGCATATCCTGACGTCTGTCCAGGAAATCTTCATTTTCTCATATGCAACGCAGGGTCGATACTTGTTTCTCCAGACCTGGAACCTTCTCTTCCAATATGGAGACCAGCTTGCACTTTGTACAGACAAAGTCGCTTCTGTCCTGTGGAAGAAAGACAAACATGGCACAGCCTGTGCAGGTTACAACAACTGAACGCTCACCTTCCATATCACCTCTCTTCTAAGAGCTTCCTCAGCTGTTGCAGCAACTCACAGAAGCCCGCGAGATGTAAGCCTCAGTGGCCTCTCCGCGAACTCCCAGGCAAACTCCCTCTGTTAGCCTCCGCTGTTCGCCCCTCAGCTGGTTCGCTGCTGACTGCCTTTTGACAGTCAGGCTCACTCAAGGCCCACCTGGAACAAAGCACTCCCAATTCACAATTCAGTTTGGTTTACAGGTTTTAAGGGGAATAAAGGGAAAACAGATAGGTCCATGTATTTGCTCCTCCTTCACCTGGAGAACTCCCTTGCGAAACTCCTTGTTAGCAGCCTCTGGTCGCTTGTGCGCTGCTTTATAAAGCCCTGGCCTGTGTGAATGCCCCGCCCACTGATTAAGGCTCAGCCAATTACCAGAGGCTTTTAGCTTTCAGACCTTCCTTTGAAGCTCTCAGCTTCCAACTGCCAGCCACAGCACACGGTCCTTCAAACAACCAAACAAACAAACAGACTGACAAACACAAGCTGAGCACACAGCAAGTAACCCCCAAACACAAACAAACACACACTATAGAGAGCAACAGAGGGTCCTGTGGCACCTCTAAGACTAACAGAAGTATTGGAGCATAAGCTTTCGTGGGTGAATGCCCACTTCATCAGACATCTGTTGCTTTTTACAGATTCAAACTAACACGGCTACCCCTCTGATACTTGACACTACAGAGAGTCACTTACCCCAAGGGTCCTGTATTTGCTCCTCCTTCACTTGGAGAACTCCCTTGCGAAACTCCCTGTTAGCAGCCCCTGTTCGCAAAAGCTCTCCAGGCGATTCACCGCCCGCTGAGGAAACTGCTGCCTATTCTGCATCCCAACGCAGAGGGAAGTAAGGCCTATAGGTGGTTGGGTTGTTTTGCCCCACCCAGGGGCCATAGACTGTTTGTCTGCTTTGCCCCACCCAGGGGCTGCAGTCTGCTTACTGCTTTGTCCCTCCCAGGGGACTAATTCCCCAGTGTAACTGCCTGCCCCAGCCTGGCTGGAGGGCTGTAGGACTGTTTGTTCATTTTGCCCAGCCAAGATGCTCCAGGGCTGCAGACGGTTTATCTGTTTTGCCCGTCCAGAGACTATGGACTATTTACGGAGTAACAGGGTGCACCAACCCCGCACTGGGCCAACGGGGGCTCCCTAGCTCAATGCACGGAACCCATCACAGAACCTATCCTCCATGAACTTGTCTAATTCTAGTTATACTTTTGGGCTTCATAACATCCCCTGGCAATGAATTCCACAGGTTGATTGTATATTGTGTGAAGAAGTACTTCCTTATGTTTGTTTTAAACCTGCTGCGTATTAATTTCATTGAGTGACCCATAATTCTTGTGTTATGTGAAGAGGTTAATAACATTTCCATATTCACTTTCTCCACACCATTCATGATTTTATAGACCTCTACCATATCTCCTCTTACTCATCTCATTTTTAAGATGAACATTCACAGTCTTTTTAAACTCTCCTCACATGTAAAATATCCCATACCGCTGATCATTTTTCTTGGTCTTCTCTCTATCTATTAATATTCATTTAATTAATAAAAAGGCACTACTTTAAAAATTGTGTGAATGTTACTGCAAACATCACCATGTAATTTTACCTGTTTATAACTTTTGATTTTTGTTGATAATTTTTAGAGTAAAGCACACTCTTACATTCTGTCCTGAATTAGGGCCTAAATTATACAAAACGGTGTACCATGAAACATTTTAACAAATGAGAAATTCTGGTGCTTTCTTCTCATTTGGTGAGGAATACTTTGCTTTTCCTTAATCTATTAATTTGTTCTTCTATAAAACAATATCTAAGATTCCATAAATAAATGTAGTTGCATTTTTTAGCTAGTTCTCACTCAGCGGCCTGTGGGAAACTGGTGAATAACAAGTGAAATGTGGACATAATTTTGTGGAATTTTTCTGTAATGTAGTGATATTTTTATGATATATTGTGCTGATGATATACATGCTTGTTCATAATTCCTTACCTAAATCAAAATGCTCTGCTGTTATCTGCTGTACACTCTTGGGCAAGTCAGCTTAGCAATACAGCAACTAGGGGCTTCTGTGTAGCTACATCAGACAGCAAAGTAAACACAAGGTTTAATGCAGACTCCCTTCCACATGTCTAAGTCTTCAAGGGTATCTAAGGGCATCAGGCAGATTTTGTGAGCCAGATTCTCAGAGCTGTGCTGGTTTATACCAGCAGGGAATCTGGCCCCATAGCGCTAAAGATCTTATTATCGGGTGATAGGTACCTAATCTTCTTGTTTGTCTCAAAAGTGATATACGGTAACCTGAAAAAAAAGCTGTTTTACTCAAGATGCATCAACTCCCAGAAGAGCCTGTGGAAAAAGTCAGTATGCTCTGACCTAGTAATAGGCTTCAAAGGGTACGTCTATACTTACTCGCTGGTTCGGCGGCAAGTAATCGAACTTCTGGGTTCGATTTATCGCGTCTTGTCTGGACGCGATAAATCGAACCCAGAAGTGCTCGCCGTCGACTCCGGTACTCCTGCTCGGCGAGAGGAGTACGTGGAGTCGACGGGGGAGCCTGCCTGCTGCGTCTGGACCGCGGTAAGTTCGAACTAAGGTACGTCGACTTCAGCTACGTTATTCACGTAGCTGAAGTTGCGTATCTTAGTTCGAATTGGGGGGTTAGTGTAGACCAGCCCAAAGAAGGGACTGCTGTCCTCATAAAAGACAGGTGGGGACATATATGAGCAGGGTCTGTAGGGTGGAGCTTAGGTCATAATCGTCACCCAAAGTTTGAGCAGCTCAACACCGCCTTCCTCAAATTTAAAAAACAACCTAAACCAAATAAATCTGTAAACCAAGAAGCAAATGAAAAATGCCACAAGCAGAGACTTTAACCCAAAAAAGGAGGTGAGCCAGAGACTCCATGAAGTCCACGCCGGACTTTGCTATTGATTTTACATGAAAGGTGCTCAGACATTACAATGACAGGCAGCAGTATAAACCCCTAAAATATATGGTCCCATGAGCATTCGCAAGACTTAACATCAATGCAAGGGGTCTGGAATACAAAGAAAATCCTGTTTTTATTCAAACTAATGTTTGTAAAGGAATTTTTTGCACCATTTTTCCAGCTGTGATCATTCCAGTGCCTTCCTGGGTCATGGTTATATTGTTCCTAAGTAATAGCCTACATGCCATTATGGGGATTTACTGGGAAATGAGATTTAAGTTAGAGCAGAAGTTCTCAAATTGTGGCCAATGGACCACTGGTGCGTCATGAAGCATTATTATTATATTTTTAATTTATTTGTAGCAGCACCAGCTAAGTGCTAGGTACTTCCCAAATCCCTGCTTTGAGATGCTCACAATCTAAGGACAGATGGCTAGACAGAGGTTAGGGGAAGTAGAACAACAATATGCAATTTATATACCAAAGTCAGATTGATGGACTTCAGGCAGCATGGCAGAAGTGACTTTTTTTACAAGGGACTAAAAAGAGGACAGGGAAGGGGCCTTTCAGATGAGCTCAGGGAGGTTCTACTATGTATAGGGGCTGTATGGAGGAAATCACAGAAACTCAGTGTTTGCTAATGCTGTGCAGAAAATTATCTGGTCACATGGTGCTTTCTCTTCAACTTGTTGCCAGCTGTTTCTACAGGTGCGCAGTGGAACAGGAGCAGGAGCCAGCCAAACTGTTTGCTAAGAGGTAACCAGGAGGAGGACAGGAAACAGAAACAGTTCCTAGAGATGAGAGCCACCAGGGGGAGAGGAATTTCCAAAGTTGCAAGAGAGAAGTGACTGAGGCAGCCAAGCTGTACATTCATGAGACCAGGAAAAGACAAGAACTGGGAAGTGGGCAGCACATCTAGGGTAAAAGGGAACCAAACTGCAAGAAATCATGAACAAGGGGAGAGAAGGGCCGAGCAATGAGACAGCATGTGCAAGGGAGGGACAGAACTGGGGAACAGATGGCCAGGGAAGCATCTGCAGTAAGGGGAGAAAGAGCAATGGAACACAACAGAGCAAGAAACAGACAGTTTGATTAATGTTTTTCTAAAAACACAAAACACTTGTTGCATTAGAGACAATTAAAAGCCTCAGAATGCTTTCCCAGCTTTAGTTTTCCATATAAGCAACTGTAGTATTGCCACAGGCACATTCTGCAATTGTAAATGGAAGGAAGGTGGGTCCACAAGACATTCTCTCTCTGTTAAGATGAGGTCCGCCTTATGGAAAACTTTTAGTTAGATACAGAAAACTGGGCAATAGATTTCAGTGAGAAAATGGGGCTGGGGCATTCAGAGAACTGGTTACAATGGGCTGCAGAGCCTTTCTACTCTAGGTCACTGGTTGAAATTTCTCAGGTGGGGTTCATCTTTTAATCAAGGCTGGCTTAACCCCAACCTGTCTAGCCCAAGGGCAAGCCACCATGGTACAGATGTGGTATAAGAACTGGAACAACAATAAAAACATTATGCATGAATACATTTTATTTCTGCTTACAATTTTTCACTAATCAAGCCTATTTAGTGGAACAAGGATCTCCGTCTCTATTTGCAGTGTAGAAGTGTATTAACAGATTAAATCATACTATGTCACATCCAATTAGTTTTTTCATAGTCTGATCCTACTCCATGAGTTTAGTGTCACGGATCCACTGATGGTGTGTGGACTCAGTAGTTATAACTTTTGGTCACTGAAAATTATTTTCTTCATTCATAATGACATGTGGCTGTCAGGATCGTAACTAAATCCTAACAGCTGTAAAAAATGCATTCACAAATATTCACTAATATTATTTAGTAGAAACTGCATGAAACTTTTTATTTGTTTTCTAGAAACACTCTGACAAGTAGAGCTTGTTGAACATTGCAAAAACAGGTTTTATGAGGATTTGTTCCAATTCCAAACAGCTGTTCAGTTCAACTATGTTTGTGCAATGTTTTTCCTTTGTAGAAATGTTTGGGGAAAGGCTGTTCTTTCCATGATTACCTGTATTTGCATGTGCACAAGAGTATTCATGTGAGTGTGTTTATATACACACACACAAACAGTTGTGACACTTGCATTTTAACACCTTGTGGGTTGCTCTTGTAGGGTGAAATTCACTTGTAAACACTGAAACATACATACACATATACAAATATAATTTCCAAGAAGGGTGGTTGGGAAAATATATTCTTGGATGGCATAGGGGAGTGGGCAACTTAGGACCAATGCATTGATGTTAGACATGACTGTACTGCTGTACTAACTCATCAACACCCTGACCGTGTATTTAGGTGGCTTGTTCCTCCAGGGCAGGCTGAAAAGCTAGAGGGGTTCACATGAGCCTTCACAACAGAAATGACCTATTATCTAAATACTTACACAGACCCCATCACTATAGGAACTTACCCTTCCTCCTGCTCATAAAAATTTTGGTCATCCAATCAGGACTCTTGGGTTTGAATACCCCCTTCACATAGGTACAAATAAAGCAACCTGTGTGCAAATGAGTTATTGACATTTCAGATTCTTAATTTGTACCACATTTTGAAGCCAATGGGATTTAGGCTCCTAAGTGATTTAAGTGCTTCTAAAAATGGACTCAGACTCCTACCTTACTTAGTTGCTTTTGAAAATTTGACCCATGATCACTGACCCAAATATGTTATTATCTATGGGGAGGGATAGATCAGTGATTTGAGCATTGGCCTGCTAAACCCAGGTGTAGCGGGGTGGTTACCCCGCTCCTGCCTGAGGGGTTTAAAACAATCCTGGCAGAGGACTGGGGCAAAGGGAAAATCTACTGGGCTGATTGGGGAAGTAGCCACAGCTGGGCCAAGCCCCAATCAGGCCCCAGCTGGCCTGTACAAGAAGGCTGGGAGCCAGGAGCCCAAACAGTCTCTCTCTGCACTTAGAGAGAGAAGGGCCTGGCTGCAGGGAGCAGAGACAGAGTACTGGGGCGGGGCGGGGCGGGGCTGGGCTGGGCTGGGCTGGGCTGGGGAGCTCCAGCCTGGAAAGCCCCAGGCTGTGACCTGGCATAAGGCCAACAGATACTGGGGGTTGCAGAGGACAGCCCAGAGCTAGGCCAAGGCAGCAGGTCCAAACCCCCCTTGCCAGTGATGAGTGGCCGATACTGCAGTCTGCCCCAGGGAGCAGGGGCTAGTTGGTGACTGGCAGTGGCCTGGTACTGAGGCAAGGTGGGGATAGTGGGTGGGGGTTCCCCAGGGAGGGGAGACCCAGATCTGTGGGGTACTGCCAGGGGGCAGCATCCCAGTAATAGGGGCACTGGGTCCTGGGAGGGACACGGGGCCCAGAAGAGGACAGGTGGATCACTGGCCTGCAGAGGGTGCTCCAGGATGCTGGAAGAGCTAATTCCCAGAAGTGACCAGCAGGAGGCGCTGCAGGGGTGAGTCTGCTCCTCTACACCAAGGTTGTGAGTTTAATCCTTGAGAGGGCCATTTAGGGAACTGGGCTGATAAAAAATGAAGAAAAGTCTGGGGATTTGTCCTGCTTTGAGCAGGGGGTTGGACTAGATGATCTCCTGAGGTCCCTTCCAACCCTGATATTCTATGGACAAAGGTGAGGGATGGGTTGGAGAAAAAATACTTTGATCTTAATGATACCATACATCTTTTTAATGCCTTTGTTTTGATTTTTGTTATTAGCACGTTTTAGGAATTTTGACTGGGATGAAAGGTGTGTTGTGAGAGTGTTAGCTAACACATTGTGAAAGTCTAATACAGACAAAGCAGTGTGGACTCTTAAACACATTCCAACTTAATTAGGTTGAAGCCAAAGGAGGGGTCTAGATATCAATTCGATCAGGATAGGATATGTAAAAATTCTGTGCTGCCTTGCCTACACTAGAGATTCTGTGTGTATTAACTAACACCTTCTACCAACATACCTTTCACCCTAGTCAGGACAAACCTTTAGCGAAGAGGACTAGGATAGTCCAGTATAATTCTTAAGGTATATTTTATAGTGCCCAGAGGCCTCAGTAAAGACTGAAGTCCCATTGTGCTTGGCACTGTACAAAGACTAATTAAATGTCTTAAGTTAATATTCCAATAGCACATTATCATTCTAGCAATAGCCATTAACAACCATTGAAATTTCCTATGTAACATATAAATCAAGAGCTATTGTCTTAACTAGGCTTGGTGCATTTTACACAATGAAAAAGGTAAGGCTTCATTAAACCAAAACGTACTTGTCTCATTAATTGTGAACACAAGCGAAGGATAGAGATGCTGAGAAAATAATGAAGTGTTATGAAGAGAAGTTGCTTTAAACATGGTAACGAGGGGAGAGAGCCTGCGAGCAGATGGTCTTCTGGTTTCTCATTTCAGAGCTACTGTAAACAGGTGTTGAAAAAGCCTTCCATCCTGCTGATGCCTGAATGTGGAGAAAGCAGCCCTTTGGGAAAACCACAGCAAAGAGAAATGACTGCATATTCTGCCATTTATCAGTGGGAAAAGTTCATAAATGCAGCTCCTCTCATGGAACTGATTAATATTTCAAACAAATGCGTACTACACAAAGGAAACATTGCTATTTGCAGCCAGGCTATAAATTACTGCAGATAACTCAAGAGACAGGTTTGGGAAATGAGCAACACTTTGCACAAAGATCTGGATGTCTGCATGAAAATGGTTTATATTTACATTCTAGCATCAAACCAAGCCAGCCATTTCAATATAAGTACTGTCATTCTGAACTTGTTGGATTGCAGCCTTTCATGTTTCAGCTGAGGCCTCCCTAACACTCCCTCCAATGCACACACACGTTGCATATGCTCTTTAGAAAATATGGAATTGATCTGCTACACAATAAATATGAAAATTCATCAAGAAAAATTAGAGGGTTTTGGTTGATTCCCTCCTGCCCCTTTTCTTTATTTTATTTTCAGTGGGGAAGAGGGTGTCACATGGGGAAGACAGGGCAGGAGGGAGGGGAGAAAAGAGGGGAAAGTATGGAGTATTTTACACCTGCCCCCCATGAGTTCTCCCAAGTCTAAAAGCCAGGTGAGGTTCCAAATAAAGAAAAATGCTACTTGGGAACTTATTAGAGTTTGATTTAAGGCTGGTTTTTTTGGTGTATAGGTCGATATGTGATGCTGACTTTTGTTTTAATTGTTATAAAGCTTTAACTTTTGGAATCTCAACCTGTCATTTAATAATCATCTGACCACCCCCCTCATAATTTCCCACCACTACGAAAATTTAAATAGATAAAAATAAAAATTGATATTACTCATCAAAACTATTTTAAAAAATCAAATTCTGCCATGCCTACTTACAAAGCATCAAATATCTGAGTGAGAGAGACATTGTAAACCTACCCTGTTTGCCCTGATGTCTAGGTGATTTATATATCCATTTTACTTGTGTGTACATTTAATTAATTACAAAGGACACAACATCATCACACTATGCTTATCCCTATCTTTGGATGTCCAGGGCATCTATCTTCCATTTACTAAATTTTCAAAAGTGGTCACTGAGTTTGGTAGACTCTGGTTTTGAGGGCCCAATTTGAGAAACTCCTAGTCTGATTTTTCAGAGTGCTGACTGCCGCTTGAGTTATGGGCACTCAGATACCCCTAAAATTGATTTTTATTGGGTACTGTCACAGGGTGGGGTTCCCTCGCCCTGGATTCTTACTGCAAACAGGCTTCAAACACATCACTGGCAAGTTCAGCATAAAGTGCTTTATAAATATTTGTTCCCCACATTGTAAGACTTTCCCCTAAGTCATTATCTACTACCAAAGAAGGGGAGAGAGCTGAGCTCTTGGGCTGCTGGGCTGCCAGCCAGCCAGCCTTAGGCTACTCACAGTCCATCACAGGAACCCCAAATACTGAGGCACCAAAAGTTAGTAGCCACTTTTGGAAATAAATAGCATACTCCTTAGAGCAGAAATTGCCTTTATTTTTGTATATGGAATAGCATAGGCCATACTACACAAATAATGATGACAAATTGGGCCTGGTTTTCCTTGGTCTGAATCAGAAGTAGTTTCTCTTAAGTCAAGAGAATTACAATGGTGTATCTATAATACTTAGTCCTGCCTCAGTGCAGGGTACTGGACTAGATGACCTATTGTCCCTAGATGTCCCTTCCAGTCCTACATTTCTATGATTCTATCTGATGTAAGTCAAAGAAGAATCAGGCCCAACAGGCAATGGAATGTACCTAGAAATAAGAACGTTCCCCATCCCTACTGGAAGCTTCAGCTAATGAGGGCTGAGGAAGGAGTGGATACATTTCCAGAATAGGTGTCAATGACCGCCCCACCAAAATTATTCTTTTCACTGAATGTTAAATCAAGCATGTGGTATCTTTTTATTTTTTTGCCTTTATTATGGGTTTGATCTCTGATTCAAGGCAGTTCAGGGAGGAGCAAAGAAACAAGAAGAAGGCTGAAGAGACTGACTTTTAAGGAAAGAGTTACACGGATTAAGTATAGGCTAAGCAAAGGTAGAGGAGGAACATGATCGCAATCTACAAATATTCAAAGGGTATAAATACTAAGGAGGAAATAATTAGTAATTTAGGCAAATAAAAGGAAGTAATGGGATGGAATTGAGAAGAGCAATACTCAGGCTGAATGTCTGGAAGAGCAATCTGATGTTGCAGTCTATTAGCTGGTGGAGTAGTCTCCCATGAAATGAGGCAGCAGCTCTATCACTTGGCTCATTTAAAGATAATTGGACAATGAGGACCTGACCCAATTACCCCTGGAGACCATAGAAAGACTCCCTTTGACATACATGGGTATTAGGGGAGATCCTAAACATATTGTAGAGAATCACTCCTGCACTGGCTGGGGGATGAACTGAATAACCAGTTATCTCACATGAATTTGTCTTATGTAATTCTCTGGTTTGTCCATTTGTATTTTTTGCCCATCTCAACTATATATTTTGCTCATTTCCACTTCTGCAACTAAAGTTCCTCTTAAACCAGGATTTATCCCTACCAGCCTGACTTTCTTGGTTCTTATTTGGCTTCCAAGTTACTTGATCCTTGTTCTAATATCTGGCTCCTCATGGTTAGTTCCAGTTTTCTCAGCCTAACAGTCAGAAGCATTCATGCATCCTTCCAAAATTATAGCCTTGATCTGCTTGCTAGTCTTCTCTGCTAAAGATGTGGGAGCTCTGTTTGAATAAACCATCAAAGGGCATATCTACACTTTGAGCTGAAGATGTGATTCCCTGCTTGAAGTTGACATACTCGCATTAGCTCTGATCAAGCTAGAGTGCAACGAACTAGAGTGGAACTGTAGCAGCACCACCAGCTGGAGGGGCTAGTTGCTCTGATCACATGCCTAGGGTCTCAAGCGAGTATGTACTAATTTGGCTAACCCTCTCACCTCTTGTGCTTCCACAGCTAAACTCTATTTTTAGTGAGCTCGCTCAAGGATAGAAGATAAAAATGGCCATGCTGGGTCAGACCAATGGTCCATCTAGCTCAGTATCCTGTCTTCCAATAGTGGCCAATGCCAGGTACTTGAGAGGGAATGTACAGAATAGAGCAATTGTCAAGTGATCTATCCCCTGTCATCCAGTCCCAGCATCTAGCAGTCAGAGGCTTTGAACACCCAAAGTATGGGGTTGCATCTGTGACCATCTTGGCTAATAGCTATTGATGGACCTATCCTCCATGAATTTATCTAATTCTTTTTTGAACACAAGTATATCTCCTCACGCTGGGAATCACACCCCCAGCTTAAGGTGTAGACATACAAGAGACCCTACAGCATGCTTGAAAGTCAACAAACTCTGGCTTTGTCATCTTAATGGGGAAAGTGAATTCTAGAATCAATGGGACCATGCTGAAAATGTCCTTTTCCCCACCCACCTGGAGTTCAAATCCAGGAACTGTTAGAAAAGGAGCATAATAAGCTTTATAAGACTTGAGGATCTCATAATAAATATTAAAACTACTGCCCTACAAATAAACACCCCAAGTCCCACCATCATCCAACCATGAAAAGCCCAAGAACCATGTGGCCAACAAATGGACATTTTGTGGGAACAATCAGGGAAGTGATTTCCAGTCAAGGAATATATTGCTAGCATCGCTTCTCTTTCACCAGGGAACTGCTAGCTGGAGTGTCTCCAGGACAGAGAGAGGCATTTTATTAGGTGGCCACGGCCAAAAGCATTTTGAGCTTCACACATCAAAGCCAATACTTTCTGAATGGAATTTAAGGTAACTGGTGATCAGTACAGATGTCAGAGCAGCCATGTCATCTGCTCTGTATAGAAAGCGCCACTTAACAAGAGGACAACCACATTATGCACCAACCTAAATCATTAGATTAAGTATAGCCCCATGTACAGCATATTGTGATAGTCCAGTGTTGAGATGACAATATGTGTAATGGTACCCAGGTCTGCTTCCAAGACCTTCTACAACCTTCTGGGCAAGCCTACAAAGGAAATAGTTTTAGCAATAGTTGCTAGCTGGACATTCAGGATCTCCTAAGGCTACGTAAAGCAGAGACATTAATAAAGAGTAATGGGCTAGAACCAAAGTCAGGGATATGAACAGCCAAAAATTCAAACCCAGAGCCAGATTCCAATTTTGCAAATGGCCCTTATCTTTAAAACAGGCCAAACTAAATCCCTACATTTGAATGCCACTAAATTCAATGTGTGTACATGAGGAGGGTAGATATGGTTATGAATTCTGCTTCTTGGTAACAATTATTGATAGCAAATATTGCTTTTAAAACACAATGCCTTCCTTTATTTTGCCATACAAATGAACAAGAATGACTTAGTCTCTGTGTCAATCTTTCCAGGTATATTTGGTTGGATGAAACTGATACCAATAAGGTGAAATTAGCTTTAAAAAGTTGAATCCTAGGGGCTCCTGCTGCTTGTGTGAATAATTCACAATTAAAGGTGCATACATGTTCTCTCTCCTTTTTGTCTTTTCCATTTTTTGACCAGCTGTTTAAAAGTTGATAGCATAGTAAATATTACTGTTTTTAAATAAGCTGCATATCTTAAGACTGGCATTTATATGATTATTGGACTTCATCCTGACTTGATATAAAATCTGTGGACAAACGATGGACTTCATGAAGAGGCCAAAGTTTAAGTGGGAACACCCTTGTTTGTTGCCGCAGAATGCCACACACCAGGGGTGGGGAAACATCAGATCTTGCAGGGATTACTGAAAACTGAATACTGTTCATGATGAACTTGCACCTGAAAAATAATCCACTTTTGTATAAATTATATGGATTAATGACACGAGGCTACCGTGCCTTACAACTGGGCATGCATCCTAAGGATGGTTGAATGCATGCAGGAACATTTGCTCCCAGAAGAACATAGATTCTCCTAAATTGGTGTTATGCTGAGTGTGTCATTACATTGCAATACCTGTAACTGCCTTTTCCCTCCCAGGTTACCCTGGAGCAGGAAACTCACACCTGTTGCCTGGGTGCCTTACATCATTAAGGATAATGGTGTTCGGGGGGTGGGGGGTGTCCCAGCTGAGAGGGGGAATTAGGTGGAAATGCTCTAGTTACCCCTCTGCAGTAGCCCTCTTACTTCTATGAATATTTATAGTTGGTGGTGCCTCTATCTGGACAAGCACTGCATACACCAGTGGGCGTACCTTGGTTGCCTTCAGGAACAAAAATATAAATAATAGATTGTAGGCAGGCAATACACACTCAAAATAAAAGCAACACAATGTTTCTTAAAAGTAATCCTAACAACATACAGTAAAAAATGCAACAGACTAATATAGGTTATTATACCCATAGCAGATCAGTAGGTGGCACTGCAATAGCTCAGCTAATGGCTGCAGCTTTCTACAGCAACATAAACAAATCTCTTGGCATCATACACAGATCCATCCCATCCCTGAATGCACACTCTCCCTTAAGATTATAGCCCTCTCTTGTGTTGGCACACTGGGTGAGCAGGAGTTCAGGCCAGCACTTTGTAAATCCGGCAACGGCAGTCCAAGTGAAACAAGAAGGAGTGAGGCAATTTTGTATTGTGACCAGCTTAGGTTGCACAGTACAAGTTGGCAGTAACAGTTGTTATATGAGAGAGCAATAACCCAGGAGTAAGTCACTCTTTCCTCAATTGTCTGTAAGCCAAATTCAGATCCGCACAACCAAAAGTCTCCGGCTTCTGCTCTCAAATGTGGAGAATCCATCCATGAGCTAGGGCTTAGCACTAACAAGTTGTCAATGGTAGTGTAGTCTTAACCCTAGTCGTGCGTCTTCAGCCCCAGAAACTCAACCCCAGGACTCCATCACAGCTTCTCCATGGCCCAGACCCCAAAGGGAGCAGCAGCTCTGTTCCAGCTCTCTGCCCACAAAATGGAGCCCACCAATGCCCTGCCTCTGAGCCAGGAAGGTCAGTCCCCCACTGCACGTTGGGGTTTGTAGTCCTTCAAAGCCAGCATATGGTACGTAGAGGGTCAGACAGGGGGACAATGTACAAATATCGTCACATCATTTTCAGCTTCAAACTTTGTGCCTGTAAACCAAATCCGAACATGTAGAGATGTGCCCATCCCTGGTGGTAATAAATCTCAGTCTTGTCTTTAGCATGCCAGGTATTCCAGGACTGAGTGCCTCCTTAACAGAGACAACAGCTAATTGCACTTTATGTGTGTTGCAATTTAGCGATGTGAACATGGCCATCAAACTCATTTAACATGCAGCAAAAAGTAAGATTTGAAATCAGCTTCTGGAGGGGAAGGGCTAGTATATTACCACACTCTACTGCCATCCCCAACCCAATGTATCACACTTTTTTTTTAGAAAGGGGCATATTCTACTCTGTTACACCCCCCAAAGAATTGCATGTGTATACATGACAGCAGAATATGGCCGAAGATCTGCCTCTGCAGTTTCAAAGATAATAGAAGCCTCACAGTCATGCCCTGAAAAAGAGAGAGAATTCTTCTTATTTGGGGCTCAGTTATGATCCCAACTGTGTGCCCACAAAGATGGGAAAGGGATGTTAGGAGCCCTTTTACTCCCCCACTGTTAGGCAGCTACCCCCTCTTATGTAGGTGAGTGGGGAGTCAGTTGGCATGAGCATGAAATGGCAACACCTGGCCCCATAGCATGCCAGCCATTGTAGTGGAGGTGGCACAAAGAAGTAAACTGTGTCAGGAAAAGGGCTAGCACAATTTACTCGTCCCATGGAACAAAGAGGAAGCAGGGCCTGAATTGGGACTCTGAGACAATATTACATGGGTGCTCACAAAAGTTTGAGCAGAAATGGGTGAAAATTCTCCCTTGTCAAGTAGAAAGAGGATGGGAAAGAGAGAGAGAAATCCTCATGCATCTATCTTAGGGGTTTCCATAGCACCCCTCTGGAGGGGCTTGTTCATGACTGCATACATTGTGTTGTGTTTAGACTACCAGTTAAAAGTGGAACAGAAATCACTCAGTCTCTTTCTGCTGTGATTATATACTGAGCTCAAATGGTACCCCACAATCTCTTCACAGACTAACTGAAGCAAATATAAGCAAACAGAGCACATCAATGCCTGCGTGTATCTGCAGAGAGCCTGAATGGTGGCTCTGAGAGGGCTGAGTACACCATTCATCTCAATGGGTTGTTAGCTCAGATGCCCATTGTTGATCATTTAAATGTCTTGTCACCTATTTCACCACTACCACAGTGTGGAACGAAGGATGGGTCACACAGGAGGGTGATTCTGGCAGAGGATATGGTGCAGGAGGGAGCAGCATTACTGGTGTAAAAGAGGGAAGCTATGAGTGGGATTGCTTCTGGGAGGAGAGGACTTGGTAGCCCCACTGAAAGGTCAGCAGCAGACCCACTGATCAGCCCAGCAGTCCTGCTCTGCATTCTAGCACCACAACTAACCCCCTCTACCTTCCCTGCATAGGCCACCAGGCCAGGGATATGCAGAAAACCAGGGACAAGTAGACAGTGATGGGGAATAAAGGGCCAGGGCAATAGGGAACACAATCTTAGCAACCCTCCTTTCCCAAATCACGATCCCTCCTTCGCTCTTCAGTGTCCTGCTCCCCACAGCCTCAGAAGGGCAGCTTTTGGAAGGCACAGGCCAATTCCCAGGGTTCATTAAGCCACTTTGTTAAACCATGGGACGTTCATGAGGCCTACAGGCTTCTTTAGGACTGCAGTCTAGACCTCTGCTTGTCAGAGGAATTTTTCTGACAGTTCCCCCTCTCCTGTAGCTTTCAGGGCCTGGGAGAGTGACATCCAGAGAGCGGAAAGCATTTCAGCAAAACAGTTACTCATGCAAAAAATGTAGCAGGAAACACTGCATTTGTATGGAATGCCCGTGAACTCAAACCAATGAAAATTTCAGTTCCTCTATAAACATTTCAGCCAGCTCTATGCAATATACAGCTGACACCTCCTTCACTCCAGGAAGCACTAACCAGCAACAAAGGTTTCAGTCCAAACTATTACGTTAGTATAACAACAACACGAGTGTTGTGCTAACTCCCAAAGTACTGCTCATTACCACACCTGGGAGGAGGATTTGGGCTAAGGGCACATATATCACAGAGTAAGGAGTCTTAGGGGTCTCCAGGAGTGACGGAGGGAGCTGGGAAGAGATTCACTAAGTGATAACCACAGGTAACCACTAAGTGATAACCACAGGTAGGGGATTCCAGAGTCCTGCTATGAGGGTCCAAGCAGGATTACTGTAGTTCAGGCTCTGGAAGTTCACTTTTCCCCACATTGGTGAATTTTCAGTAGAACCTGCACTTTTCCAGGTTTTTTTTGAGGCCTGTCCTTTACCACTCTATAAAAGCAGTGGGGGTCAACTCAGTAGAGGGAACAGTGCTAGCTTTCCAACCTGGCAGCCTCCCTTTCACCACACTGAAGCCAAGTACGCTGCCAGTAAGTCCCAGGTGTGTGCCACATGAGCAGGTGAAGAAAATAAAATATATTTATATGGGTTGCGATGACAGTTCTGAGTCCATCTAAAGCATAACACACGATGAGGAGTGTGCTTATCCTGGGATACCAACATTCCTCATGTGCACTAACGGGCAAAAATCCAAAGGCACGGTGCCTTCATCTTCTTGGAAAAATCTACGGGCCCTCTACTCTTTCGCATGTTTTCTTAGTTGATTTTTTTTTCTCTTTTAAAATGCAGTGGGGGAGGGGGTGAAGGGAGTTTAAGGTGTAAGTGAGCAACAAGGAACTATTTTATGAGAAGATTCAGTCATCCACTTGTTTTACACCATTGTAACTTCAGTGGAGTTGCTTCTGATGTATACAGGTGTCAGGAAGGTCAGAATCAGGCTCCTGGAGTGCTTTAAAAAGTATCAACTAAAACTTTTTAAGCCTAATATTTAAATTAGATATGGCCCAATGAAGGAAGTCCAGCATGTCAGCTTGCTGCTATGCTTGTACGCACTACAGCAGGGGAAAGATAATGCATGGCCTTCTCTGAGACAACAGTTAATACTCAGCCAACCGTAATAAGGTGTTTGAGCAGGACTCTGTGTTGATAACAGCCAACAACTCTGTCCTCTAGAGGTCAGTCCCATTATTCTCATTATTCACTGTCCCTTGAACCAAAGCCCTTTGCTTGGCCAAGTGGAAACTGAACCAAGGAACTGGAATAAATTGATAAATTAAACAGTCATAAGTCAAGGAGCAGATGGTATTTACCCAGGAGTTTTGAAGGAACTGTGATATGAAATTGCAGAACTACTAAGTGTGGTATGTAACCTATCATTTAAATCAGCTTCTGCACCAGATGACTGGAGGATAGCTAATGTAACACCAATTTTTTTAAAAGGCTCCAGAGCTGATCCTGGCAATTACAGGCTAGTAAGCCTAACCTCAGTACCAGTTGAAACTATAGTAAAGAACAAAATTATTGGGCACATAGATGAACATGGCTTTTGTCAAGGGAAATCACCATTCTGTTAGAATTCTTTGTGGGGGTCAACAAACATGTTGACACGGGGGATCCAGTGGACGTAGTGTTCTTGGACTTTCAGAAAGCCTTTGACAAAGTCCTTCACCAAAGGCTTTTAAGCAAAGTAAGCAGTCATGGGATAAGAGGGAAGGTCCTCTCATGGATCAATAACTGGTTATCAGTCAGGAAACAAAGGTTAGGAATAAATGGTCAGTTTTCAGAATGGAGAGGAGTAAATAGCAGGATCCCCCAGGGATCTGTACTGAGACCAGGGCTGTTCAACATATTCATAAATAATTGGGGAAAAGGGGTAAACAGTGAGGTGGCAAAGTTTGCATACAAAACAAAATTACTCAATAGTTAAATCAAAAGCAGACTTTGAAGAGTTACAAAAGTATTTCACAAAACTGGATGCCTGGGCAACAAAATGGCAGATGAAATTCAATGTTGATAAATGAAAAGTAAGGCACACTGGAAAACATAATCCCACCCATACATACAAAATGATGGGATCTAAATTAGCTGTTACCACTCCAGAAAAATGTTGGAGCCATTCTTGATAGTTCTCTGAAAACATCTGCTCACTGTGCAGCGGCCATCCAAAAAGCTAACAGAATGTTAGGAACCATTAGGAAAGAGATACATAATAAGACAGAATATATCATAATACTACTATATAGATCCATGGTACTCCCACACCTTGAATACTAAGTGCAGTTCTGGTTGTCCCATCTCAATAAAGATATATTAGAATTGGAAAAGGTATAGATAAGGGCAACAAAATTATTCAGGGTATGAAACAGCTTTCCTATGAGGAGAGATTAAAAAGACTGGGATTTTTCAGCTTGGAAAGAAACAATTAAGGGGAGATTAAATGGAGTTCTATAAAATCATGAGTGGCGTGGAGAAAGTGAATAAGGAAATATTATTTACTCCTTCACATAACATGAACCAGGAGTCACACAATAAAATTAATAGGCAGCAGGTTTAAAACAAACAAAAGTAAGTATTTCTTCACACAACACACAGTCAACCTGTGGAACTCATTGCCAAGGCATATTGTGAAGGCCAAAACTATAACAGGGTTCAAAAAAGAACTATATACATTCATGGAGGAAAGGTATATTAAAGGCTATTAGCCAGGCTGGTCAGCGATGCAACTCCATGCTCTGGGTTTCCCTAGCCTTTGACTGCCAGAAGCTGGGACTAGATCAGTGGCTCTCAACCTTTCCAGACTACTGTACCCCTTTCAGGAATCTGATTTGTCTTGTGTACCCCCAAGTTTCACCTCACTTAAAAACTACTTGCTTACAAAATCAGACATAAAAATACAAAAGTGTCACAGCCACACTATTATTGACAAATTGCTTACTTTCTCATTTTTACCATATATTTGTAAAATAAATCATTTGGAATATAAATATTGTACTTACATTTCAGTGTATAATATATAGAGCAATATAAACAAGTCAGTGTCTGTATGAAATTTTAGTGTGTATTGACTTCGCTAGTGCTTTTTATGCAGCCTGTTCTAAAACTAGGCAGATATCTAAATGAGTTGATGTACCCCCTGGTAGACCTCTGCGTACCCCCAGGGGTACATGTACCTCTGGTTGAGAACCACTGGACTAGACGATAAGGGATGGATCAGTTGATAATTGCCCTGTTCTGGTCATTCCTTCTGAAGCACCTGGCATTGCCCCTGTCAGAAGACAGGATACTGGGCTAAATGGACCATTGGTTTGATTCAATATGGCTGTTCTTATATTCTTATGAACCGATTCACAGGGTACACTGGCCATCACTTACTTGGTGACTCCCTCAGATTCTGTAAAATTGGAGTTTTTATTTTAAAAAATGTAAGTGCCAGTACTACAAACAGATATGCCGTTGAAGGCACAACCACTCCCACATAGCACCGATGATGCCTATGGAACTCTGGGTAGGTAGGTAGGTAGACTAAGGGTACATCTACACTACAGGGGGGAGTCGATTTAAGATACGCAAATTCAGTGAATAGCGTAGCTGAATTCGACGTATCACAGCTGACTTACCCCGTTGTGAGGACGGCGGCAAAATCGACTTCTGCGGCTTTTTGTCGGCGGCGCTTACTACCACCTCCCCTGGTGGAGTTAGAGCGCCGATCCGGGGATCGATTGTCGCGTCCCGACAGGACGCGATAAATCGATCCCCGAGAGGTCGATTTCTACCCGCCGATTCAGGCGGGTAGTATAGACCAGACCTATGCCTTTATGATGAAGACTTTGTTCATCACTTTGATGTGATATTAAGAGGAACAATTTCTTTACTGATTGTAGCTGAAGGGCCAAAATCCATTTGCTGTGGATGTAAGATCTTAACTACAGTTTCTGCTAAGAACTTTTCATATAGGCCCGGAGTCCACAGTTTGGCTTGGGGCATGAGGGCTAGCTAACAGAGAACAATACATGGCTAAGAGAAAGCTGGGATAAACAAATAACCTTGTGTGTTTCAAGTCAATGAGCGAAGTCAGCATAACTCCGAATGTAATTGGGCGTCCTTATCATGATTTATAAACACATGAAGCGCTGAGAAAGGCCTCACAGTTAACTCCCTAATGCAAGGAGAAAATAGCGGTACAATACCCCTCAGATTCCAAACAGAGTTCAGGGAGAGGCCTAATATAATTAACATGAGTTATGACACCCTCCCCTCACAAATGTATGCCAATCTTAGCCCACAGAAGTGCAAGGATAAATCCATAAACAATTGTTATTGTTAATTACTAATTACTGCTTTTTCGCTTTAAATCTCTAAGACTGTACCTGTTGGTCAACCAGGAGAGCTGCTACCTCATTCCCCTGGACCTCAAAATTAGGATTTAACCAATACACATTAATAGACATAGTTTGAGGGTAATTACCTGTGTGTCAACAATATGTTAATTTAAGCCATGGGCGGAGCCATTTTGTAATCTTTTAGACCATTGGCTTATTGTGCTTATCTTGTCTTGCTGCTAGAACCTATCCAGGGGCTTAAAAAATCCCATCCCCGTCGCTTCTCTCCGCCCAATAAGCACCCTATATAATCTATTGTAATCAATTGTTCTGCAGTGTCCCTGGACTAATAAGCAAAGTGACACTCGGCCAGCGCTGTGCGTAATAAACTCCTGTGCTTGACTCTACACCAGTGTTTCTCAAAGTCGGGCCGCCGCTTGTTCAGGGAAAGCCCCTGGCGGGCCGGGCCAGTTTGTTTACCTGCCGCGTCCGCAGGTTCAGCCGATTGCGGCTCCCACTGGCCACGGTTTGCCATCCCAGGCCAATGGGGGTTGCGGGAAGTGGTGCGGGCCAAGGGATGTGCTGGCCGCCCTTCCCGCAGCCCCCATTGGCCTGGAGCAGCGAATCGAGGCCAGTGGGAGCCGCGATCGGCCGAACCTGTGGACGCGGCAGGTAAACAAACTGGCCCGGCCCGGCAGGGGCGTTCCCTGAACAAGCAGCGCCCTGACTTTGAGAAGCACTGCTCTACCCAGTGTGAATTACTGTTCCTTCCATGGCTGAGGGTATTTGCTATAGCTGGGATTGCTATTCCTTAAGAATGATCAATAACAGAAATAAAGGGAAATTACAAATGAAACTGTAGGTGCTACTGTGGGGTTTTGGAGTTGGAGGCAAGGTTCTTTGTCACCCATAGCACCATCTTTCATTCTTTTTCTTAAAAAGAAATTGTACTGTGATTTTAAAAAAGAGCAAGTGCTCCAAAGACTCAAACACCTGCTTGATTCACTGTGTTTCCAATATGTTTACTGACGTGTGTGTGTGTGTGTGTGTGTGTGTGTGTGTGTGTGTGTGTGTGTG
>NW_020664393.1:66221452-66262043 GCF_002925995.2 Terrapene triunguis | reverse complement strand
TGTGTGTGTGTGTGTGTGTGTGTGTGTGTGTGTGTGTGTGTGTGTGTAAAAGCGCTCATCCATGCACACATTTTGGTATTGTCTTTACTGAAAAATGTACATTAATTTCTATTACAGAAAGGGGAAAAGTTCTAGTTTTAAGGTGAACAAGAGAAAATAATGTCAGTCTCTTACACTTTATTGACATCTTTGCTTATAGAAAGAAATATCCCCTTCTTGAAGTGGATCTACAAAGTGCACAAACTATGAATCTAGAAATGTAACTGTTTTAGAAACATGAAACAGTACTAAAGCTGAAGTATAGAATTCACGTTGGAAGGTAGAGAGCTGGTGGCTTAAAGCCAAAACAAGTTGTTAGTTAATTTTTTTTTGAACGTGCATTGGCTGTTCTACTGTGTTGATTGTTACTATCTTGAGCATTTTTTAAATATTTCCGATTAGCCTTTATTTGATATTTTATGCTTCCCCTCATAAAACCTTTAAACAGATTAATTGTGCCTGTGATGTTTGTTTGGAAGTACAGCTGGTCTTCCTTCCAATTTGTTTTATAATTGTGATGTCTCAGAGATATCCTTGTAAAACCAAAGGGTGGATCTACAAACAACTATTTAATTCTCAAAAAGGAAATCCAGATTAAAGTTATTCGGGGAAACATTTCAATAATGTTTGAGGTTTGTAAAACTTTAAATGGAGGACTTTAAAAAACAAACGAAACAGGTACTGCTTTATAGGTAAACAATGATAGTCCTGGAGTTCCTTTAAAGAAAAAAATATCACAGCTCTGTTAAAATAGGATGTCACAGAATGAACAATAAAACCAATCTCAAAGTGTAAGAGTAATACAAGCTAGTTTAGGAGCTGTCATGCTGTACCTCCTGCGAATGCTGTATTTCAGGATTATTTTTCTTATTAGTTGGAAAGGATGGGTGAGGTTTCAGACCAAAGCAACTGCTAACTATAAAACCAGATCAAAAAAGGTTTCAGTTTGAAAGAGCACCTTTAAAGTCTGTTTGTGGGATACACTGTTCAGCTGTTAAATGTCTTGTAAGTTTTCCAAGAACTTTAGTGAGCTTTCTTCATAAAATCTATATTATTTTCATTGAAGATTAATGATAGGCTTATTAAAAAAATCAAAAAGTTGGATACGTTTTCTGTTATTATAAATAAGGGTCATCACACTACATTACTTTGGAATGTTTTTATAAGTTCTGTTGGTATAACTACAGTTTTTTTTGTTTTTTTTTTAAATATATGGGCCTATTTTTTTCCAGTCTGTTTTTCATTTTTAAAGGAGACCATCTATTTTTTCCTTTTCTCTGCAAGTATATCTAGCACTGGCAAATATTGTCAACCTTGCAATCTCATTGAATCAATTTTTACTATGATTTAAATGCTGAGCAATCATGCTAAATTCAATATGTTTGCACAGGTGTACGTCAGGGAAGGATTTTGCCCATTGACTGAAATAGGGCTGCACAAGGTGAATGAGAGCAGAATTTGGCCATGTGCATTTGTAATTGGAATGAAGGAAATTAGACCTCATCCTTCATTCTGATGTCTGCAGATGGGCTGCTGGACTGCGCTGTTGCCTCTCTCTGACCAGATAGATCACAATGCAGGATTAGAGCTATAGAGTGCAACAAACATGCCAGTGTGCATTCATATTCCAACACCAAAAATGATAAGGTTGCCAGGTGATAGCATATGCTCATTGCAATAAAATAATGATGTGCATGACTGCTGAGCCCAGTCACACTGAAAGTGGCAGGGTTACAAAAAATTGTACCCTGTCACATGGTAGTGGTTAATATCCACCGACTCTAGTGATTACTGTTATATCTTTCTTTCTGCTTTTGAAAATCAAATGCAAATAAAAGATAGCATCAAACCACAACAATCACAACCATATAATACAGCCAAGTAATAAAACACAGAAATAGAGATGTCTCGGATGGAGGCCAGGTTAATGACCTAGACCCCTCTTTGTTCTTCACACACACACACACACACACACACACACACACACACACCGTGACAGATGAGAGGATTATTCTGTTTTTTACTGGACATCAGTCCATTGCTGCTGCCTCTATCTGTTACTCAAGACAAGTTTTGTATGAAAGGATAAGAACAAGCTTTTCAACAGTGACTAGCAATTTGGGGTGTATCAGTTGTGAGTACCCAGTGTGATAAACTCAGGACAGACAGCTGCAAGGGGGAGGTAGAAAACAGTCCGAGAAGGTTAAAAGGCCCTCCTCCCTATCAACTGAGGAGGGGTTACCAGAGATCAATTAGGATCAGCTGAGAGGGAGTTACCTGAGGGAGAAGAGGGGGTAAGAGAGAGAGAAGGACTCAAGCTGCCAGTAGGCTAGGAGCAGCAAGACAGCGAGCCTCACCAGTTTAACAAACTCCATTTGTTAAACTTTTGAATACCTTATTTTTTATTGCATTTGTAGCCCATTTCATGACTTTGATACGTCATTTGCATGCATGATTTATCCCTGTCATATAAGATGATAAATTTGCATGCTAGGATCTGTACATCTGTATTTATTCATGCCATATATAAATAAAAAATAAAATAACAAAATGTTTCCTCTAAGCTTATAGAAACTTTTTAATTTTAAGAATAACTGAAATGTACTAACATCAAGAAATTGAACTGTGCACCCACATTGGGTGGACCAGTATTAAATAATGTTACAGCAGGTGACAGCCTTAGAATGTTAACCGTAATCATTTAGTTCAAAAGGTCGCTTTTCTCATCTTTGCCCTCACGAACTGAAACACAGCATCAGAATGACCCAAAGACTGGCCAATGGCATTTTCAAGTGATAAAATAGTGGTGTCAAGTGATGTCAGTCTCTCATCGGCCATCGTCAATCAAAGATATGTTTTAATGAGCCTGAGCTTCAAAAACCTGCACTCAGCACTCGTGACTGTGACCGGCAGTGTGAGCAGAATCCTCAAAGCTCCACATATTAGGAAAAATGCCCTTTGGCTCTGCATCCTGAATGAATTGGAGTTTGGAGTGGAGAGTGTTTTCCATGTTGCAAAATGTGATGGATATTGTCTAATTTGACATAGAGGTCTTTATCATTGACATCTAAAAATATCCCATGAGTCAGTGTCCAGTGAACGTCCATACAATTGTTCAAGAGTGTTTTCCCATCTGCCAGCAGCTTACTAAGGTCATACAAAAAACCCCAGGACTTTTCATGGTACTTCATTTTTCCAAACCTTTCTTCGATGGACACTCAAGCAGTATCAATGAGTGAGCAAAAAAAAAAAAAAAAAACCCCTCTTGAATTTTAATTCCAAGCTTCCCATAACCTCATCTCTGCCTTCATAATCAAACTGTCTCTTCTTCTGATGTACACAAGTTTCCTTGAAGACCGGATCAACTAAATTTACCACCATTTCTTTGGAAGCAGTGATGGCTTCTTCAAATCCATTGTCTCTGTAAGCCACAATGAAATCAAGGCAGCTTCTGACCAAAACAGTAGCGGTTGTGATGTCCATCAACCTGAGTTTGTAATGCTTTGCTTACAACATTTACTTGGAACAGGATATCAAGCCAAACCACAACTGAGACTAGAAATTTGAAGTCAGTGATCTGGTTTGCCTGGCTTTGTGCCTCGCGTCAGATTCCAGCCTTGGCTTTACTCGACTGTGCCAGTTCCATCGAGGCATCATAAACCTCAGTCACTTGGTACCTCACTGGCCTTACGCTGTCAATGCAGCTATCCCAGCAAGTGTCACTTAGCAGTTTCATGGTCAGATTTGTAGCATTGTCCGTGAGGATCTTCCACCTGGCAGTTGGAAAACAGGATGTGTATTCTTTGCAGTACTCCAAAGAGAGATACTGAATTTAAAGAAGATGATGCTGCATCTGACACAACCAGGTTGAGGGAATGGCAATCTCAAGCACAAAGAAAGCTTTTGGATTCAGCACAAGGATCCTTGCATGGACGTCACTGTTTCTTCCCTTCATTTTCACGCCATTGTCATAGCCTTGGCTGCAGGAGTCCTGAAGCTGTATTTAATTCTCATTCAAAACGTTCATAAACCATTCTGTTTGGCCTTTTCCAGTAGAGTCATCCACAGACTGGAAACGGATGCAGTGTTCCTTTCCTTGGATACAGCCTTCCTCGTCATCAACAAATCTTACTGTAAATGACATCTTTTCACTGTGACTAATGTCAGTAGTGCGGTCCATTATTATGGCGTAATACTTTGCTTTGCCAAGCCTCATCAATGTGTTACCAATAAGGCTGCGAGTCTGTCACGGAGGTCATGGAAGTCATGGATTCCGTGACCTCTGTGACTTCTGCGGCGGCCGGTGCTGGCTCAGGGACTGACCGAGCCGGGCAGCCAGCAGCAGCAGCTTTGATGTGTGGGAGGGGGCTTGGGGCAGGGGATTGGGAGGTGCGGGGGGGTGATTATCTCAGGGTGGGGGGGGGGCTCCCCAGTTCCCACTGGCATGGCCCTGCAGCTCCTAGGCGGAGAGGCCAGGGGGCTCCACATACTGCCCACACCCACAGGCCCCACCCCCGCAACTTCCATTGGTTGCAGTTCCCAGCCAATGGGAGCTGCGCAGCAGAGCCCCCTGGCCCCTCCACCACCTAGGAGCTGCAGGGACACATGGAGCCAGATAAGGAGCCCCTGCCAGCCCTGCCAATCTGCCCCACTGCACCAACTGGGGTCCCAGGCCACACGCCATGGCCCACCCCTCCCCCCAGTACCAGCAGGGTTCCCAGGCCACCTCCCCCAGCATCCATGGCCCCCCTGACTGACACCTTCAGAGCACCCGTGCCCCCCCGACCCAAGTTTTAGTTAGGAGTATAAAGTAAAAGTCATGGACAGGTCACAGGCCATGAATTTTTGTTTACTGCCTGTGACCTGTCCATGACTTTTACTAAAAATGCCCGTGACTAAAGCGTAGCCTTAGTTATCAAGCACCTTCCTTGCCATAAGGTCAATCAATTTGTTATGAATTGTTTTGCTGCAATAATGGTCTATAGCTTCTTTATGAACTGCTCGACATTGGTGCTCATGCATGACATCGTCGTATTTCCCAAGAAGCTTGACCAAACCAAGGAAATTACTGTGATGTTCAGTGAACAACTTACCCGATGAGCCCAGCAATACCAAATTATTCTTTGCAAAGAAGAGAGTAATTGAGATCAGACACTCGAGCACATTCCTCCAATGCTGGGTTTCTACATTAATAATGCACCTTGTTTTCTTCATCTGCATTTACTGGGCTTGAGCCTGGACTCAATCACCATTCTTTTGGAGTAGGCCATAAAATGTCTGGGTGACTTTTCATATTGTTTCAAACTATCAGCTAAGTTATGCCAGTAATTGTAGCTGGAAAGCACAAGCAATGATTTGGCATTCTTGTCAAATATTTTGCAACAAAAACAACACTTTGTCAGTTGATTTTGAGTAAACTAGCCAACGCTAATTCAGTTTCTTACCATTCTCGAGCACCCTTTCATAGTGTGACTTTGAGAACTGTCTGCTGCTCATTTACTGGAAACGTCATCTCCTTGATTTTGCCTGGCCCATTCAAAACTGTATGATCAATATCGGCAGAGTTTAGGATCTCCAGCCATAAAGCAGGATCTGATGTATCGATTTGTGCTGTGCAATTTTTCTCACTGCTGTTTCTGTCATCATGAGAGACTGATTCTTCTTTATCATTACTCTCCTTTTCATGTGAGCCACATTCCTCTTTATCATCACTCTCTTTCATGCTGTCAGGAAAACTGGACAATTCTCCATCAGTTTCCTCACATTTCCATTCTTTATCTTCAGGTAAATCTGCTAATTCCTTAGTAATAGGACTTCCATCATTTACACTTCGCTCCTCAATTTCTTCTGCACTGGGATGATTACTACTGACTAAAGCCCGGTCTATGCGGTTCTGTTTCAGATATTTTCCCATCAAATTTGCCCCTGCTGCAAACTAGATTGCAACTGAACTTTTCGCTTCCTGTACTGAGCTCCTGAAGGCTTCTTCAGGGAAACTTTTATTTTCTATGGGGGGTGTGATGGGGCGCGACTCACCACTGTGGCGCCTCCTGCTGGCTGTCTGGGGAATTAGCACTGCACCCTCTGCTGGTGGAGTCTCGCCCACTGTCACCTCAGTTCCTGAACCCATGTCACTCCCAGGATCGCAGCGTCCTCTTCATGACACCGCCTTCTGGCTGTGCCACACTCCGTGTTCCCCTCTTCTGGGGGAACTGCAGTCCACTCTGGGTCCTGGCCCAGGGATCCTATAGATAGCAGCCACTTACTGCATCCCCTCTGACTACTCTGTGGATCTCCCTAGGCCACTTCCCCATGGCCCCAGCACCTCTTTGCCCTAGCCTCAGGGCCTCAGCCTGCAGGTATAGGAGCACACAGGAGCACCTGTAGGCAGGTGTAGATGCACCAGTCTACATCATTGCCATGTCCAGGGTGCTTGCTGCCCTCAGTCTGCAAGGCAGCCAGTCTACCCCCTCCTCTAGCTCCAGGGAGTGACTCCCTCTGCTCTGCCCTGCAGTCCTTCTTATATTAGCCTGCCAGGCCATGATTGGCGGCTCCTCTCAGATCCTTTCTAATTGGCTGCCTCTGGTGCAGCCTCCCTAGGGTTCCTTTTAACCTCTTTTCTGCTAGTGTGGGGCAGCTGCTCCATCACAGGGGAAACAGACAACATTAGGGAGAGCAAAAGTCTATGTTCTGCAGTCTTAGAAAGTCATCAAACATTATGTGTTAAGCATGGCAAAAGAACTAACAGTATTTCTTTTATATCATTGTGTAGATAAGGATTCGATAGATATCTCTGGCATCTTATTAAATATGTCCTTTATTAGTCACTACTTACACTCTTCAAGTCTTAAAACACAAGTACACTTTCACAATTACACAATAAAATATCGCAGTTGGGCTCTCATTTTGTTCTTATATCTCACTGACTGACTGGTGACACCCCACCCTTTATAGACCCATGAAGGCATGGTTGACTACATTCTAGGAGGTTCAAGGAAAATGTAGTTCTCAGAGAGTGTGGAAGGCTCCATGAGATTCTACAAAGGTCCAGAGCATTCTAGGAGGTTAGTGAAAAATGAATCCACATATGGAATACCAGAAACATTTTACTTCAAACATTCTATTTTCCCTTTTGTTGCTAGCAACAAAAACAGCACCCCAAGCCCAGCGCCTGGGTTGTCTGCCCCTAAATCCAGCCGTGGGTCCAGGTGGAGACAGGATATAAAAGGAAGCAGCTCAGCTCAGTCGGGGCTGACAGAGGAGGAAACCAGACACAGGCTGCAGGCTTTTGCCAGGGAGCCAATGGAGTTCCAGAGTGCAGAGGCCGAGCACATTGAGGGCGCTGCGAGACCCCAGTCGACTGTGGACACCAAGGGAGACAGATAGCTGCTGCCCATGGAGGAGCAACCAGAGCTGGGAGGAAGGGTAGGAAGCAGCCCAGGGAATGCGTTTGTTGGTATGGAAACCTGAACCAGAAAACAGGGTTACCAGCCTCACAGGGCCCTGGGTCAGGACCTGGTGGAGTAGGGTGAGCTTGGGTCCTCCTCCCCCCTCCTGCGCCTACCGTGGGATGTGGCAACTGCACACAATATTAGGCACTGCTACCTATGACTCTGAGTGTCAGGCCCTGCTGCCTGGGACTAAGATACTGGCCATTTGGCCTCACTGCCCTGAAGGAAAGAGCAACTCTATAGAATCCGGCCACTGGACCTCACTGTCCTGAAGAAAGGGGTGGCCCCACAGACTCCGGCCATTGGACCTCGCTGTCCTGAAGAAAAGGGCGACTCCATGGAGGCTGATCAGTGGACCTTGCCTTCCTGAGAAGTAGGATGGCTTTGCAGATACGTGTAAGTGGGAGTCACCACCGCTGGGGTGGGGGGGAGTGACCCCACGTTTTCCCCTGCTGCGAACTGACACCCCGTGACAGGTCCTAACATTCTGTTAGCTTTTTTGACTGCAACTGCACATTAAGTCGATGTTTTCAGAGAACTCTCCACAAGGACTCCAAGATCTCTTCCTTGAGTGTTGACAGCTATCTCCCTTGCAAAACTCCCGTTTGCTGCTTCTGTTCATTTGCACCTCTTGTGTTTTAATCGCCTGTGCTCCCTGACTTAGCCCTGAGTTCAGAAGTTATCACATTACATCCAGAAAGGCAGGTGGAGAAACATCATTGAATTGAGTGTAGGAGAGAAGTACCATGAAACTGAGTGTAGGATCTCACTTCACTCTCCCAACTGTCTATAGTACTGTAGGGACTGGAGGCCCCAATCAAGATCATTACTCTTTGTGTTGTGTGCTGTACATAATCAGAGATAAACCCTGTCCTAAAAAGATTAAATCTAAATAGACAAGATACAAAAAGAGTGGAAGGAAGCAAGTATCATTATCCCCATTTTACACATGGGGAACTAAGGCACAGGAAGATTAAGTGACTTGCCTACAGAGAGTCTGTGGCAAACCTAGGAACTGAACTAGTCTCCTGAGTCCTCATTTCAGAGCCTTATCTACCAAACTTTCTCCCCTCTCTTTGCTAAGCTCTATTACTGCTTCACACTCTTGTCAATAAATCCAACATTATTTTGTTTTTAAAATTAAATGAAATAAAACCCAGTTAAACTAACACTTATCATGACCCTGCTCCAGTGCCTCTCAGTTGAGAGAAAACACTCTCCCATTTGCAGAAGCTCATATCTAAATATCTCCCCTTATTGGGGGGGGGGTTTGATAGCAGCCTTCAACTACCTGATGGGGAGTTCCAAAGAGGATGGAACTCGGCTGTTCCAAGTGGTGGCAGATGACAGAACAAGGAGCAATAGTCTCAAGTTGCAGTGGGGGAGGTCTAGGTTGGATATTAGGAAACACTATTTCACTAGGAGGGTGGTGAAGCACTGGAATGGGTTACCTAGGGAAGTGGTGGAATCTCCATCCTTAGAGGTTTTTAAGGCCCGGCTTGACAAACCCTGGCTGGGATGATTTAGTTGGGGTTGGTCCTGCTTTGAGCAGGGGGTTGAACTAGATGACCTCCTGAGGTCTCTTTCAACACTAAGCTTCTATGATTTCCTCCACAATGGATGAGTTCAAGAATTCATTCCTGACAACTCGGGAGGTTCCAGGAATCTGTGAAGGCATGTTAAGTCTCTGCTCTTGGGTGCTACTCCACAGCTGAGAAGGAGTGGAGGGCTCTGCCCCACTTCATGTCCTGAGGAAGGGGTGCGGAGCCTGGGGATCTATGGGTCATCTTTGGGCTCCTGCCCTCTGGTTATGCCTATGCTTGGAGGGGTGAGGACATGCTTTAAGTCAGCAACCCAATTCAATCCTTGCCCTTTCAGCTGAGAACGCCAATTATGATGGTGTTTTTTGGAAGCTAGAAAGGAGACTGATGTCACACAAACTATCATCAACTCTAGTCACAAAAGCACCAAACAATCATTTTTAGTCACTACCAACCTGGGCCAGCTTTGAACTGCTGACCAAGATGTGAAAGGCTTTGTATCCTATTACCAATATTCTAAATCTTCCAACCTCCCCTACAGCTCTATTTTTTGGATTATTATGTAGGAACAATAACAGAATATCCCATAAACGGGTTCTTTAGATATTCAAATATGTCAGGCTGTACTTTCTACATTTCCCAACAATTGTGGAGTAAATATTTGTTAAATGAAGTATTTTACATCTGTCTTGGACCAAAGCGATCTGTCTGTCAGTAATACCACTGAACACTTGTAAAAGTATGCCGGCCATTACAGAGTTATGCATTCTTGGCAAATGCCGTCTTTGAACTCACATTACTGAACTGCCAGTAAAAAATAGGGTGTTTTTTTTTAATCAACTGGATATCTTTCAATTATTCAATCTCTGTCTGTCAGAGAAGCAGTTGAAATAGATAAAAAAATACTATTTTAATTTCATACCAAATGGCAAGAGGTTGACATTTTTTTGTCTAGCTCTCAGAGCCATTTGGTGTAGTTCAACAGAACAAAAAAAAATATTGTATGAAGATCAAAAGGAAAAAACATGTATATTTTCCTATGAAAGGCAGCCCATGGTTCTTGCAGCGGGAAATGCTTCGTAAGAACGTAAAAGTGGCCATACTGGATCAGACCAATGGTCCATGTAGCCCAGTATCCTGTCTTCTTACAGTGGCCAATGCCAGATGCTTCATAGGGAATGAACAGAGCAGGGCAGTTTACCATGTGATCCATCCCCTGTTGTCCAGTCCCAGTTTCTGGCGGGCAGTTCTTCATTTCTTTCTCATACATGAGAGCTAGTCCTTCATCTCATCATGTTCATCTGCAGTCAAAGAGAATGGAGCTGAGGACAGGGCCGACCAATGTTTTCATAACCCATTTTACTCCTATACAACATAAAACAGTAAAAAAAACCCATAAATAAGAACTGTGCCCTTAACCCCAACTGGTTAGAATAAAAGTGGCTGGCTTAATCTAAAGTCCTACTTTACATACATACACACACACACACACATCCCTTACTTAACTTACATTTAAAGTTGCTCAGATGTATTTTCCATCAATGCACTCACTAAAATCTGTGAAAATACAGTTTACAGTAATATTTAATATTATCCAATACACCCACAAACCATCTAACTTCACAGCCACACAAAATAATACACATCCACATTCCTGTCTTAGATGCCACCACATTACATTCACTTCCAATACAAACTTACACCACCCACCATCCTCACCAATAAAATGTACACCCTTAGCTGCAACCAGGTAATTTTTCCCTTGATGAAATACACTTTGAACATTACAGAACTACAATCTCCCCACCTCTGGAATATCTTCAGCTTCTTCACTCTTTCATATAAAATATTTACTAATCATATATTGTCACTCATTTTCTAAAAGCTAATTTCAACATTATTCTTTTCTATTAAAATAGAACTCAGTGGTATTTACTTCCAATGAAAACACTTCCTGCCCTCTTTCTAATCTACTTTCTACATTCAAAATTCTACATTTCCCACCAGTGTGAGTATTTCAAGGTCAGAGCTCAGGTTGTAATGTATGTTTCTCTGCTGTGCGTGGTTGTGATAGGTAGTATGTGGGTATGTCTACACTACGAAATTAGATCAATTTAATAGAAGTTGATTTTTTAGAAATCGATTTGATACAGTCGATTGTCTGTGTCCCCACTAAGCGCATTAAATCGGTGGAGTGCATCCACAGTACCGAGGCTAGCGTTGCCTTTCGGAGCGTTGCACTATGATAGCTATTCCACAGTTCCCGCAGTCTCCGCTACCCATTGGAATTCTGGGTTGAGCTCACAATGCCTGATAGGTCAAAAACATTGTCGCGGGTGGTTCGGGTACATGTTGTCAGGCCTCCCTCCCTCCGTGAAAGAAACGGCAAAAAATCGTTTCTCGCCTTTTTTCCTGGGTTACCAGTGCAGACGACATACAAAGACAAGCATGGAGCCCGCTCAGCTCACTGTCACCGTATGTCTCCTGGGTGCTGCTGGCAGACGCGGTACTGCAGTTCTACACAGCAGCAGCTCCTTGCCTTTGCAAGTTAGCAAAGACGGTTAGCAGCCGTATTGTACCGTCTGCTGCTGTCTCCTGGTTCCTCCTGGCCAGCCTTGGTGAGGTCGGTCGGGGGCGCCTGGGCAGACATGGGTGCTCCTGGCCAGCCTTGGTGAGGTCGGTCGGGGGCGCCTGGACATAAATCGGAGTGACTCCAGGTCATTCCCTTCTTTAAGTTTCATCTAATGGAGATTCAGTCCTGCCTGGAATATCAGGCAAGCCTACCAAAGAACCAGAAAGGCAAACAGCCACTCCGGGTCAGAGCCCCAGACATCCCGCTTCTATGATGAGCTGCATGCCATTCTAGGGGGTGCCCTTACAACTACCCCACCCCTGTGATTCCCTCCTTCCCCACCCCTCCCGGGCTACCTTGGCAGTTATCCCCCCATTTGTGTGATGAATTAATAAAGAATGCATGAATTTGAAACAACAATGACTTTATTGCCTCTGCAAGCGGAGATCAAAGGGGGGAGGGGAGGGTGGTTGGCTTACAGGGAAGTAGAGTGAACCACCATTCTGCACTTGCTCAGCCTATAGTTGAACTGCTCCTTACTACTGTCCAGGCTTCATGAGCCATGAGAGCAAGGGGTAGGCTGGGGTAGGTGCGACTGCGCGGTGCTGCCGACTGGGAGAGCAGCCTGAGGCAGAAGCCTCCAGCTGGCATGATATTCCAGGCAGGACTGAATTTCCATTAGATGAAACCTAAAGAAGAGAATGACCTGGAGTCATTCCCATTTTTGTCCAGGCGCCCGCGACCAACCTAACCGAGGTCGGCCAGGAGCACCCACAGGACGATGACGATGGTTAGCAGTCGTATTGTACCATCTGCCATCTGCAGGGCAAGGCAAGGGGATGCTGCTTTGTAGCACTGCAGTACCGCGTCTGCCAGCAGCACCCAGGAGACATATGGTGACAGTGAGCTGAGCGGGCTCCATGCTTGCTGTGGTATGTCATCTACACTGGTAACCCAGGAAAAAAGGCGAGAAACGATTTTTTACCGTTGCTTTCACAGAGGGAGGGAGGGGGCCTGACGACATGTACCCAGAACCACCTGCAACAATGTTTTCACCTCATCAGGCATTGGGAGCGCAACCCAGAATTCCAATGGGTAGTGGAGACTGCGGGAACAGTACAGTAAGCCAACCCTGTAAGCCATGTCGTCAGTCGCCCCTCCCTCAGTCAGAGCAACGGCTGAGAATCGTTTCACACCTTTTTTCCATGCAGACGCCATACCACGGCAAGCATGGAACCCACTCAGATCGCCACAACAGTTATCCTGCAGTGAATGCAGCACCAGAACCTTCAAAAGCAGGTGAGGAAGCGAGGGCAGCGCGGTGACGAGAGTGATGAGGACATGGACACAGACTTCTCTCAAAGCATGGACCCCTGCAATTTGGCCATCCTGGTGGCAATGAGGCAGGCTCATACCATGGAATGCTGATTCTGGGCCCGGGAAACAAGCACAGACTGGGGGGACCACATAGTGTTGCAGGTCTGGGATTATTCCCAGTTGCTGCGAAACTTTCGCATGCATAAGGGCACTTTCATGGAATTTTGTGACTTGCTTTCCCCTGCCCTGAAGCCTAAGAATACCAAGATGAGAGCAGCCCTCACAGTTCACAAGCGAGTAGCGATAGCCCTGTGGAAGCTTGCAACGCCAGACAGCTACCGGTCAGTCGGGAATCAATTTGGAGTGGGCAAATCTACTGTGGGGGCTGCTGTGATCCAAGTAGCCAACGCGATCACTGAGCTGCTGCTATCAAGGGTAGTGACTCTGGGAAATGTGCAGCTCATAGTGGATGGCTTTGCTGCAATGGGATTCCCTAACTGTGGTGGGGTGATAGACGGAATGCATATCCCTACCTTGGGACCGGACCACCAAGGCAGCCAGTACATAAACCGAAAGGGGTACTTTTCAATGGTGCTGCAAGCACTGGTGGATCACAAGGGACGTTTCACCAACATCAACGTGGGATGGCCGGGAAAGGTACATGACGCTCGCATCTTCAGGAACTCTGGTCTGTTTGAACAGCTGGAGAAAGGGACTTACTTTCCAGACCAGAAAATAACCATTGGGGATATTGAAATGCCTATAGTTATCCTTGGGGACCCAGCCTACCCCTTAATGCCATGGCTCATGAAGCCGTACACAGGCACCCTGGACAGTAGTCAGGAGCTGTTCAACTATAGGCTGAGCAAGTGCAGAATGGTGGTAGAATGTGCCTTTGGACATTTAAAAGCGCGCTGGCGCAGTTTACTGACTCGGTTAGACCTCAGCAAAACTTGCTTGCTGTGTGCTCCACAATATCTTTGAGAGTAAGGGGGAGACATTTATGGCGGGGTGGGAGGTTGAGGCAAATCGCCTGGCTGGTGATTATGCGCAGCCAGACACCAGGGCAGTTAAAAGAGTGCAGCAGGGCACGCTGCACATCAGAGAAGCTTTGCAAACCAGTTTCATGACTGTCCAGGCTACGATGTGAAAGTTCTGTTTGTTTCTCCTTGATGAAAACCCGACCCCTTGGTTCACTCTACTTCCCTGTAAGCCAACTGCCCTCCCCTCCCCCCTTTGATCACCGCTTGCAGAGGCAATAAAGTCATTGTTGTTTCAAATTCATGCATTCTTTATTACTTCGTCACACAAATGGGGGGATAACTGCCACGGTAGCCGGGGAGGGGTGGGGGAGGATGGAAGCACCATGTGGGGTGGTGGAGGAGGGGAGGAAGGAAGGACAAGGCCACACTGCACTTCAAAACTTATTTATTGAATACCAGCTTTCTGTTGCTTGGGCAGTCCTCTGGGGTGGAGTGATTGGGTGCCCGGAGGCCCCCCACTGCGTTCTTGGGCATCTGGGTGAGGAGGGTATGGAACTTGGGGAGGAGGGCGGTTGGTTACACAGGTGCTGCAGCGACAGTCTGTGTTCCTGCTGCCTGTCTTGCACCTCAACAATACATCGGAGAATATCAGTTTGATCCTCCAGTAGCCTGAGCATTGCTTCCTTCCTCCTTTCATCATGCTGATGCCACCTATCATCTTGATCCCACCACCTTTCCTCTTGCTCCCGCCACCTGTCCTCTCGCACATCCCTCCTGTCCTCGCATTCATTTTGTGCTTTCCTGGACTCTGACATTGTCTGCCTCCACACATTCTGCTGGGCTCTTTCAGTGTGGGAGGACTGCATGAGCTCAGAGAACATTTCATCGCGAGTGCGTTTTTTTCACCTTCTAATCTTCACTAGCCTCTGGGATGGAGATGATACGGGGAGCGTTGAAACATTTGCAGCTGCAGGAGGAAAAAAAAGGGAGAGTAGTATTTAAAAAGACGCATTTTAGAGAACAATGGGTAGATTCTTTCACGGTGAACCAAGCTGTTAACATTACATAGCACATGTGCTTTCTTTACAAGGTCACATTTTGCCTCTTATATTGAGGGCCTGCCAGTTTGGTGTGAGATCACACACGCAGGGCCGGCGGGCAACAGAATTCGGCTTGCAGGCAGTCATGGTAAGCCAGAGTCTTTTGGGTTCTTTAACCTTCATAACGTGTGGGAATGGTTTCAAACAGCAGAGCCCTCATGTCCCATACCAAGCACCCATTGGGTTGGCCATTTAAAATGCTTTGGCCATTTAAAAGGAGGGGCTGCAGTTTTCGGGTTAATGTGCAGCACAAACCCAACTAAACCCCACCACCCCACCCTATTCTCTGGGATGATCGCTTCACCCCTCCCCCCACCGCGTGGCGCACAGTGGGGATGATTTCTGTTCAGCCACAGGCAAACAGCCCAGCAGGAACGGCCACCTCTGAATGTCCCCTTAATAAAATTCCCCTATTTCAACCACGTGACCATGAATGATATCACTCTCCTGAGGATAACACAGAGAGATAAAGAACAGATGTTGCTTGAATGCCAGCAAACACTGGGACCATACGCTGCAATGCTTTGTTATGCAATGATTCCAGACTACGTGCTACTGACCTGACATGGTAAAGTGTCCTACCATGGAGGACGGAATAAGGCTGCCCTCCCCAGAAATCTTTTGCAAAGGCTTTGGGAGTATATCCAAGAGAGCTTCATTGAGATGTCCCTGGAGGATTTACTCTCCATCCCAATACACGTTAACAGACTTTTCCAGTAGCTGTACTGGCCGCAAATGCATCCCAAGTCTTCAGAGCAAATTAATCATTAAACACGCTTGCTTTTAAACCATGGATTATATTTACAAAGGTACACTCATCAGAGGTCCCTTCGCCGCCTTCTAGGTCTGGGAGCCCACCTTCGGTGGGTTGGAAGGGTACTAGATCCAGGGTGAAAAACAGTTCCTGGCTGTCGGGGAAAATGGTTTCTCCGCTTGCTTGCTGTGCGCTATCTTCAACCTCCTCCTCATCATCATCTTCCTCATCCCCAAAATCCGCATCCCTGTTGCGTGTGAATCCATTGACGGAGTCCACGCACAGGACTGGGGTAGTTGTAGGGGCACCTCCTAGAATGGCATGCAGCTCATCATAGAAGTGGCATGTCTGGGGCTCTGACCAGGAGCGTCCATTTGCCTCTCTGGTTCTTTGGTAGGCTTGCCTGAGTTCCTTAAGTTTCACGCAGCAATGCTGCAGGTCCCTGTTATAACCTCTCTCCTTCAAGCCCTTGGAGATTTTTTCAAATATTCCAGCATTTCATCTTTTGGAATGGAGTTCGGATAGCACAGATTCATCTCCCCATACCGCAATCAGATCCAATACCTCCCGTTCAGTCCATGCTAGAGCTCTTTTGCGATTCTGGGACTGCATGGTCACCTGTGCTGATGAGCTGATCACCTCGCCACGCTGGCCAAACAGGAAATGAAATTCAAAAGTTCTCGGGGCTTTTCCTATCTACCTGGCCAGTGCATCAGAGTTGAGAGTGCTGTCCAGAGCGGTCACAATGGAGCATTCTGGGATAGCTCCCGGAGGCAAATACCGTCAAATTGAATCCACACTACCCCAAATTCAACCCAGCAGGGTCAATTTCAGCACTAATCCCCACGTCGGGGAGAAGTACCAAAATCCATTTTAAGAGCCCTTTAAGTCGACAAAAATGGCTTCGTCATGTGGATGGGTGCAGGGTTAAATCGATCTAACGCTGCTAAATTCGACCTAAACTCATATTGTAGACCAGGGCTGTGAGTGATTTGAATGCTTGGGTTAGCTAGTGGTGTCCTAAATTATTACTGATTGCATTGATGGGAAATCAGTTTAGCAACCTTAACTGTAAATTATCTAAGTTTTTGGTGGGGGGATTTCTTTGTTTATTTAATATACAGAAGTTCCTCTCCCCTCTCTATACACCTTATTCCTAAGAGATAGAACTTCCCCCAAATAATTCTGAACAGAGATGCCACTTCCTACTGGAAAGTCTTTCAATTTCCATCATTTAAAACAATAAACTGCTTGATCTGAATAAAGTCAATGTTGACAAGCTTTGAACATCATGGAACAACTTTTCCCTTTATTAACTGGAAGAGCTTTAAAAATATTTTGGCTCACAAAGTCAAGAACTTAAATAAAAGCAAATTATGTCAATTTTCAAGTGAGCAATATTGAATGTGTTAGGCATATTTCAGGTGGCATTTTAAAAAAATATATGCATTATACCAATAAAAACAAAGGAGTGCAAAAGTCAAACAAATGGACATTTTTAACATTGATATATTTCTGGATGCTGGCCAGTTTTAATAATCTTACCTCTGTTTAAATTAAAATACAGTGTCAGCTTTTAATACAAACCCTACATGGGTTGCAAACTCACAATATGTATTAAGTCTAAAAAAATCATCATTTATCATTGCACTATTTCAACGGTGGCAGCTGTGTATTTTTAAAAGGTTCCTATGAACACAGATCTTACTTTAAATTTAATACTATGTTATATTACTCACACTTGAACTGACCTTAATAAATATCAAATCCTTACAATCATAAGTCCTGACATTTAATACTTTCCTGCAGGGCCACGTTACATTATAAGGTCACTTGTCATTTGCAGCTTTTAGAGAGACTTATCATTTTAATGAAGACACTAACTCAGACACATATAGTCATGAAATAGTGGATTAGCTTACTACTCTTACTGCAGTTTAGCCAACACCCTATATAGGATCATACTGAAATAATTAAAATTGTCCACACCAGTTCATTGCCTACCTGTACTAATAAGCTGCAGGTGCTTTGCATTGTTACCTCAGAAAAGAACACCTCAGGGGGTACTTTGAAGCACTGTAGCCCTTTCTGTTAACCCAGGATGAGACTAAAAATGCCTCCCCATTTACCTGCTTCACTTAGTGCAGGAAATTAAAAAAACAATTGCCCTCGCCCACTTAGCAAGCTGCCTAGGTGTCAATTTCAGATAGAGGCAAGAATGCATTGGTCACTAAGTTCCAGTGTGAAATCCTGGACCCACTGAAGTCAATGGCAAATTTCAATTCATTTCAATGGAGCCGGGATTTCACTCCCAGTGATCACAGAGCCACAGCAAAGTCTATAACAGAATCATGGCAAAAAAATGAAAAAAACTGGCAGTCAAGAAGGGGAAGGGGAAGAGTTTGTAGGTATCCCTTTCAGAGTTCTATGTTTCCCCCTTTCTCCTCTTGTGTGTTTTGCCCTAGATCATTTAGGGACATGTATATATTGTTTGTATTTATTGATTGTCAATTAATAATTTATCTGATTAATTCTTTATCCCCATGTTGCTGCTCTGTCATTGAACACAAGGAGGTGGTTACTAGAACGGATTTGTACATGCTCCCACACTAAGGGTATGTCTTCATTACCTGCCGGATCGGCGGGCAGCGATCGATCCAGCAGGGATCGATTTATCATGTCTAGTCTAGACGCAATAAATCGACCCCTGAGCACTCTCCCGTTGACTCCTGTACTCCACCGCCACGAGAGGCGCAGGCAGAGTCGACAGGGGAGCAGCAGCAGTCCACTCACCGCGGTGAAGACACCACGGTAAGTCCATCTAAGTACGTCGACTTTAGTTACGTTATTCACATAGCTGAAGTTGCGTAACTTAGATTGATCTCCCCCAGTGTAGACCAGGGCTAATACATGACGATGATGATGGGCCTATTCTACATATGAGCCAGAAGGGGAGTTGTTTCCCAGTGTCCTGGTGATCAGTGTTTCCAGAGCTGCACTTAGAAAAAGCCAGGTACACGTGTTAAACAGCATATTTTGACACCATCAGCACATCACCCAGATGTTCCAGGTATTGCACTGGCTTCCCACATAATTCCAAGTCAAAGGTCCTGGCCTTGAACTTCAAAATCCTCAACGGAGAGGGCCTGGGCTCTCTCGCCAAAACATGCTGCAGTCTCTTCAAGAGGAGCACAGCTGCCAGGACCGTGCGCACTGCCTGGGAGCCCCCAGAAGGAATTCTGACTAAGTCCTAGCATTTCTGGCTGCAGGGCGGCCCCTCTAACATGCCTTATGATGCATAAGGCACAATCTAGCTCTCAGCAAGCTGCACAGTGATGTGTTTCGATAATGAGGAGAGACTGTGTGTTTCAATTGTCAATGGTGATTAATAGCTCGGTAATGGTATACAGTTGCCAGTAAAGCATGTGAGTTTTGTATTTGAAACAGTTTTCAGTGAAATGTATTTATGGCCACTTAACATTCAGGAAACCATATCCAGAAAGGCTTGCTGCATTACATTATGAATGCTTTATGTAGCACATTAAAAAAAATTGTCAGTCCAGGTAAAAACCGACTGATCCTCAAGTAGTCTCCAGGTTTTTAAAGAAGATAACATATATCCTTTACATGAAGAACCACAGTATGTCAGAACAGAGGAAAGACAAGTAAACTGACACTGCAGTGTTTACTACAGTACTTGTTACAACAAACCTCATATTCTCTATCCTCATGAGGAGTTATATCTCCCATAAAATTTGAATAAGTGCATTAAAAACCTAATTCAGTAGAGAAACAAAATATTTAATAAAGCTGAAACAAGATGTCCAGGTTCAGAATAACCATCCATTTGAGTTTACAATGCAGAAATTCTGATGACAGTTTATTTTAAACCAGGTTGTTCACTGTCATGCATTATTATTTGCATTCAGATGTGTGAGCTTGGCAAAATTAAGGGAATACATTTTGTATTTAAAAAAAAACCCACAATATGAAATGCTGTAAAGACATGTCATGCTGTATCACCATTATTTATTAAGATACATGCACTGCATCAATTATGCAATTTGAATTCCTGCACTATAGCTCTGGGACAGGCTTGTTCTGCTTCTGCTGAAATGTAAGCAAATATTTATCATCAAGAAATAAATAAATATGTCAGTTAAAGATGCACCACAAATTTGATAACAAATAACTTCTCAGTGGTCATGGTGGATTCTCCATCAGTGACCATTTTTAAATCAAGATTAGATGTTTTTCTAAAAAATAAGCTCTAGGAATTATTTTGGGGAAGTTCTATGGCCTGTGTTATACAGGAGGTCAAACTAAATGATCATCTTCTTTAGAATCTATGAATATATCTTATTCATATTAAAGATATTATTTAACATTATCTAACATTAAATGTCATTATCAAATTATATTGTTGGGTGTGTCCCACTGTTGTAGGAGCAAATATGGATAGAAGGAGAAAGGTCTAGAACAGGGGTCGGCAACCTGTGTCATACGGGCCAAAGGCGGTACGCGAGCCGATTTTTACTGGCACGCTGCTGCCAGCCGGGGTCCCAACCGCCGGCCCCGCTCAGCCCGCTGCCAGCCTGGGTGAATGGAACCCCCAGCCAGCAGCAGACTGAGCGGGGCCGGTGTCCAGGACCCCGGCTGGCAGGAACTGGCAGACGGAACCCCAGACCGGCAACGGGCTGAGCTGTTCAGCCTGCCGCCGGTCTGGGGTTCCGGCCGCCGGCCCCTTGCCAGCCGGGGTCCCGGCCATTGGCCCCGCTCAGCCTGCTGCCAGCCTGGGATACCAGCCAACAGCCCCACTCACCTCGCTGCTGGTCTGGGGTTCCAGCCTCCCAGCCCAGCCCCCTGCCAGTCGGGGTCCGGGCCTCCGGCCCTGCTCAGCCCTCCTGCCAGCCTGGGGTACCAGCAGCCAGCCCAGGGCTCTGTTCCTGGCCTGGTCCCAGCGCTCTGCAGCCCTTATCAAAAATTACACTACAATTAGCTTAAAAACTTGAAAAATTAAAAACTTTAAAACTTTGTATATTACAGTAATCGTTAAAACATGTATAATGTTAATAAATACATAGGTTTGATCAAACAAACTAGTTGTACTTATGTGCCTGTGCTTAATTTGTGTTTTCAATGATTTACCTTCTAAAAAAATCTCACATGTCTTGCACCCCCAGAAAGAGCATCTCGCACCCCCAGGGGGTGTGTGCACCCCAGGTTAAGAACCACTGCACTAAACTGATAAGCTCTGCATTTTAATTTAATTTTAAATGAAGCTTCTTAAACATTTTAAAAACCTTGTTTACTTTACATACAACAATAGTTTAGTTATATAATATAGACTTATAGAGTGAGACCTTCTAAAAACACTAAAATGTATTACCGGCACGCGAAACCTTAAATTAGAGTGAATAAATGAAGACTCGGCACACCACTTCTGAAAGGTTGCTGACCCCTGGTCTAGAAGATATAAAGAGTTCACTAGATGAAGAAGAAGAATTCTCCATAAAGAGTTCAATACAGAGGCAGGATGTTATGAGAAAAGAAAAGAAGAGAAAAATAGATATGAGAAAAAATATAATGGCACAGAAGTTGTATCACTTATCAGGTTAAATTGTAGGTTGTAAGTTAAATTCAATTTTTCACCATTAAACAAATAAAGGTAATGCTAAGTCTGTAATGAATATTTCAAGTTTTTTCCATCATTTATATGGGAGTTGCTCAAGGACTGCCATTTCTGATAAGATATTATAATTATCTTAATCATTTGAAGAGATTTCCACTTTTGATAAACCATTTGGCTAAGCCAAAGAAACCAGAGTCTGAGGATGTGTAGGATTTAATGCCCCCTTTATTATTTCTAGAATGAAATTTTCAGGTGGTCAAGAATAGCCACATTTAAAGTAAAATTTATTGGTCACAGATTTTTCCAAAATCCTTTCACCTTAAGGCAATCGCACAGCATGTGTGTCAATGAACCAGAGGTTTTGCTGCACCTCCTACATTTATCATCCTCTTTTACGCCTTAGATAAACATGAGGAGGTACTAGGATGATCTTCAGCTGAATCAACTGTAACTCTAAGTCAACTGAGGATTGTTTAATGTTACAGCCAATATTATTCCACTAGGATGCAGCTAAAGTGGCTCTCAATTCAGTTTCCCATGAAGACTGCAATTTATCCAGGCTTACTGCTATTGCCTTCATAAGGTAAGAATAGCGGGTAAATTTTTCAAAAGCTCTTATGTGATTTGGGAGCATAAATCCCATTGGTTTTCAATGGGACTTGGGTGCCTGAATCAGTTAGGCCCAGATCCTCAAAGGCAGGCATTTAGCTCCCCTTGAAATCAATAGGAGTTAGGTGCCTAAATACCTTTGAGGATCTGAGCCTTAGGCACTGTTGAAATATTTACCTATCGTAAAATGGAACTAACCATGTGCTTAAAGTTAAGAGCATGCTTTGCTAAATTGGGTCTTAAGAACTTATAAAAAAGACTTTAAACATTCTCCAGCCCAGTCTCTTTCCTCTCTTTTTTTTTACCCTGCACAACTGGTAGTGAAGTGGGGAACTGACATTTTTGATCACTGCAGTGGTCTCTGCCAAGTGCTTTATTCATGTCCAGGTGTCCCCGCCACCCACCCTTGCTCTGGAGTGCAGTAATGTCTTTGGACAAACTGCTGGGCACCACACAAGGATTTACAGTAGCACAGCCTAAATATTATTCATTTAAACGTATACCCCTAGATCACAGGAAAGCAAAGCTGGAGAGGTTTCTTTCTCAGGCTGTTCCTAATATCAGAACAAGCTAGCAAGTACTTTTTATATACACATTATTGCCAACCACTCCTTTATTGGCTACACTGGTGCTCAGTATCTTCTGTTTCTAATCGTCGTGGCCTTTATGATACTGTACTTAATGAATTATGCTTCTCAGGAGGAGGTCAGTGAAAGAATTAAGCTGAAAACCCCTAACAGTGTTGTTGGCCAGAAGCCAGCTCTTTCGAGGCTGTGTTTCTGCATGAGGTCTACCACAGCTGGAGCGAAACGACTTGCAGGTGGCTCAGTGGGCAGCAGATCACACAGTACTGCTCTGTCCGCCCCTCGACAGCAAGGAGGGAGTCACCTACGCCTGCCGTTGGTGGCTGAAAATGTGCAGGAAATGTCTGACAATCTTGATTAAGAACTCCCAAGCACTGAACTTTCCATAAGGAGAAGGCACACTCAGATCTCTCTTCTTTGACATTCTAACTTCCAATTTAAGTTCTACTTAGAGTCCAGAGGAAAATGCTAATTCTTCTCTCTGCGATGTATGTTTGCAACTTCATATAGCACACTTCGTACTCACACAGCAGATCGGAGACTGGAAATTATGTAGGTATATGGGATTTTTTTTCCCCCTGAGAGATTTTATAGGTTTTATTTAAAAAGTAGCTGAAACATACTAAACGATTTCCTGAGTTTTTATAAACTATTCATTTTAAAATTATCTTACCAGATGCATAGCACATGAGTAATGGAAAATAATGGTACATAAACTCAGAGACGGTGTGGTAGAGTGGATTGGGTGCACTGGACTGGGACTCAGTAGATCTACATTCTATTCTCTGCTCATGATCTGCTGTGTGACCTTGTACAAGTCACTGTGCCTCTCGCCTTTTGTCAGCAGGGCAGAGACTGTCTCTTTGAGGAGACCCCAATAGAGCTCATGTTCCCAGAGCTCGCACCTTGAGTACAGGTAGCAGGAGTACCCAAATGTAGAGACTGTTCTATGAGAATAATAACTTCTAAAATAAAATACAAAGCTTCTCTGAGACACATTCCTGCCAGGACAACTCTACACTTTCTCATGACTTTCTTACCAGGACAAAACACTGTTGTCTGTAAAACCAACCGGGACAGGTCCACAAAACAGGGCCATTCCCTATTTTTATTTCTAATAGCTGAGCTACATGGTGTTGTCCAGCGACGGTGATTCAGCGTGGCTGGTGGCCAAGAGTCAGGGGGTTGGTTTTTTGGTGAGAGGATGTGATGAATCAGTAAGTTTGTGATCAGACGGTGGGTGGCTAAATGTTTTGCAAGCCTGGCAAAAAAAAAATGCTCCGGCCAGTCCTGGACTCCAGCAAACCTCTTTCCTCCTGTACCTCCAGTACTGATGTTCCAAGAAAGACCTGGCTCACGTGACCCTGAGGACAGGGTCTTAAAAATTCCCAAATCTTGCCAGCCCAGCTCCTCTTAATCTCACAGATTGCTCCCACTCACCCTGGGAGAATAAAAGGCTAGTAGCTTGATCATGCCCTCCTATTCCTTATTGCTCGTGCTTATCTAATCAGGAAACAGAAACAATAGCATGTGACTAAGGTGGCCAATCACACTGTAGCAATAAAAAATGATGAGTAGGGTTAGCACAGACCTCAAACAACCCATAGGCTGATATTTGTTCACTGAACAGTTATAACTAATTAACAGACTCAGAAAACGCTAAGTCCATTTGTGAACCATTGCCTTAAAGAAAAGGGATAACATTTGTCTAATTGGCCAAACTCTAATAAGAACCTTGGCGTTCTGGCTCCAACACATCCTATTTAGCCACCAGACAACATGGAATCTCTCTATTTCCTGCACTCACTGCAGACCTTGACAAATCTGCAAACTAAACACAGCCATGAAACAGATTCAGAGGGACCCAACAGCAAGTTTCATGCCCCCACCACAAACTGAAGTTCAGAAACAGTCAGGAAAAACCAGCATCGCTAGTAGGCACTTTAATTTTTTATCTTTATCTTGCACTACAGTACCCATAGTGAAATAGGTGCAGGGAGGTGCATGAGAATGAATGACAGGAAAGTGTTAATGGCACAATGTGTGCAGCTTAGGGTCCTCAGCGCCTCCCAGCTGGTCTCTAATCCCCATCCTTGCACCTTGATCATTAAGGCTTAATTTATTGCATTTTAAATTAAAAACATATAATGAGGAACATACAGGCTCATGTGCGTGGTAGCTCTCATTCCCTATAAATTCCCACTACGCCTAGGAAACTGTGGTTTGTTTTTTTGTGTTGCTAATTGGTGAGCACAGAAATTGCTAGCAGGTTTTCATCTATTGAATTTATTTACCATCATGGAAGAGGGGGGAAAAGTCATTCCTCTGGCAAAGGGGGAGAAACTGGAAAGATTATATTATTTTGACCTTACATTTGAGCTGACATACAGCACAGTACTAAATCAATGACTTGGCACAATAGATAGGATTAGCATGGTGGGTTATGAGCAGTTTTGCAGCACCATAGCTGTCCTGCTGCTACCAGTGGATGTCAGTAGAGTCACCGATTGCAAAAAAGCCAAATGTAAAAAGACAACAGCTTAACTGAGCACATGCAATGCAAAATCATATCTACTCCAAACAACCAGTCCCTCCAAGCTAATGATTTAGGACTACTAGCAAGCAGTAGTACATGAAAGGATGTAGCAGAACTGATCAGGTTGCACGTAATTCTTTATGCTTTCACCTTTCAAAAGTAATATTTTTTCAGTTAATTTAAAAACAATTCAGAAAGTCAGGAGGCCCATTGTTGGAAAAGTAGTGATGCTGGACAACAAATTAAAAAGAAGTGAAACATATATCATCTGCTTCTCTTCTGGCTGTAGATCAGCCACTGCTCAATGAATACTTAAAAGCAACAATAAAAAGCTATGCTCTCTAAGTATTGCTTTGCAGTGATTGGACTGCATTCCTTTAGTAAAACAAAAAGTCCCTATAAAATAAGCAAAGGCTATTTGGCTAAGCTCTAACAATTTTATCTAAAAGAACAAGACAAAAACCACACAAAAATGTCAAGGATTTCCTTTGCTAAATTATAGCCCATCATCTTGTATAGCAAACCACTGACCTCACTTCCCAAGTAAACATTCTTGGAAATGAATTCATTGATAAGAATGATTGAACTGTCCATTCAGGGACAGATCCCAATGCTGTTACTCGAGCTGAATAATACCTTGTAATACATTCTGAGAAACATGAATTAACATGAACATCAACATGAATTAGGGTATCAGAGTCCGGTCCCACATATTTTGTTCTTAAGGGACCCCATCAGGGAGAATGACAGAGAACTCTCACCACATGGACACCAGAAAGATGTAATTCTTCTATCCACAAGGCAAATAACATTCTTTTCCATAGCATAAAAATAGTCGGACCCGAAAAGGCCAATGATTTATCTATCCCAGTATAACCTTAGATATTGGTACTAAGATATCAGGTAGTGTAAGATACTAAAATATTGGTGCAGAAATATCAATAACATGAGGTGATAGGTGTCTTAGAAATACTAAAGATAGATAAATAGCTCTGACTGTGGCCATTAACAGATGCTTCAGAGGAAGGTGTAATCACCACCATAATGCAGTTGCTTGTACAACAACATTTGGCAGATGAATTTCCACCAGTCCCAGCTAATGAAAAGCACACTGCCCTGAGACTTGAGGACTAATAGTGCTTGTGATTGTTCTTCTAGCTAGTGTCATCAGAGGCGATGCATGGGGGGGCGGATGCAGGGTTAAGTGCCCCCCCCATTGGCCTGCAGGGAGGGGAGGGAGAGGGGCTTTGTCCTCCTCCTGCTGTGCTTGCCCCCCAGCATGCTCAGTCCCAGTCCCTGGCAGCCAGGGTGGGCGAGGAGCGGGACCAGCCACTTCTCACACCAGCCGCTGGGTCGCTGCTCTGTGGACTGGGTGCAAGGCAGGGGGAGTCACTGGGCAGAGAAGACACATGGAGCGGCCACGTGTCCCCTTTTAGATTGTGTGTCCCCCCTCCCCCGGTATGGGGAGGCACAAGTCATCTATGAGTGTAACTATACTGAAAAACATTTTCTGCTCTTATACGCTGTTCGGCTAATAACTATAAATCAATACAGCCCTAACTCATTACGGTATTAATTTAGATGGAATAAAGGGCCCAAGAGTCAAAGGTGTTGACATGACATGACCTTGTCATTGTCCAACATTAAACAGTACTAAACAAGGTCTGAGATTTGGTACACAAAGACCTCAGCCTGCTTAGTACCATGCTTAGTACCAAATCCTTTTAACCTTTTCTTAAAGATACAGACAAAGAAGGAATAACAGTGAAAACATTTAAAATGAAAGCCTTCGTTAATATTTTATATTTTAACAACATTCCTTGTTCCTTTTCTCTTTAACTGGAGAGAGTTTTTAGAAGGAAACTTCCCCTTGTCTGACTCACAGATGCAATTAAAAATGGTCATAACTGTGCTTTTGGGAGAAAGAGAAGTTAGTTGTGATGGGCCATGAGCTGTTGTGATTGTTGTTGTTGAAATTCAATCCTGTTTCCTAGAAGACAAAACAAGACAACCACACACAAAAATGGCGGGCGTGGGGGAGAGAGAACAGCAAAAGATAGAAAATGAAGATTCTGATGTTGACTCTCACTTGCATCCTCACTCCTGGAAAAACACAGGCACAACACACGGTCTCATCACTCTCTCTGGGTATGTCTACACTACCCACTGGATCAGCAGGCAGCGATCGATCCAGCGGGGGTCAATTTATTGCGTCTAGTCTAAATCGAACCCCGAGCGCTCTCCCGTCGACTTCTGTACTCCACCACCGTGAAAGGTGCAGGCGGAGTCGACGGGGGAGCGGCAGCAGTCGACTCACCATAGTGGAGACACCGCAGTAAGTCGATCTAAGTATGAAGTTGCGTAACTTAGATCGGTCCCCCCCCAGTGTAGACCACGCCTCTGAGACCTGGCAAACTTGTACCAGCACTGGGCTGTTCAGGGTACTGGATTTAGCTGCCTTTCTGGTCACAGGCTTACAGCAGTTTTGCAAAATATACGTTCTTGGCTGGCTAAGCCAGACTCTTATTAGACAGAAGGCGAAAGAAGAGAGTAGGAAAGAGAAGAAATAAGGTTCATCAGGCTGACACCTGCCCCCATTAGCCCTTCCCTGCCCCCTCAGGCTGGAAGGCTGATTATGGCCTAGGTGGGGCTGACTGAACTGCTCTGGCTGGGCCACGGCATCCTGCCCATTAAAGGGGCAGGACACCCTGTTACAGAAACGTTCTGGGCTTTTTTATTCAAAACAACTCTTCCTTCCAATTTTTTCTTTAATTTTATTTCTATAAAAAGTTTTAAAAGACTCAAGCAAAATGGAACATTTTGTTCAACCTAAAATTATTTTTTCAACTTTTTAATTTCACTGAAATATTCAAAAAAAAAATTCCTTTCACGTTAACACAAAATGATTTTTTTTTTCGGGTTGATGTCGAGCTGAAATATTGGTTATTCTCCCATCGCTAGTTGTGTCCAGAACAGAACACAGTACTCCAGGTGGCACTGACAAAGTACAGCGGAGCTGTACAGAGAGAGTCTATTACTGCCCTCCTTTGTGATCACACGTCTAATCTTCTGTCAGTGCTGCTGCTCACTAGGCTTCTCTGCCTCCCCCAGGTGAGCTCTGGATTATTTGTCTCCCATGTCTTTTAGCTTTAATTTATATCATTGCTCTGCAGATCCAAACCTCTCTACTCCCTTCACAGGCACCTTTATGCATTGGTCTCTGGTATTGTGTTTCTTTGCTTTCACTTGGCCCCAGAAGAATCTCTGAAAAGCTGAACTGTGTCAATCCTGTATTAAATTCTCTCTTACAGTCTCTGAAGTAAGTCCAGACACACAAAAAATCTTCGTTTGCTGGTATCCCCCATTCAGATGCCTTTTGACATCAGACAGGCTCATCGGCTTAATTAAAGACTTCAGATCCCACATCCAGATGCCTTAACTTTGCACTTTTCTCAGGCTACCCCTTTATTTTCTCTTTCTCTAAACATAGGAAGCAGCCCTTAAAACACATGCAGGGACAAAGGCTATAGAGAAAGGCAATTACTGTCAGCTCCTTAAAATCCAATTATTTTGCCTAACCTTCCAGTACCTACCTCCCAGTGGTTAGGGAGCTAACCTGAGACTCAAGAGAAAGACTTCAGGTATGACCTCAGGAAAGTCACGTCCTTTCTTTGTGCCTCATTTTTCCCATCTCTCAAGAGGTGATAATAGCAACTTCTACATCACAAGGGTATTGTAAGGGAAAAAATACATTAAAGATTGTGAGGCACTCAGATATACCAGTAATGGGGGCCACAGAAGTGCCGTAGATCAATAGGCTTATTCTTGAAAGACAGACAAGTCTCATGACAGAAAAAACGGAACACATTTTTTATTCACCATGAACCATGGGAAACCTCCGTGGAAAAACACGGAAGAAAGAGTTGCTAAAAATGACAAAGAAACAGTAAGTGAGTCTACCTTCAACCTGTGCATCTGAAAGACTTTTACTATAGGAAAAAGCTCTTTTCTCTTAGCCCTTGTAGCTCAGCTGGACTCATTGTTCCTTTTAAGCAAATGAAATTTAACAACAGATTTACCAAATCAAAATATCAAGGAGAGAAAAACTGCATTGTTCATGATGAGACATTTTATAGGGCGTTTCCCATCTTTATCGTCAGTGTTATAGTAATGTAACACATGGGATAATAGCAATTGATAATTCTGGCCTCAGATACTGTTATTTTATGTTTTATGAAAGTTAATTGCATCTTCAAACATTGTCAGACAAAGTACTGAGAAATAGGGCAGATTCCTTTACAATGCAGTTCTCTATTCATTTGATGACCAGTCCATGCTAGACCAAGCAGAACTCTTATAAAAAAAAATTTGACACAGCAGGTGTAATTGAGAGCTCAGGGAACAAAAGGGTGCTATCATTTTATAAAAAGAGCTAGCCTCCCATGGTGACCTGCAAAGAATGTGGCCTTTGAAACAGCTTCACTAGAATTAGTAGCCCTTTCAGAAAATATGACTATTGTTCTGAATTCCATTTGTAAATTTAATTTGCCCCCTGTTATTCTCAAGCAAATTCCAACAGTGTTTTATTCCATAAAATCTGTGTAGGTACATGAGGAACACTATTTTAGCTCAGGAAATTCATGGGCCTTTTGTACATACAGCTATCTATTTATAGTGTTTATTTGTCCCTCTGTACGTACAGAGAGCGGTTGCAGATATAATTCATGATCGGATTCAATATTGAAATCATAAGTGTTCTATAATTAAACACGTACATTGTAGGACACTATGAAATGCCGAATTATGTTTAGACAGATAAGCACATGAAATAAAAGGTCTTGCTCATAAAAGCAAAGGAATTTGAAAGCTAAAGTTCAAAGGCAAGCCTAAAACTATGTCCCTTCCTAACATGCAATATTAGATAGATATGATGCTTTAGATCAGACAGCCTGTATAATGTCTACCCTACTCTAGTAAGCCAAAAGTAGTTACTTATGAATAGAGTTTAACTTTTAATTTTCAATTTCTTTGCATTGATAAGTTTGAATTACGTACTTAGAGTTAAATTCATCCATGGTTTAAGCAGAACTAACTTAGCCCTGGTATATGTGGGTACAATGTAAGTGTCTTTCCACAGATACTGAGTAGGTAAACATTGGCTACAGAGTTTCTGATCCACATACTATAGTCAGTTAGAGTGACTGATTTACGAATAATGACGAGTACTTGTGGCACCTTAGAGACTAACATAGTCTTGTAATACATTAGCATTCATGTGTTGAAAACAACATATTTAATTTATGAAACTGACACTTTCAGTAACAAACAGGAGATGGAACATATTAAACAAACATAGCCCTATACTTGATACAGTCAATGAATAACCAAATCTATCTATATGGAGTATAGAGTGCTGCTGTTCAGTTAAATATATAAAGAAAAGGCTGAGCTTTGTTATAAGTCAAGGTAAAAATAACTGCTATAACTTTTTTTTTAGGGCACTGGCTGGCTAACCATTTTGGCCTTAATCTCGATCGGTTTGATCCTATTTCTTACTATTTTATCTGTCTACCAATCTATTTAGTTTACCAATGACATTTAGTCACTTTAGATACTGATATTGCTTGCTAACAATAACGCAGTATAAAAATGTAGGAAGCATGGAAATATGTAAAATTAGGCAATAAAAGTTACACCCATTTAAGCATTAAAAAAATTGATTTTGGATTTGGTTCCAATTTTGGTCAAATGGTCGGATCCATTTAGTCAAATCAATTCACCAATCCATAACAGCAATCAAAGTTGAAAGATTCCTTGATTTTAGTCAGCTTTTCTACACTGGTGAGGACACATCTGGAGTATTATGTCCAGTTTTGGGACCCCACACTACAGAAAGGATATGGACAAATTGGAGAGAGTCCAGCAGAGGGCAATGAAAATTATTAGAGGGCTGGGGCACGTGACTTATGAGGAGCGGCTGAGGGAACTGGGCTTATTTAGTGTGCAGAAGAGAAGAGTGAGGGGGGATTTGATAGCAGCCTTCAACTACCTGAAGGGGCGTTCCAAAGAAGATGGAACTAAACTGTTCCTAGTGGTGGCAGATGACCGAACAAGGAGCAATGGTCTCAAGTTGCAGTGGGGGAGGTGTAGGTTGGATATTAGGAAACACTATTTCACTAGGAGGGTGGTGAAGCACTGGAATGGGTTACCTAGGGAGGTGGTGGAATCTCCATCCTTAGAGGTTTTTAAGGCCCGGCTTGACAAAGCCCTGGCTGGGATGATTTAGTTGGGGCTGAGCAGGGGGTTGGACTAGATGACCTTTTGAGGTCTCTTCCAACCCTAATCTTCTATGATTCTAAGAGCTTTCATGAGGTATAAGAGGAATACTGCTTTCAGCAAGTGTAATTGTGTCTAGGGACATCATATTGAGTTGGCTATTTACTATCCAAAATAATCATCAGTCATAGAAGTGAAAAAGAATGTGTTTTCCCCAAATAAATAATGTTTCAGATTACGTTTGGTTACAAGAAGTCACGTCATGTTATGTCATCTTGCCATGCCTGACAAGATGTAAACAATTATGGCATGACACAACACATGTCAGAAATCAGAAAACTGAAATGCACACTTTTTAAAAAGGAATGTCAGCCCCCTGCAAAACCTTTCCAAGTGGCAAATATGCAACCAAAATGTTTAAGGGCTAATTTGGGAAGGAACATATACTACTTCCCGCCCTGACTATTGAATTATTGGTGGTGGGGGGCAAGAATCTGTCAACAGGGGAAGAAGAATGTGAAACTAAGGGCATTTAAGTCCATGAGAGTTGCTTGTGTATGGACTTACCTTTGTTTTGTGTTTCTGAGCACATACATAAAGCAATGTACTGGTATATGTGTATATCTTTCTATCTAGATTTTTATACTGTACTACATGGGATTTTAGGGTTTGGTTCTACAATTGTTTATTGTTTTATTTAGCTCCTCTGCAGTCAATGGGACTAAATATAGGGGTCAGAGTACATGTAGGAGTCAGGGTATGCAGGGTTAGGACCTTCAGTGGTTGTCAGGTATGCCAGTTTGTGAAACTTCTCAATATGAACTAACATATACTCTTTGACAGATTTACAAGAACTGCTGAGAAGTTCAGCATGGAAAAAAGAGGTTTCCCGTAGAAAAGCTAGTTAAAAATGAGTTGTATTGATGCTAGGAAAAAACAGAGCACTAAAGTGGAACTAAGAGCCTTTTTGTAATTCAACCAGAATTCAAAGAAAATAAAATTAGTTTAAAACGCATCTTATATGTATATTCTATAGATATATATTCAAAATATGCCCAAAATGGTTATTTTTAATTTTTTTTTAGCTATAAATGATTATAACAGCACAAGCAAAGGGCAACTTTCCAGATTCCTGGTTGAGCAATGATTAGCCCCATGCACTTTTTCTAACTAGTTCATTACTCACTCAACACTGGAATAATACTAAAACTGTGGAGCTTTGGCTTATAATGCTCAGGACACACACAAAACTAAAAGGTAATTTTTAATAATGAGAATCCTTTTTTCATGTTCTTCACTAGGGACGATAGATGTTTATGAACTCAGCCAAGAATCAGGCTCCTGGTTAATGTTAGCTCTTGAAATTTGGTAAGAAAATGAAAAATTATTATATTGTATCTATTGCTTCCAGTTTCTGACAGTTGTGTGCATTATTTGCATACATGACAGCATGATAGTTTTGATGTATGTGAAAGAACATGTATTAGAATATATAGCCTAGTTGCAATCGTTTTAGAATTGGGTAGTATAGCGCTTGTCTACACTGGCAAGTTTTGTCACCAAAAACTGCCTTTTGGTGACAAAACAGCAATAGCGTACACACTGCAAGGTGACTTTTTTCAAAAAACATGCCTAGTTTTGGTGACAAAAAACTTCCACCCCTGCGAGAGACTTTTGTCTTTTCCCCTCCCTTTAGTGTCAACAAACAGCCAGTGTAGACACCACAGCTTTTTTTTCAATTTTATTGGCCTCCAGAAGGCGTCCCACAATTCCCATGCTGGCGCTCCGGTTAGCGGTTTGAACTCCGCTGCTCTGCAGCCAACCCGCCCCTCCCCCTTGCAAGCCACGGGAATTTTAAATCTCATTTCCTGCTTGCTGGCTTCCCAGAGGAGCTTCCCAGGTCAGCATGGCTGGCTATCGCACCAAATGCAGTCCCGCTTGGACCACCGCTGAGTTGTTGGATCTGATCAGTATATGGGGAGAGGAGTCTGTTCAGTCGCAGCTGCGAGTGACCCGTAGGAATCGGAACACATATGGGCAAATTTCTCGAGGCTTGTGCGAAAAGGGCTATGATCAGGACACGCAGCAGTGCAGAGTGAAGATAAAGGGGCTGAGGCAGGCGTACCATAAGGTTCAGGAGGCGAACCATTGCTCCGGTGGTGCACCTAAGACCTGCCGCTTCTATAAAGAGCTGAATGCTATCCTCGGTGGTGACCCCACCTCCATTGCCGATAGCCCCGTGGATACTTTGCAGGTAGCAGAAAGAGGGAGTAACCCAGAGGCTGAAATTCTGGATGAAGAAGTCAAGCTAGAAGAGGATGTGGTGCTCCCAGTGGGGTCGCCCGGTGGGGCAGGCAGCCAGGAACTTTTCTCCACTACAGAAGTGCTCAATGGGGAGCAGGAAGCAGATGAGATGTCAGGTAAGTTGCTGTGGCTTATGTAGGGAATTGAAAAGTGGGAGGCAGGTAGTGTTTTCTGTGAGCTGGACATTGCCCTGTGTAGCTAATCTGCATGGCCAAGCAGGGTGTCGATGGACATTGAGACCTGCAGGGAATCCTCCAGAGAGAGGCTCTGGAAAGTTTCAAAGAGGTACTTGTTAATTCTCTGCCACAGATTCCAAGGAATTGCAGTCTTTTTAGTTCCCCCATTGTAGGAAACTGTCCCATGCCATTTAGCAATCACTGGAGCTGGGACCAAAGCGGCACATAGCTGAGCTGCATATAGACCGGGGTGAAAGCCGCAAGCATTCAGCAGTTGGGCCCTGGTTTCCCTGGTAACCCGCAGCAGCGAGATGTCAGCCAGCAGGTTGACTGCCTGTGAAAAAGGGTGTGATAATTTTAGAATGAGTTGCCTACAAAGCTGCCCTGCAAGCCGTCACTGTTTTGTCTGTACGCTCAACCACCTTCCCCCCACTCTTGACACTCACCAGGATTGGGGTGCTCGCGGAGCTGTGTGCCTGCCTAGAGTTCAGAGAGAAAGTGATTTCTACTAGCAAAAAGCCCTTGTTACTAAAACGTTTCAATCATTTGCTGGAATGTAACAATTCCTCTTCTGTTCAGCACAGACCTTGAGGAACACACCACGCACCCTCGTGGACTGGCTTTCGCAGATAAGGAGGAACCCTAGGCGCAGCAAAGAAGACATGTTCTGGGAGGTGCTGCAGCGCGATGAGAGACAGACCAGGGAACGCAAAGAGTGCTGGGAAGCCGAAAGGCAGGACAGAAAAGAGAATGCTGCATTTGCTAGGCAAGCAACAGAGCAGATGATAAAAGTTATGGAGGATCAGACAGAGAAGCTCAAGTCTTTGATACAGCTGCAGACTAAGCAGATCCATGGTCGACCTCCACGGCAGCACATGCAGATGCACAATTCTTTGCCAACCCCACCCCCCTCTATGCCCACACATTCCTTTTCACTTCACAGCACTCTTGAGTTTCCCCATCATTCCACCCGCTCTCACAGCTTGCACAATGATAGCTGGAGCTACACACAGCTGTGAGGTTTTACCCTTTTTAACAAGAAATAAATGCTAAGGTATTTAATGGTACAGCATTTTTATTCTGTGTTCTACAAAAGCATATAGCAATCAATTCACTCTCGGGAACAGGCTTCTAAGTCATTTTGTTACACGGATCTTGGGGCCCAAAATTGTACATGGATGCATCAGGAAAGCAACTCCAAAGCAGATGTGTTACTGCCCCTCATTGTTCCTCAAAGCCTCTCTGATGTTAATAGCAGCCCTTTGGGCTCCTTCGACAGCCCTAGCATCTGGCTGTTCAGACTGTGCAGCCAAGCGCTCTGTCTCAGTGCTCCACACCTGAGCAAACATTTCACAGATTCACACAGATTATGCAAAGTGCAGCATGCAGCTATGACCATGGGAATATTATCCTTGGTAAGGTTTAGCCTGCCATTGAGACACCTCCAGTGAGCTTTCAAATGGCCAAAGGCACATTTGACTACCATGCAGCACCTGCTCAGCCTGTTGTTAAAACGCTGCTTGCTGCTGTCCAGGTGCCCTGTGTAAGGTTTCATGAGCCAGTGCTGTAAGGGGTAAGTCGGGTCTCCCAGGATTACTGTGGACATTTCCACATCCCTCACTGTGATCTTGTGGTCTGGAAAGAAAGTCCCCGCCTACAGCTTTCTGTACAGGCCACTGTTCCTGAAGATGCGTGCGTCATGCACCTTTCCAGACCAGCCTGCATTGATGTCCATGAAACACCCCCGGTGATCCACAAGCGCCTGCAACACAATGAAGAAGTATCCCTTCCTATTGATGTATTCAGAGACAAGGTCATCTGGCGTTAAAATTGGAATGTGTGTGCCATCAATCGCCCCACCACAGTTAGGGAAACCCATCTCTACAAAGCCATCCACTATTTCATGCACATTTCCCAGAGTCACGATCCTCCACAACAGGATGCGATTTATTGCCCTGCACACTTGGCGTAATACATCCCCAACAGTGGACTTACATACTCCAAATTGATTTGCAACTAAACAGTAAAGTCTAGATTCGCCAGCTTCCACACAGCGATTGCAACACGCTTCTCTACCAAAAGGGCAGCTCTCAATCTGGTGTCCTTGCACCACAGGTCGGGGGACAGCTTAGCACATAGCTCCATGAAGGTTGCTTTACTCATCCTAAAGTTCTGCACCCACTTGTCATCATCTCACACCTGCATGATAATGCAATCCCACCAATCAGTGCTTGTTTCCCTAGCCCAAAAGCGACCATCTACCGTATGTAGTTGCTCTGTGAATGCACAAAGCACTGATAAGTTGCTGCTGTCCATATCACACTTGGGTGCCTGTGATTCATCCTCTGTTAACTTTGCAAGTAACTCTGTGAGTAACTGTGCTGCCATATGCGATATCCTCACGACTGCTAATAGAGCATAGGAGACACGTGTGGGATCCATCCTCTCTCACTGCAGATGCTGGAGCACACTACAAAAGAATGACAGTTGGAAAAACGGCGCGAAAGGAAGCCAGAAACCATTGGAGGGGTGGGACACAAAGCGGTGCATGACGGTACATTTTGCACATCCCAGGATGTGCCGCGATCCGTTTCTGCATTCCTACAATACCTAGCGACGGATGGTATCGCCAGGCACTGTGGGATACATACCCACAGTCCATTGCTCTCGCTGTTGACAAAGGTGCCCCAAATGTGGACACGATCTGTTGACAGAGGGAGCAAATGTAGACATGCTTTGGCAACTTTGCTTTTGTCAATTTTTCCTTGTCGACATTAGTTTCATCGACAAAACTTGCCAGCATAGACAAGCCCATAGAAAACAGGATTGTTTTGAGGATCCATTTCCCACTCACTCTGGGGATCCATTGTGTTCTTAGACAGTGTCTTCTGCTGTCTACAGGTCTGCTAACTGGAATACTGTAATCGAAAAGGCTTTTTAAGTCACCATTCACACCTACTTAAATGAAAAATGGGTTTGCCATGCTTATTTCCGTCTTTGTATCCTGCTATGCTACATTTTAAAGATAAGTTTGTACTGCAGTGTAGTTATTAGTGACGTTACAGTAGACAAAACATTGCTGTATGTATGTGCTAACTACTTATGCTAAACGATCTGTTTCACCTTGTATTTAGCTGTGATACTTTCCCAGACTTGAAGAGCTCTGTGTGGCTCAAAAGCTTGTCTCTGTCACCAGACATTGGTCCAATAAAGGATATTACTTCACCCACCTTGTCTCTCTAGTACACAAAACAGGCATAATAAATTGTGGGTTTCTTTAGAAATTCATAACTCAACCCAGATTCACTGATTGGACTGGGAACCACTCAAGTAAACTTTAAATGAGTGTCAGGTGAAGCTTCTTCCTCATGGGTGCCAGGGAACAAAGTTTTGGATAGAAAAAAGGCAAAGCTCATTCATTTTCACTGAATTATATATCAACCTAGCACTTTCCTTTCAGATGTGTCCCTCACAGGGTCAGGTAGGACAGGCAGTCACTTAAGGCACTAACATGAGAGGCAACAAAACAGCAACTGTTTGTGTGTCTTACATTCTAAGAGCAGTGAATATTTTCCTTTTGGCACAGGGCATCAGAACTCCTAGAATCAGCCCTGAGACCTAACTGCAGTTATACTACACAAGCCTTTGTCTCCTGGACTCGATTGCTACAATGCACCTTTGAATCACACTCGGAAACACCTGCCACACTTACAAAGCAGTGATTCTCACACACAGTACATCATACCGATGCTCCCTACGTTGCACTGGCATCTGCTTGCAATTCAAGGAGTTGAGTGTGAGCCATAAAGCATTATATGGTTTGAGTCCTGGCTACCTCTGTCCCCAAGAAATTGAGATGAACTGGAATGTTCTTGCCAAAAGTCCCCAGAGACTGTACTGGGAATTTTTGGTGAAGGAAGGCCTCAGCTCTCGAGCTCCCCTCTTCCACTGGTCCAATGAAGCCCAGATCTGTTGACCTTCATGTTACATAGCAATGCTTATTTATTGACTCAGATCTTTTCCTGAGAGCTGATTTGGTGGGGCTGAGTTTCTTGTTGTGACAAGGGCTTTGCTTTGCTTGGAATTATGTTTGGAGAGCTTTGGGGGGATTTTTTTTTGGGGGCAGTTTAGCTATGTTGTAATTTATATACTATTAGCTGATGTCCCTGGGCCTTTGGGTGTGCATATTTGATAAATTAAAAGGTAAACAAATAGAAGAACTGAGAGAGGTCATTAAGAAGCAGCCACACGAGGGAATGTGAAACGTGGCCTTTTGAGTTTGCAGTACTGTGATACCCACAGCAAAGATAAGTGATTATAGCATAATAAGCTTATTTGCACAAGGCATGTGACAGCAAAGGTTGTAGCAGTTGAGGTGCTAAATGAGCAAAACACGAGAAAGTTATAAAACTGCAAAATTCTTCAGCGCACAATTCACAGAGCAATCCTTGGGCTCATTGCTCAAATAATAAGCAATGTCCTATAGAGTATTTAATTTCTCTGAAAAAACCCTTGAATTTTAAGACTGATTCAGCAAAACTGGGATGCACAAATGGGGTGCGTATTAGATTGCATAGGCCAAGATTTTCAAATTTGCCTACGGTATTTGAATGCCCAAGTCCCATTAATATTAATATGAATTGCCCATCCGCTACGTGGATCTAAAAATCTCAGCTGTGCTGGTTGCAATACAAGAGCACAGCTTTAGGAACAAACATGGACATTTGGGTCCTGTTGCAAAGCTCACTGAAGTCAATGGGAATCAATGGAAAGACTCTCATTGACTTCAATGAGTTTTAGATCCAGCTGTTGCTAGGTAACATGCCACTTTGAACAGCTAAACATGTTTACATAGACATATGATAATTGGGCAATCTCTGTAAAGTGCTTTAAATATAAAAACCTGTTATATTAAAGATAAGGGAGGAAGGGAAGGGAACAAAGGAGAGAGAGAGAACAGGGATTATAGCCACCTATCATAATTCAATGCATCACAGAGAAAATGTATTCCTTTTTATCCAGTTAAAATGGAAATTGATACCAAGGCTGCAATTTTTCTGATTTCAGAGACACTGTACACCCAATAATTCTGGGAAGTTAAGCTGATGCATGACAAAGTTTGTTTAGACCATATCAAATAGTATTTAAATTGCACAGGTGTGGTCTGAGAGTAATAATTGTTCCAAGCGTGATCCAGCATAGGGAATCTATCTATGTGTTGTACTCTTGTGTGATGGCTTCTCAGGACACTCAAAACTGTAGGTCACCATGCAACCCTTTGCCTGAGAGAGAGAGAGAGAGAAAGAGAGATTTGCTGATGCTAAATTGGATAACAGGTCCCTGCCACCCCAGTCTGTCAGCTACTTCAGACAAACTCCTCAGGATTCTGTCGGTATTACTTTGCCTTGCAGTTAATACTTGGTTCCTGAGCCCCTAGGGCAGTTTCTCAAATGCAGCCACCGTGGCCGCATGCAGCTACCAGCGGCTTTTCGTGCGGCCACGACAGCCTCCTGGGCAGTGATGGGGGGGCGGGAAAGCATCAGCCCCTCCCCTTACCTCCTTGTTGCCCCTGGATGCGCCGCCCTGCACTGCCTCTGGAGAGAGGTGGGACACAACACTGCAGGAGCAAAGTGAGTTCTTGACCCACATTGGGAGGAGGGGGTTTGGGCAGCAGGCTCCAGTGGCAGGACTTCAGGAACCTGGCCATGCGGCCCCCAGGCTCCAACCGTGGGGCAGCAGGTACTGACCCCCAGGCTCTGGCTGCATGGCAGCAGGTGCTGGCTCCCGGCTCCAGTCCAGAGCTTCGGCCACACAGTGGCAGGCGCTGGCCACAGGCACCAACTCCCAGCCCCAGCCACACGGCAGCGGGCTCCAACTGCGGGGCTCTGGGTGCCAATCCCTGGCTCTGGCCGCAGGGTAGCAGGAGCCGACCCCCGGCCCTGGCTGCGCAGCAGCGAGCGCTGACTCCAGCCACGCAGTGGCGGATGCTGACTCCTGACTCCAGCCACACACTCCTGGGCTCCAGCGTCCAGCTCCGGGCTCTAACTGTGCAGCGGCAGGCTCCGATCCCTGGCTCCAGCCACGCAGTTTCTGTCCCCAGCTCCGGGTTCTGGCCGCACTGAGCCCCAGCCCTGGCCGCATGGCAGCAGACACCAGGCCCTGGCTCTGGCCACGCAACAGTGGGGCTCATCACCACTCCCATCGCCCTTTGTCCACACTGCCTCCCATGGCCATGTATCCATCCCCCCCAGGGCCCTGCTGCCTCCCCCGGTCCCACATCCATCCCCCCATCGCCTCTGGCCCCTGCTGCCTCCTCCTTCAGCTCCCCTCCCCCCCCCCACCCATCCAGGGCTTAATGGATCCTGGGGCGCACTGAGAAAAGTGATATTAACAAACATGCAAGTACTGTATCACTTTTCACAGCAGACTTACTAGCTATCTGAAAAGTGATCCGTTTATGTTTGATAATATCACTTATCACTTTTCATAGCTTCCCAGGTAGCTTCTCAGTGTGCTGTGATACAGACGCTCCCCGACTTACGCAAGCGCTCCATTCCAGAACGCCTTGCAGAACTCGGATTTTGCGTAAGTTAGAAACGTATCTCCGACCATTACGGGGGGGTGGGGGGGAACCCTCCTATTTCTAGCTTACGGAACTTTTTCCGTAAGCTCAGATTTGCATACGTTGGGTTTACATAACTCGGGGAGTGTCTGTAT
>NW_020664393.1:66188982-66221442 GCF_002925995.2 Terrapene triunguis | reverse complement strand
TCAGATTTGCATACGTTGGGTTTACATAACTCGGGGAGTGTCTGTATAAACAAATATACAAATATCGGTTTTCACAGTAAGTCCCAGGACCCATTAAGCCCTGGATTGTGGGGGAGGGAGCGAAGAGGGAGGCAGCATTATTTTTGTTATTGAATCTGCCAGAAACCCCACCAATATACATTACAATGATTTGGATGTGAATCAGTGCATATTTAATTGTTTTTCCTAAAGTTAATTAAGTATTTTAGGGAAAAAGTATCAGTGCGGCCACCAGGGAGAGTTAGTAGCTGCACTCTGAGGCCACCAAAAATTTTGTTGTGAGAACCCCTGCCCTAGAGAGCCTTCTCCCTGGAGTGTCTACCTCCTGTCACTGGACACTCACAGAAATTACCCAGTTTACTATCTCCAAAGAAACTGTGTGCACACCAGCACTGAGACGAATTTATAATATAATAAAACAAGAGTAAGCTTTTTTAACAAAGAAAAAAGATTTAAGGGAAACTGAGCAAGGATCATGGAAACAAAATTGATTAAACATAAAACAAAAGTATAGCATGCTTATAAAAAACTAAACATAACTTCAGCAGGCTACAATCCTCGTCTAAAGAAAAAATCTCACCTAAAGCAACTTCTCAGCATCATTACCCCCCCCCCCCCCCCCCCCCCCCTCAAGCCAGGATCCAACTTTCATGGATGCAAAGAAGTGCCATCCTTTTTGGTTCCTCAGTGATGGACAATAAAATGGCTTTTCTCCCTGCTTCTTATAGTCCAGTAAACCTTTCAAATGTATTCTTGCTGTTTGTTCTCCGGAGTGCTGGTGCCATGCTCCTCTCTTATCCTCCTGTTAACTTGCCCATCCTGTCTATCTCAGATAAAAATGTAGTCTCCATTGTATTTGGCCTACCCTGCTTACTTTACATTGGTGGTCAAGGCAGACAGGTAAATCAACAATCCTTTGCCTGGGAAAAATTTGTTTATCAACGCTGCCTGGTTACCTAGTTTAAATATATTTTTAATAGACACATACAACTTTTTGCATAACACCTGTACATACACAATGCTTATGATAACCAATATGATATAAGCTTTTATTTGATTCCTTACACAACATTCTTTATAGACAAATACTATGACATCAACATGTTAGGTGTACTGAGTTGGTCAGGCCTAATAGGGCTCATAGGGCCACACTTGTATATCCATTATTTTATACATGATGAATGAGGATGTGATTGGCCAAATATTCCTCAATTAATACAAGCATGTTCAACCACCACAGCTATATTTAAGAAATGGCTGTTCCCAGCTTTCACCAGGTCTGAAAGACTAATGTGACAAGTGATGGACAAAATCAATCTTCGGTCCTCAAGACTGGTGCTTGGATCTGTAGCGATTATCTCAAATAACAGCAATTTCTAGAGTAAAGAAGGACTAAATCTGTAATCAAGTAAGGATTGTAGAATTGGGCCCAAAATATAAGGACTAGTGATATAAAGTATGAATCCCTGTCCCAATATGAAAACCCTGAAAACCCAGGATTTGTTTCCATTGTTAAAAGAGGGACAAAATTTTACAAAACTAGATTTGTTGCAGGTTTACCAGTCATTGGAGTTCAAGCAAGAGTACCCCCTGATACTTGATAATACATGATCATTAATATGCATAAAGGATTCTTCTGATATAATATGCTTCCATAGAACATGACTAGAATTCTGGTTACAGCTCAACTTAAAATTAACAAACATTACTGGATTTGAGTGGCGTGATATTTTTATCCGGGTGCAAATGCAAAAGCTCATTTGAGAAGACTGGAATCTGGGCTAAAGTGGTTTAAATGATTTCTAAAAAGTAAGAAAAAAGGACAAATGTACCTTTTTCCATTCACCTAGGCCATCTGAGTGATGTGGAAGGCTTAACACCTCTCACAGGGAAATGTAATGTTGTGTCAAAAGTCTCTGTGCCTAAGAATGCCACAGATCCTCTCTAGAACTGGCTAATTATCATGGAAAGTCTACAGAGCTACATACAATTTGTCTACATTAAAAAAAAATCTAACAACACAGTTCTTAGTAACTGGCATTGGACTAAAAACTGTAACAAGCTATTTGATCACATCAAAAAGTTACAGACACCTGCAAGGGATTTAAAAGAAAGTATGGCCCCAAGTTAGAACAACAGCTAGCATGTGATGCTTCAGCTGTAGGTATAGATGAAAACTTATCACCTAAAATAATATATGGGATCAAAAGACTAATTGCTTCAAATTCCAGGACCTTTGCTCAAGCATATGAAAACAAGACTCTCCCGCTGACTATTATATTTTGGAATCAGGAAATTCCAAGTTTCTCTATTGGAAGAAGTTACTTTGATTGCAGACCAGAAGCCTATTGTTAAAATTCTTGGACCAGAAATTGATAACCTGGCTGATATATTATAGAAACGGACACTGACGCTAACCTCTTCTCACTACAATATCATGTCTAAATTATCTGAAAACCAAAGAAATTATCCTGTTGTCCATTTGAGATGAAAAGTTCAAAGCAGCCCTTTTTTCACAATCTCTTTTTTTGGAACTATTACCAAGTACCCTGGAATCAGTGGCAGCAGAGATGAAAGAAGGCTATTGGCTTGTTTTTCTGTTGCCCTGCAGCTTATGCTGGCTTTTTAAAATCTGGGCAAAGTGGGTATGCAATGCTACCATCCTGTACTGGAAGTGTCTGAACTGCACTTTGCACTGGTGTGCAAGGCACAAAGGTTCAGGGCAATACAAAGTCAGGCCCCTCCCATTCAAAAAGATGCAAGCCTGTATGTATACATTGGTTGACTCCTCCTGCTCTGCAGCAGCCACAGAATGGATGCTGCAGGAGCGAATGCTGCAGCACGTGACTTTAATTCCCTTCCAGATATGTGTGTTAAAAATGTGGGAGCTGAGCAGGGGACAGAGACATGGATACCATCCGGTCCTTGGTTTACTTCCCATAACACCTGCCTCTGTACCCACTCTGTAAAACCCAAATAAAAGGGCATCTGTATGGTTACGGTTAATGGAGGTTAGTGCTGTAGATATAACAAACCCTTTCTTCCATGCAGTGAGAGGTGTAATTACATCTCAGTGTTTCAGAGTGGTAGCCGTGTTAGTCTGTATCAGCAAAAAGAACGAGGAGTACTTATGCATCTGATGAAGTGGGTTTTAGCCCATGAAAGCTTATGCCCAAATAAATTTGTTAATCTCTAAGGTGCCACAAGTACTCCTGTTCTTTTTACATCTCATTGGAGTCCCTCTCTGACCACAGTGCTAGAATGCTCTGGCCTCTATTATTTATCATGAAACATGAAAAAATCTTACATCCATGTTACGGTAGGATTAAAATAAATTAATTAAAAAAGGAATTAAATAAGATGTGGTACTCATCTGACTGGGAGCATTGCATAGATCAATGTGTGTGATGCTTTGGGATTAGTGTCCTCCAGAATTTAAAACATTTGTGGGATGCAACAGAGTCATCGTGGTCGAATTCAGATGTGACATAAATGGTGGTATAAGTAATCCACTGTCCAATGAGACTAAATTGGTGTAATTTACACACCATAGGCCAAATTCTCTATTGGTGTAAATAGTCTAAATTCCACTGAAATTAAGAGGTGCTGTGTCCATTTACAATTCAGAGAATTTGGCCTCAGGTAGGCAGTACAGTAGGTATGAGGCAGCAAAAGCAACTAACAGGAAAGTGTATGGCATTGCAAGAAAAAGTAGGTCCCTTTCTATTTTTTCTTATACCACTTAGATCCCCTGTTGCTTTCCTGCTTCAGCCCCAACTTCTCGCCCAATCAACATGTAAGTAGCATCAGCTTAGCCTTACTTTTATACCACCATTTACCCCCACTATGAATTTGATCCAGTGTGCAGAAGACATAAATATTTTTTAATATCCACTTAATGAATCCGGATCATGCAAACTTTCCACTGACTGACCCCTGCCTATGTGCCTTACCTGACTACAGGGAACACTTCTAGAACTGTACCTTAGGGAAAGAAAAACGGGTTCTTAATTTGAGAGAGTTAACACATGGTAACTAGCTTGAGGTAAAAGCCTGGTGAAGACAAAGCTGTTTGTCGTGTTCACCCAAGTTAGCAGGTTGAGTAACAGACTATGAGAGGAGTCTAGTCTTTATCTCAACATGCTAACTTGTGTGAAAACAACAAACTGCCTTGTTTTCACAAGGGTTTTCCCTCAGGTTAGTTAACTTGAGTTAAGAACACACTTTAGTTTCCCCAGTGAAGACAAGGCCTAGATGTGAAAGGGCTGTTCGGCCTCACTCTAGGTCTACTCCTGACCCTGGCCTCTCTGCTGAGACTACCAACAAAGTTGCCCTGATAATTTGAGGAGATTTACAGCTCCACTCATTTCCCAGCATACTCTATTTAAAAACATGATGGTCCTGATTCTCCTTTCATTTACCCCCCGTGTAAATCTGCAGTGACTCCACTGAAACCAATGGAACAATACATTGTATAAGTGAGTACAGAATCAGGCTGGGTTCACTGCTCAAGATTCTCCAAGTGATTAGTGATTCTGAGTGTCTTAATTTGTAGGTGCCCAAATTGAGGCACCTTAAAGTGAGCCTGATTTTCAGAGGAGAAGGCTCAGCACTTTCTGAAAATCAGATCCCTTTAAGGTGTCTCAGTTGGGTACCCAAAAACGGAGGTATCCAATATCACTTTTGAAAATCTGGGCCATATTTTAAAAGGATGTGTCAGTTTCTCAAACAGATGCAAAAGCAACAACCATTCATGTAGTTTGATGTTTACAGACTCATCAATCAAAAAGAAGCACTTTGATCACCTGACATGATTTAAACACCACACTTGATATCTGACACCAGACCAAGAGCATGCAGATCTAATAAATTTTTGGCTCCTGCAAATTTATTTTAAAAATATAAAAGAGGGTCAGTTATAAAGAAGTTGATTAATATGTACCTTGCTCAAACAGCCTTGAACATCTGTGTATTAAATTCATTTATTAAATTATACCAATCTGTATTTTAATGAGTAAAAGATACTTATTCTGCCATCCATCAAAATAAACTCAGGAAATACTTAACATTATAATCATTTTTCTTGTTTGAACACGAGTTATGAAATATGAATCCTGCACTAAGAATGCTGTACTTGCCATTATGATCAAATATGTTTTTACAGGTGCACCAAATATTCCGTTTTCCTTGCATTCTCAAACTGTTGAAAATATAAACCATGTTTTATATTTCTTAGGTAGGTAATATTGCCTTTTCCCCCCTCACATGGCACCCATTATTACTGAGTTATTACCACATCTTTTTTCATACACACTGCATATCCTAAAGTTGCTTAGTAATGAAAATACAGATTTATGTAACATCTAGTGTCAAGTAACATTTAGGGCACACTTTAGTATTGAAAGGTTTGGGGGCACTAAATAACATTCAAGTGCATGTTACTATTACCAGATAAGGTGTATACAATCTATTAGGCCAAGTTCAGTCTTTTACTACTTTCCTTTTTTCTTGTTTGAGGAAAGTCCACTTTTAGACACAACCAGGATAACGTGTGTGCACTGAAGTTGTGCTGCTCATTGTTCTAATAGCTGTAATTTTTATAGCCATTTTTTCCCTTTCTTATCTTCCAAAAAAACCTGGCAGAAAGTCAGTAAGTCCAGCTGGAATAGCAGGTGAGCTAAGCTTCAGACTTCTTCACAATATCAGTTTGACACCATATCAAACACTAATTCGAATCATTTAAAATATTTCTAACATCTATTTTTTTTAAAGGGCAGTCCTTTAGGAAAATAGAGTTTAGGGCTGAGAACCAGACATGCAAAGAAAATAATATTTGATAATGTAGAAGGAAGAAGGGTAAGATGACTCTGGGGGGACAGATCAGCTGGTGTGAACCCGCAGGCCTCTATTGATTTCAATGGAGCTACAACAATTTGCCCAAGCTGAAGATCTGGCTTGGAGTTTCAAATACACAGATCAAGCTAGCCATATTGGCAAGCAAGACCCCAATTCTGCTTTCACTGAAGTCAACGAAAGCTTTTCCTTTGAGTTCTATGGGAGCACGTTCACACTGTAAAAGAATGCATCGACAGCAGAGCCAGCACACCATAAAAAAGCAATCACATTCTGGAAAGTAAATGTAACCCCTATTTTACCCATTTTTCCAAAACAAATGGATGGGGGAGAAAAAAAGCACTTGACACATTATTTGTTGGGGGGGCAGGGCAGTGGGACCCCTTCATCAAAGCAATCGCTTTGTACAGTTGCAACCAGAATTTAAATTGCCACCCTGCCAGAATTCCAGCTGTGACAGAGTCAATCCCTTTAATGGGAACATGGGAAACAGCTGATGTGAAGGAGGACAAAGAGGAAAAACTGTAAATCGAAATTCCAAGGCAAGTGAAACAGAGCCATAGCGCTGTAATGGTGATGCCCAAACAAAAGTGGCATCAGGAATGGAACAAAATTAATACAGTCATAACTTGGAGAGAAAATTGGAAATCTAATCTATTTAATAAGAACTCTTCCCGTTCCTATTGTACTTCTGTTTCTGCTCATCTTTTTTCTATTTAACCCTGTAGTGAATCTCTTTTCCAAAACATTTCTTATTGAAATACCCACTATTTTTTCCTCCACCTGAAACTATGCAAGGTATATAGATTCATAGAATTTAAGGCCAGAAGGGACCATTATGACCATCTAGTCTGACCTCCTGAATAACACAGGCCAAAGAACCTTGCCCAGTAATTACTGCATCAAGCCCATACCATATGTTGATCTATAGCATATATTTTAAAAGACACTTAGTCTCGACTACAATCACATCCCAAAGTGTAAGTTGTTCCAATGGTTAGTTAAACTTACTGTTTAAAATGAATGCCTTATTTCTAGTCTGAATTTTTCTAGCTTCAACTTCCAACCAGTTGATATCATCATGATGAGAGATAAAAAACATTCTTTAAAAAAATATATCTATTTAAAATGTGCCCATTCCCTGCTCTTGGCAAATGTACAAATCTTCAGCATCCAAAAGAAAACGTTGCACCCTCCTGGCAAAATGGAACTGACAAAAGCTCTCTTGGTCACTACCACTATCTTGCCACCCAGAATATCTGAAGATCTAGTAGGCCCCCAAAATTGCAAGCCTACATTCAAAGGGCAGACAAACTCCTCCCAGAGGAGGAGACAATATCACGTCTAGTCTTGTCTGTACTAAACCATTTATGCAAATAAGTCACAAGGAATAATTTAATTAATCGGATTACCCTCTTTTGCTATGTGTATGTTACAGTGTATTTGACTTTATTCATTATTTGAAATTATTCTCAGTTTCTAAGCTTTTATTCTGTGGATTGGTTGGAAATATTCAAAATTCAGGGTCTGTTATTTAGTTGTGATAGTCGACACGGCCCACATGGATTCATATCAAAATTCAAATATTCATGGAATTTTCCCCCTGGTTATTTGACCAGCTCTAATAAATGCAATTTAGATAGCAAGAGGTGCTATAAGAACTCAAGCCCTCATCCTGTGATTAACTCAATGTGTGGTGATACTTGTGCCCCCGCAGACCGCAATTATCTTTACTGGGGTTCCACGTGAACACAGGAGTCTGCCCACATGGAACACATTGCAGGAACAGTGCCTTGGACTTCAAGGTCCCTTGTAAATACTTAATATAAGCACAAAGACAAAACCTGTGTTAAGCAGCAACCAAAAAAGCCTGCAAAGATCGGCCACCTAGCAAAGGTTTCAGCTAATGACTGAACAAAGAATTACCAGAAACTTCAGGGATGCTCTAAAGTGCTGACTCAAGGCATGAAATTTCTTGTTGGAGGTGCTCTTTGCTGCAGGTTTCACCGTATGTTTATTTCATTCCTTTTATAGAGTGCAAGGAATATCTTGATTAGCAGAATATTTTATCATAAATTAAGAACTAGCATAAACATTAAACCCCATTATCAACTTTTTGATGTTTGGATTAGTTTGGTTATTTCCTCCCTCTCTCCGTTCCCTCCCCCCTCCCCCTTGAGTTAGCTATTCTGCTTTTTCTCACCTGGCCAAAATCCGGAAGTGAAATTCTCTACACCTGTGGTTACATAGATTCCTTGACTGTCTGCCATCACAGGCAAACTCAGACAGAGGGAAGTTTTATTTTTGAGTGTGGGTGGCCATGATGTTCATATGAAGAATCAGCAGAAAGGATATTATTTTTTCACTGTAAAGGAAGTTAGAAGGCCCCAGGATACATTTTTATAGGAACAGTTTGTTAAGAAAAATTAGATTAAGACAATAAAATGAGAGAAAGGAATAATAGTGTGAGTGCTTGGCAGTGCTCCGCAGACTCACCAGCTGTTAAATGGACAGGCAGAGTGGAGCCATTCAGGCCATAGCTTGTAGCCTGGAGAATGTGGACTCTTTATCCCCAGACAAGAAACCAATTCATTTCCCTCCCCACCCATTACAAATATGATTTAACATAGTCTTTTGAGTTGTGTGTGTCTGTAATAATATTCAGGCTAATAACAATTACTGGATATTATTACTCTAAAAAATCCAAGTAAAGTCAATCTATCTTGGGTATTTCTCCCATTTTGGTTCTACAGGCCATTATTATTATTATTTGTATTATTATAGTGCCTTGGTGCCCCAGTCATGCACCAGGGTGCTAGGCGCTGTAGAAACAACAAAAAGACAGTCTCTTAAGCCCTAAAGGAAGGCCCAGGCTCTCAATTACTAACTACAGGGCTACTGAAATCACAAAAGCTATTAAATGTTGGTTTTTCTTAGTTGGTTGGAGTTTTTTTGGGGTGGGGTGGGGAGTTCTTTTTAATTTTAGTTTTAAAAATCTATTATATTACCAATATTACCTCTCCTTCCCCTTACTCCCGCCCCTACACACACCTACAGATCTCCGCCGCTTAAGCACCTGACTTTACTAGCCAATCCAGAAGTAGGAGTAAGGAGCTCCTGACTGAAATTTGCACAGATATTAATTGGGGAGTTATTGAAAACCTCGGTGAGCATAGAGAAATAACACAAAGATACTGATATTAGAATCATGGGGAAAAAACCTAAATCAATGAGATTCAGTCTGGGAAAATGCAATCTAATACATCTTAAGACAAATACTCCAAAATATAGACATTTAGTTCAATCTTAAGGAGATACCTAGAAAGCAACAATGCTGAAAAGACTTGGTGGTTAATAATGAACAACAAATTATATCTGAGTTTGCAGTGCTATATAGCAGGAAAAGAGGCAAGTGTAGTTCTGAACTGAATGTACAAAAGAAGCAAGTCAAGGCTAGTAATTAGAGACCTGGATGAACAACAGATTTTTCAGTTCTTTGGAAATTTGGAAAAGTAAAAAAAAAAAAAAATTCCTTTCTGGTTGGACCAAAACCAAACATTTTTTTAAATTATTGGCAAATCTTGATGTAAAAAAAAAATAGTTAAGGTTGAACAAACTGTTTTGTTCAATATAAAACAAAAAGTTTCAGTTCAATTGTGAGTATTTTTAAATGTTTTTGATTTCTTTTAAATAAAATTAAAGGACATTTCTAAGTTTAGGTTGAAAATTTTCACCCCAATCTACCGGTAACTATCTTCTCCATTTGGCTCCTACAATATTGTGTTGAGTCCCAAGTACCTAAATCTCTAAAAGATATTAACAACTTAAAGGGATCCAAGCATCTGGAGCAACTGATATACAATGAATGATTTATATAAATATATCTAAATATATAGAGCTTGGCAATGAGAGGACATGACAACCCTCTAAAATATTTGAAAATTTTAAACACTGAGATTGTAGAAGAATTATTTATTGTGATACAAGTGGTTATATCTAGCTATAATGGGATAACTTAAGAAAGGGAAAATTTAGCTTGAATATCAAGGAAAAATAAACCTTCCTGGGGGTGAGATCTATTCACGTGGAATAGTGTCCAATGGAATACTGAGGAAACTGCAAAATTTCGGACATTTAAAACAAGACTGGAGAAACTATTAAGAATTACTTTGTAGTAATAATTGCATAAAGGAAGACAGTCGGTAAAGGGTTGTCAGGAGCAGCACAGATACTGCAGCCAGGACAAAAGATGATTACAATCGATAGATGTCATATACACCTCTACCCCAATATAACGCTGTCCTCGGGAGCCAAAAAATCTTACCGCATTATAGGTGAAACCGTGTTATATCGAACTTGCTTTGATCCACCGGAGTGCGCAGACACCCCCCCGCCCCCCGGAGCGCTGCTTTACCGCGTTATAGCCGAATTCGTGTTATATCGGGTCGAGTTATATTGGGATAGAGGTGTACTAATTTACAGTGAAATGTGTCTTAAGCGATCACCAAAAGGATCAGCAAAAATTGATTATCTGGTAAAACTGGTTTTCAATGAAATGTCAAATGAAATTATGCCTTGGAGATACTGGACAGTAGACTCTTAAGACAAAGGTTTAGGGGGTTGTTTATGGGGGGCAGTCCTTAGGGCAAGATTTAGGAAGGAAATAAGTATTTCTGTTGTCACTGCATTCTTCATCAGTTGTATAGTATATTGCCTTAGGCAATGGATACATTGACACTAATTAAAGTTTGCATTACTATTCAGCTTAATTCACTTCTGCAATTGGTTTTGGTGCTGACATGAAAATAAATGAATACCAAAATATTTAAACAAATGTTTTGTTTAGTGGAGAACCTAGTCATAAATGACATTCAAATGATCTAAAATGGCAGATAAGCTTCTGTTGCTGGGTTGCTTTTCATCAAAACCCATGGTGTGATTCTTGAGGAAAATGATGAAATACAATCCAAAGAACTCGGAGATGCTGTCCCTAAATACCATAAAGCTTCACAGTGGATATATCTGCAGAGAAATTTTAACCTCAGAAAGAATATGGGAATGACCAAGAAACTTACACCACTTTGAACAGAAAGGCCCAGTGGGAGCTTCACAGAGACCTCAGAACTGTATATGGCAAAACAGAAGACACCAGAAAAAGATATTTAGAGTGGATGTCCATTAATTGCTAAATTAAGCCACTGTAATTCTGTAAGCAGCATTGGGGTATCACAACAGCGCATAATCACTTGTGTGTTTTACAACTATGAAGCCACAAAAAAAGCCTCCCCTGCTTTCCCATTGAGCTACAGAACACTGACATGCAAAGCCCATCCTGTAATCCAGTTGGACTTTGCCACTCTTAATCCAAAGAGTACATTTTGTTCTGATTGGCCCACATCAGCTCTTCAAGATGAAGACTGTTAGCAAACCACTGAATAAAAAGGCTTGATGCAAATCTCTTCCCACAAGCTGAAAAACTCATGGTCAGGTCAGGAGATGAGATCCAGTGGCTGGACTCTGAGGACTCGTCTGCTGCTAGACACAAAGATTTATCACTGATAAACACCTTATTGACATTTTCTTTTAAGCCCCTAAAGGAAGACTGCAGCAATATTGGAACAAAACTAGACTTGTAAAACTACACTGCGCTGTGTGAAGTTTTTACCTGCCTTAAAAGGCATTGCAAAATGTCAGCTGAGCTGGAGAATTTATCCACATATGGGTTCCATATGGTTAATAACAAAGACTTCTAGATAAGTATCCCCTTTTTACAAAGTCATGACTTGTTTATTCTAAGGTAGATGCTACTCAGAAAGTACACAGCTGAATTATAAATCCTGTAAATTATTTAGCTGTATGATGTTTGCAGTGTTGTTGTAGATGTGTTGGTCCCAGGATATTAGCGAGACAAAGTGGGTGAGGTAATATCTTTTATTGGACCAACTTCTGTTCCAATATGGATATTCTTCAAAGGTATGACCTGAAGAAGAGCTCTGTATAGCTCGAAAAATTGTCTCTTTCACCTAAAGACTTTGGTCCAGTAAAAGTTATTACCTCACCCACCTTGCCTCTCTTAACTGTATGATGTGTAACTTTAACACCTTTCACCTTAAACAATAGGAAAGAAATTTGAGACTGGAAAATTCATTACATTAGTTCAGCATAGCACTAAAATCATAGAATCATAGAATATTAGGGTTGGAAGAGACCTCAGGAGGTCATCTAGTCCAATCCCCTGCTCAAAGGAGGACCAACACCCACTAAATCATCCCAGCCAGGGCTTTGTCAAGCTGGGCCTTAAAAACCTCTAAGGATGGAGATTCCATCACCTCCCTAGGTAACCCATTCCAGTTCTTCACCACCCTCCTAGTGAAATAGTGTTTCCTAATATCCAACCTAGACCTCCCGCACTGCAACTTGAGTCCATTGCTCCTTGTTCGGTCATCTGCCACCACTGAGAACAGCTGAGCTCCATCCTCTTTGGAACCCCCCTTCAGGTACTTTAACAATAAACTGTTTACATTCAGTGAACAGACAGATGAAAAAGCAGATGTGCTTAACACAATTACAGCCCAGAGAGAACATATGATTTGTAGTGTCATACAAAATTATCACTTTTCAGGCAAAGAAAAAGAAGAATATGATTTATAAAATAAAGAGTTTACCACTATTTTAACATTTGGTCAAAATAATAAAAATGTTTATAGTAAACCAAGATTAGGGTTACAAATTGCCTGTAGTTACACCTACTAGTAGAGTTGAGTAAATAACTGATTTTTATTTTATTTTTTGGTTCACTGGCAGTTCTGGAAAAAAAATTAAAAGCAGTTTGAGTGAAACCAAATCAGAAAATTCCAAAAAACTGCAGCGAATCAAAGTTTTGGGTTGAACTAAACATGTAGGTCAGGCCAAAATGTTTAGATTCTCGGCATTCTGAAAGGGATGGATTCACAAAATAGTTGGAGGAGGTGGCGCTGACACCCTCGCTATAACTTTTAGCACTCGCCTGGGAGGTGGGAGACAGGTTCAAATCCTCACTTTGTCAAGTGGTTGTTTTGTGAGCAGCGTAATTATTCTGGAATAAAGATACTTTTTGATTCTGGAATACAGTGTCCACCCAGGGGAGTTATTTCAGAATACCTAGATGATACCAGAATAGATATAGCAAAATAGTCATTCTAGAATAACTATGTTGGTCAATTATCCCCCCTCAACTAGGCAGAGAAGGCCTTGCAGTTAGTGGTGGTGTGTATGTATAAGAAAATGACTTGACTATGAATTACTGTTATTTAGGAGTGCAATTTTTATTTGGATCAGTAGTACAGTAATTAAGTAGTTTAAATAACTTCTAATTCATGTAAAAATCCTGATCTAAATGGATGGATCCATACTTCTATATTTGGATCAAAATCACCTCCCTAGAATTGTACAAAATTTAGCAATGTACTAAAATTTTGAAATATTTTGTAATTTCATTTATTAAAGGATGTTAACACCTGCATTAAGCTCATGCATTTAAACATTGTAAACAATATTGTACAACCATCTTTATTTTACTTTCTGGTACTTTATTAATCTATCTGAAGCTTCTATTTTTGATTAGTAAATTTATATAGTTCTAATTTTCTAAAGCCTGTATATTAGCAAAGCAACCAAAAATCCAAGAAATTAATCAGAAACCTGGTATGGATAATTGCTTAATTAAAATCACTGAACCAATGTGTTTTGTACCGCACCTTCTCTAATATTCTCACATTGCACTGTTTTGTTCATTCATCCTGTTTTATTTAATTTTGTAGTTTCTTTCTTTTATGGGCTGCACAATCCATAAACAATTTTGCTGATGCTCATTTACATAGAATGAATATTTACCCTTGTCCCTTGATTTGTGCATTTCTCTTCTCTTCTTAGCTTGATGGGGTTGCTAAAATTATAAACCATAACATGGCCTGGTGATTGGTGCTGAGTGCTTTCAGAAAGATTGTGTGCTTGTTAGAACTGAAATTACCATTTGTTTCAAAACGTTCCAGGGAATGATTGCCCAGTGAGATAATGTAAGTTGAGTAAAGAAAACTTCAAACAGAATTTAACGACAAAGGCATTGGGTGGTAATGCAGAGTGACCTTGTGTATTTAACAGAAATGTGATGCATTGAGTAGGGAATCCCAGTTTGTGGAGTGCAATAGTAGTCTTCAAAAACACTTTTCTTGCTGTCACATTGACACTATAATAAAAAAAAACCCCAGTAGTGGTTACAATTCATGTTTTTAAACAGTCCCAGCAATTTTTTTTATTCAAGCTCAAGTAATTTTCAGATCAAGATACATTATAAAAATAATTAGGCACAATATAAAGATCAAACTGATATATAGTTTAAAGCTTTTCTTTAAGAGCCTGTGGTTTGGACCATGTTGAGGTATTATCAATCATGCCTTTAAACATAAATTGCTCATAGATATTGAGCCTGATTCAAAGCCCATTGAAGCCAATGGGATCTGGACTTTAGCTTTTAAAAAAGAGAAGAAAGAGATATGTTGCTATAAATAAAATGTTTATATAGAATGAACTCTATGAAAAATCTAATTATATCCAATAATAATGGAAACTTATATATTATGCAATATATTAGTAGTTATGATGAATAGCTATTCCCTTACCTCCTACTACATCTCCTGTTCTTTTTCTCTGTGTTTTTGGTGCTATCCTTTTGAGAAAGTTAGGATAGTATTTGAATTTGATGTTTAAATCTGGGAGTCAAATTCATCCCTTGGTCAACTTCATTTTACTTGTTTTTTCTGTTGTAGCAGCTTGTCGTTCCAGCCCTATTGTGCTAGGTGCTATATGAACACATAACACGAGACAGTTACTGCCCCCAAAGAGTTATAATCTAAGTTTAAAATAAGAGAAAACAGAGGGAATGCAACAGACAGGGGATTGCAAGGTAACAATGACAGAGTGGGCCACATCCACCATGACTGAACTGGCCTCGTTAGCACTATAAAAAGTAATTTCCCCTCTGCTGATATTCACCCCTTCTTGTCAACTGATGGAAATGGGCCACATCCACCCTAACTGAATTGGCTCATTAGCACTGACCCCCCACTTGGTAAGGCAACTCCCATCTTTTCATGTGGTGTGTATTTATACCTGTCTACTGTATTTTCCACTCCATGCATCTGATGAAGTGGGTTATAGCCCATGAAAGCTTATGCCCAAATACTTTTGTTAGTCTCTAAGGTGCCACAAGGACTCCTCGTTGTTATTTTTAATGACACAGTAAAGAGCAGAAGTTACTCATTAATAGCTGATCTATAGGAAAAAAACGCTTGCCAGCGGCAGCCAGAAGCAGTCATTACAGGGAAAATCCAGCTTCAATCTGTATCCCTAGGCTGGAGCATGTTCAAGTTACTCTTTGTGGATGGTGCATGCACGCTCTGGTCAGCACCAGGAGCTGTGAGGGGATGGAGCATGCTCAGTGAGGATGGAATCTTTGGAGATTTTACTTGTTAAGAAATAGCAAGTCTCTACTGAGCATGTGTGAACTGCTCTTTTTCAAAGGCTTATAACTTGGCCAATGTAGGCACCTTTTCATGGGGACAGCACAAGACTCATCCCTGGCACTAGAGCATGTTAAAGAAAAGATCTCAAGAATTTTTTTAACATGGGCAAAACAATGTATTTTTTTCTGCCATCATTCTCAGGAATGATTGAACCATTTTGGGTGAAATTTTCCAAAAAACATCTAGCCTGAGGCAGACATTCAGCATTGAAAATTTCAGCCTAAACAATTAAAATTTGACAAAGTTAAACTAGGGGGTTATAATGGAAAGTATCACACAACCTTAATATGAGGTACTTCAAGCTTTGCCTATAAACCTTTAAATGTGTTAAAGTTTCATCTATAGACACATGAATATAGCTCTGTATAGGCTGTCCCATCAAGGCACAGAAAAGGAGGAAAAGGCAAAGAAAAAAGAAACGAGATGCAGGCCATTTCTCTTCCCCAGTGTACCAAGCATTAAAACCTGCTTTGTCTTGGTCCAATAATTCCAGCACACTAAACATAGCTTGTTTGCTTCAGCCAAGAGAAAAAAAAAACTAATTTACAACATTTCTTTTAGGCAGTTTTTCAGTTCTTCCTTGCTTCTCTACCTTATGGCATGATTTTGGTAGGCAATCATTTCCTCTTCTTTTCCTCTCAGGGCCTATCCCTTGACATTCCACTGGCTCCTTTACATATCACTGTTTTAATTAATCCCCAGTAAACCCATTGTCTGCCTACCTTACTGTGTAACACAAACTGCTTTTATGTCCTTGTTATATAGCTTTGTCATTTCCCCCACTGTCCACTTCCAAAATACAGAAGTGAACTTCTCCTCAATGAGGCCAAAGAAATTTTTTTGGAAACTTTTCCAGTTTTAATATGTTTAAAAATATTGTGAGAATGTTCAAAAATGAACTTCAGATAGGTTTCCAAAACACCAGGAGTAAAATCCCGTGCCCACTGAAGTCAATTTCAAGACTCCTGTTGACTTCAGTGGAGAAAGGATTTTGCCTCAAAACTTTAATATTCCTTTTCTGATTTTTACCAAATTTATAGGAAACACTCTCTCCTGGGATAAGATGCAGTATGTGAAATTCAAGGAAGATCAGGTTCCCTCTTTAGCCAAGGTAGGGTGGTTGAAAATCAGACATGCATTGATTTCAAGAGGGAACTATTATGATAATCTAATCTGACCTTTAGCATAACTCAGGAAATAGAACACCAGATGCTAATTTCTGCATCAAACCATAACTTGTGTTTGAGTGAGAGTATATCTTTTAGAAAGACATCCAGTTTTAATTTAAAGACTTCAAGTGATGGAGAAGCCACCACATCCCTGGGAAGCTAGGTTCCACCATAAAAATGGAGTGGCTACCATCTGGCTGCAATGTCAAGCCAGACATTCAGTCCATTAACTTCAGTGAAAGATTCGCCTGTATAAGGACTGAACATGGACTGAGAAAGAAGTTCAGGATTTGGCTCATATATAGTAGAACAGTCTCTGTGGGGAGGAAGAGCGATCTGGATTAAAGGTTTATATAAATAAATATAATGTAATGTAACTTGTAAATATTGCTTCCATTATTTACCAGAATGCCAGGCGGTAAACTCACAGTTCCTTGCTGTTTTAGATAAAACATAAGAAGGAACTGACTAAAGGATACATTTTAATACCTAACTGTCAGGGAGAGTTAACACAGTTGCACCTATAACAACATTTTTATTAAATCTTTATTATGTTGTATTAAAAAAAAGTCCCCTCCGCCCTCAGGTAGTTGGTTGATGCCCAGTTTTCAAATGAAATATTTATGAAGTTCTTTGTTTAGAAGTTTAATTGTATCTGTAAATTACTTTCATATGTTTATAGTGCTTTAGCCTCCAATATAAATGCCATATGATGCTCTATCATACTGTCCGGAATAGTCATTATGCATTTCACCATCACAACTGTTATATAACAATGAGCAGAAAAAAAGGACAAAAGGATAACTAAGTTAAAACAGACCCTATACATACTTATTTAGTTGGTAATACAGATCATATCTGCAGCAAAGTGTGCTTCTAATCATGTAAAGTTGCATAGTTATTGTAATACTTTCCATATTTAAACTCTCAAACAATTTATATTACTATAAAAAAGGATACTAAAACTCACTCTGCATTCACCCTCCCCTTTCCACTTCCATGTCATAAGTTGGGGAAGGATGATCTTGTGGATATAGAGCAGGGGTAGAATCAGAAGATCTAGGTTCTTTTCCTGGAACTGTCACAGATTTCCTGCTTAAGGGTCAGAGAAACCCTTCCAGGAGTAAAATTTGTAAGGGGCAAGAGAACTTCACAAGGCCGTGTTACTTTTCCAGTTAATGAATACAATTTTCAAAAGTGCCTAAGTGGCATTTTCAAAAGTGGCTTAGGTACTTTTGGCACCAAAATCTCATTGAAAATGAAAGGGATTTAGGCTCCTAAGAGCACTTAGGTGTTTTTGAAATTTTTACTGAGTGCTTACATGCACTTCACCAGCCCTGATTCTACTACCCGCTATCTATTAGTAGTCTGCCCAGCCCCCCTTCTGTAAGGCCTAAAGAAAAGGCAAGAAGATGCCTGACATCTCCCATAGGCCATCTCTATGGCTAGCCCTCCAGGGTTCTAAGCCTGATTAGAGATCACACCTTGAGGTCCCCACTTCAGTCCTCCAAAACTTCAAACATGTAGATTACTCACCTCCAGAGGTGTAGTGCCCAGTCAGCCCACAGAGACAGTGCTATGCCTAGTGTGACACCATACAAATTATCCCAACCCTGCTGTGCAGAGTGTCACTCTAGTCCTGCATCTTTGGCTTTAGGCGGGTTGAGGAGCATTTAGAGGGCGAGAGTGGTGGACCCTAATGGAACAAATTTACGGGCAGGGAGAAATTATGGGTTCACAGAGAGGAGGAGTGGGGAACTAATGGATTTGGGGGATGCCAGAGAAGAAAGGTTTGATATGCAGGGTTTATTTTTAATGACATTTCTATTGAAATATGCAAATTGGGTCATGATGTCATTTGCATAAAGTTGCTAGATTTCCAGACCTATCGCCTTAACAGATGCTTTACAAGGCCTAAAATATGAACCTACAGAGTGAACATCAGTTCACAACTCTGGAAAACTTGTTTTTGCAGCCTGACAAAAAAATAACTCTTCACCAACTTAACAGATGGTCAACATATGAATGAAAATAAGCTCTCCTGCCTGCCTCAAAAATAGTAAATATGTTTCTGTTACTTTTGCTTTCTTGGCTGTAAATTCTTATCACATCCAGCTGCTGGCAAAATGTTCCCTCCACTTATTGAAAAGCCCACCTGTTCCCATTTTTATTTAAACAAACAACAACATGTGAAGCATCATTTTAAGGTAGCAATGAAAATGTTATGTGGAAGACCACAGTTTTCCTATACTGTTATGCTGTGAAATGATACAGTTTCTTATTGTAACTGTGGTTCTTTAAGATGCAATGCAGACATGTATTCTACTTAGGTGTGTGTGCACCCAGTGCACCAGAGCCAGATAATTTTGCATAGCAGTACCCATAAAGGGGTGTCACTTGTGCCTTGTGGCCATAGTTCCGCCCCTGGCTATATGAAGCAATGCTGCCCCAACCCCCCTCAGTTCCTTTGCACCAAACACCCAGAGACTATACTCCAATACTGAGGGGACAGAGGGTGAGTTGTGGAATATATGTCTGCATCACATCTCAAAGAACCACAATTACAGTAAGTAACCATGTCTTCTAATAGATGCAACCGTGTATTTTACTTAGGTGACTCACAAGCAGTACTCACAGGAGGTGGGACTCAGAGTCTATTTAAACAAGAACTGCAGGACCCCCCTACCAAAGTTGGCATCTGCTCTGGATGCCTTGGTAATGGCATAATAGTTTGTAAACAAAAGTATCAATGACCACACGGCAGCCCTGCAAATCTCCAGTATTGAGACATCACTTAAGAGCACTATTGACAGAGCTTGTGCTCTTGTAGAACCTGTAGAAGGGGTGTAGCTGAAGCTGTTTCATACGCAGTCTTGATGCAGGAAGTTATCCACTTAGAGATCATCTGTGAGGAAAATGCCTGTCCTTCATACGGTCTGCATATGACACAAAACAGATGAGGCGAAGCCCAAAAGGGTTTAGTTCTGTCCAGATAAAAGACCACACATGGTCTGATGCTTAATGTGTGAATGTGCTGCTCCTCTGGAAATGAATGTGGCTTAGGGGAAAAAAACAGGCAAATCACCTGGTTTAAATTAAACTGAGAGACCACTTCAGATACAAATTTTAGGTGTGGCCACAACATCACTTTGTCTTTGGAGAATTGAATGTAAGGAGGCTCTGCCATCAAAGCCTGCAACTCACACTCTCTCCTCGCAAATGTTATTGCCACAAGGAATGCAGTTTTTGACATGAGAGGATAGGGACAGGAGAGGCCAGTGGTTCAAATGGAGGTCCCATCAGAGCCGCTCAGACCATATTAAGGTCCCACAAGGAAACTTGTTCTCTGGTGGGCGGACATGTGGATTCCTTTTAAGAATCTCACCCCCATGGCATTGGAAAACACCAATCTTCCATAAATGGATGGATGAAAGGCTGAAATCGCTGCTAGATGCACTCTTAACCAGCAAAGCATAAGACCCGATGACTGAAGGTGCAACAAACACTCTAAGATGTTTTAGATAGTAGCCATTGTCCGTTGAACTCAGCAAGCCAATGACCACATTGATAAACACTTCCATTTTGCCAAATAGGCCATCTTGTTAAAGTGTTTTTTGCTACTGAGTAGGACCTGGTTTGAACAGCCACCAAACATCACTCTTCCCCCTCATTCCACCATGGAGCAGCCATGCCAATCTGATGAGGGCCTCCGTGCCGAAGCAGGGCACGTGGCTTTTTCAAGCAGGTGCTGCTTTAGGCAAAGGTCCCTAGCCACCTAGGTCTATTTGTTGAATCATCTACAAATCGAACACCACTCCTTGACATGGGCATCACCCAAGCAAAGCAAGCACCACATGTGGGGATCACTGTTGGGGATCGCTCCCCCACACGATGGACAATGTATGAATCCCAGTGAGGGCACCACAGGGGAATATTTAACTACATGCAACTAAGGGTAGGTCTACACTTACCCGGTAGTTCGGCGGCAAGCAAATCGAACTTCTGGGTCCGACTTATCACGTCTTGTCTGGACGCGATAAGTCGAACCCGGAAGTGCTCGCCGTCGACTGCGGTACTCCAGCTCGGTGAGAGGAGTACGCGAAGTCGACGGGGGAGCCTGCCTGCCGCGTCTGGACTGAGGTAAGTTCGAACTAAGGTACTTCGAACTTCAGCTACGTTATTCACGTAGCTGAAGTTGCGTACCTTAGTTCGAATTGGGGGGTTAGTGTAGACCTGCCCTAAGATTAAATCTAACTAACACTAAGGGTACTAACTATATACAACTAGAAAAAACACACTAAAACAGTGAGAGATTGTGAGGCTAAGACCACATAGAGCTTTGACTCCAGCCATGAGACAGTAAGAAGGAAGTGAGGAGGTCAGGGCAGCGCCCCACCATATAACTAGGGGCGGGGTTATGGCCACAAGGCACAAGCATTGCGACTCTACAGGTACTGGTAGGTAAAATTCTCCAACTCTGGTGCACTAGGCTCACATACACCTAGGAGGAATACATGGCTGCATCTACTTGAAGAAGAAGTAAAGGCTAATGTAAAAGGGGGGAAGGTTATTCAGGAGGGTATCAGTGAATAGACCAATAATTGAAGAGATGGAAACATTTAGGTGCTACTGGATGGAGTTGGTTGATATTTTGTGTATGAAACTTTTTACATCAAAAAAGGCTTTTTGCAAAACATTGTTGACATTATCAAAATTTTCATATTTTTTTCAACATTTTCCATGACATTTTATCACAATTTTTATTGCAATTTTTTTTTCAAAATCTTTATTCAAATTTTTCATGCACCAAATCCCTGGTTTTCCTTAAGTAAGTGGGAGAGGGGATGGTAATGGAGACTTGGTAAACAAAAGGCTTCTAAAATAATTTTTAAAACATGTTGATATAAATATCAATACAATTTCAATTTAAAAAATCAGCTAAATAATCACAAAAACCAGAAAATAGGTCAACTTTGCATTTTCCCATTTTCACCCAGCTCTAATACTGGACTTGAGTCTCCTCTTAGTCTCGTTTTACATTGCTGTAACTCCAGTCATTCTGGTGGACTTACTCGTTCATGCCACTGAGAAGAAAATCAGAACCATTGCATTAAATTCTTTACTTTATGAAATTTGATTTTTTTTTTTGCTTTGCCATGGTTGGTCATTCCAAAGAGAGAGAGAAAAAATTTCTAATGTGTCCTTAATAATATGATAAAGGTTTTCTTTTTGGGAAGAGAGTCAATATTTGTCCTCCTTGATTTGGCTTGTTTCACTTTAAAAATCAGTATTTCTGGTTAAAATGGTTTGGAAATGATAAAGAACACAATCAGTGGTTCTCTTCTTTGTTGGCATTAGGTTTGATTGTATTTTAAAAGATGGTACAAAAGATTTTGAGTTCATGTGGCTGAAAAAATACACTCCTTCACAATGCCGTCTCGAAAAAAATCTTTTTGAGAGGTTTCATTTATTTATTTTGGTTATTTGTGATTCAAAATCAAAAGAGGCACAATCATTAGTCATTCTACCACTCATTCCAGTTTGCATTAGTCACAAATGAAGGTAAAAATTTAATCACAAAATAACACAAATTTATTCCTCCATTTATTAAGCATCTCACAAACATCCTTTTGTCTTCCAGGCCTCTGAGAAAGGCTTATTTTTTATTTTAGGTTATGTAGCTAAGTCACTTGTAATAGTCTGTAAGTTATTTAACCTACTAATATTTTCGTAACAGCATATCAAAGCTGGAGAAAATAAAATTGGTTGGTTTGGGGCTACAGACAAGAAGAAAATGAGGTTAGCCATTTTCAATATTTTATGTTGTGTTCTTTTTCCTTTAAACAAAAGTAATTGTTCAGGCTGTTTATGCATTATGTGAACTAGGAGCCTATATTTATTACAAAACAAATGTAAAATAATCTGTTGCACCTATTGTTATGGTATTCAGTCCTTTGTGTTTAGAAAAGAAAGAGCAACTACAGCGCACAGACCCATATCCAATGCCCATTGAGAACAATGGAAATCTTTCCATTGACTTCAGTGGGTGTTGGATTGGATTGGCACTGAGGCCGAGATTTTCAAAACTGCCTAAAGGGATCATTGGACACCCAATTCCCCATTAAAAGTTAAGGGAATTGGGTGTCCAAATCTTCTAAGTGACTTTGAAAATCATAGCCTAAGGTTTTCTAAATTCTTCTATAAATTAAGTCTGGGTGTGGTGCAGAGTGCGGTAAGGGGTGAACATTAATAGATCCTTGGCTCCAACCCATGCGCACACACACTTGTTGGCCAGACTGAATGGGAGATCTAAACCGCATCATATCAAGGATGGCAGTGTCTTACTTTCTCTTCCCCACTAATAGTAAGAAGGGAATCACAATTCCTTCCCAAGGCCATTCTTGGGGTGGAACTGCTACACTAGCCCTTGTTCTGGGCTAGACTGTGCCTTAAAGGTCTGCCCTTAATGTCCAATGAGTTAGATACTCTCCGACTAGAAGAGTCAATGGAGTCTGTCCATCTGATAGCTCCAGAGCAAGCCGTTTGCAAGTTTTACCAGCCTAACTTTTTTTCTTGTTTTCTGAATTATCTCCCACCCTATTTTTTAACACTTTTTACTTTTAAAAAGATTAGGAAATTAAATGGAGAAAAATGCATCAGTTGGCCAATAGGCTCACACAGTTAAAAATCACAAACAATAAGGAAATGGGAGTGTTATGGTTCCAACAGTAACATTGACTTGGCTGAATTTTGCTAAACTTTGCATTAATTAAGTCTTTTGAATTTGACTAAAATAAATTAGCCTGCTCATTTAGAGCAGCATTTGCTTTTATCGGCCATTTGGAAATCCACGTAGAAGAGGAGATTCCAGGTTCCTAAAAGGATCAGGGGGAAAGACAGGGTGAAAAAATTGTTACTGCCCGCCTCATTCTTTTCCCTTGAGTTTTCCTCCATATTTCTTAGCTATCCTGCAGTGTAAGAGTACTGATGATGGTACTCCCATCTGAACCCTGAATTCAAATCAGATCTAACACATTATTATTTTAGAAAGCACTTAATTATTTTACTAACTCTGGAAATAGCAGATAAACACTGTAGGTTACAATTACTGATGCTTTATCCCCATAGTTTTGTTGGATCTTTGAGCAGCACCTTACACTCCAGATCAGAGGCTACTCTTTAAACTTTTGAAAAATCAGTTTATACAGGGTTTGGTGTCCACCATACTAATCAAAGCTCTATCAGTCCATAACCATATCGTGTACTGGACTTATTCAGGTATGCATGGCAAACCCCGGCAGGACAGATAGGTCAATACTCTTCTACATTACTTTATTTTCTTGGCAATTTATTTGGAAAAATATTAGTTCAGTTACTATGTCTGTTTAGTTTTTCCTACAAAAAACAGATTGGTCCATTTCTGATCATGTGCATGTAACCCACTGTTCAGTATGTGTTACATTTCCCCCTCTATTCCTGATCCCCAAAGGAAATGATTCTGCTGCAGAAGCCAGTTAGGTGAGTTAGTCCTTTATCCCATGCTGCAGATACTCATGACCTCAACTCTGGAGGTATTCAGTTATGTGTACAGATGGGCTCATTCGTGGTAGGGTATGCAGTCTTCGGAAACCATATTGTAAGGCCAAGTCTACCCTCCAAACTTCTGCCATCATAGCTATGTTGGCCAGGCATGTGAGGTGATGTCATCTCTGATCATCATGGCTATGCTGGCAGTTTTGCTGATAAAAGCTGCATCCACGCTAGGAGTCCTTTGCTGGTATACTATACCAGTATACTCCAGCAAAGCCTTTCCAGTGTAGACCTATCTTAATGCTTCATCCAGATAAAGAGAATTTTACACTTAGTTGATCCCTGTTTCTTATGCCACTTAGTAGTAACATGATTGTTTGGTCTTTTGAATCAGATGATCTAATTTCAAGGTTTTGTTTGTTACTTTGCAATGTGTCCTTTGCATACCCAAATCACTTGCTGGGATTTCTACTTCAGCAATTTAAAAAGTTTGAGATCATTACTGCCTCAGCAGGAACTAGGGATTCTGGTTCATACCTCAACAGCAAGAGTGGATTGCCACAATCCTGTTTCATTTATAGGTCTCCTCTGCTAGACCTTTGTGAAGCCTTCAGAATACCCCAGGTTTAGCATCTATATCAGTGGTTCTCAAAGCCGGTCCGCCGCTTGTTCAGGGAAAGCCCCTGCTGGGCCAGGTTGGTTTGTTTACCTGCCGCGTCCGCAGGTTCGGCCAATCACGGCTTCCACTGGCCACGGTTCGCCGCTCCAGGCCAATGGGGGCTGCGGGAAGGGCGGCCAGCACATCCCTCGGCCCGCGCCGCTTCCCGCAGCCCCCATTGGCCTGGAGCGGTGAACCGCGACCAGTGGGAGCCACGATCAGCCGAACTGCGGATACGGCAGGTAAACAAACCGGCCTGCCCCAGCCCAGCCCGTCAGGGGCTTTCCCTGAACAAGCAGCGGACCGGCTTTGAGAACCACTGGTCTATATCATTCCCTACAATTACAATGTTTTAACACATCATGTCAGTAGTGTGATATAAACATAATTGTGTGCCCTGTGAGGCCTGTGTATCTTGCCATTACTGAGGCCTTGTATGAACACAGCAACATTCTACTCAATAAGATTTGACTGGATGTAACTTACTTAGAATTTTGTTTGAAATACAAACCATGCAAACACTACAGTCTCACTCATCTGTATTAAGTTACGTGGTTGATAATTTGCTAAACAAAGAGGAAACATGGTCTTTGTCTGCAATTTAAAATGAGTCATCCTACAAATATAATATAGAACAAGATGGTTTTGTGCTCTCTGTTACATAGTAATAGAATTTTGTTTCCACACAATGTTTTCCATGTTGCATACAAAAAACTTGACAGTGGCCTAGGCTGCTTGTGAGGTGAGACCACTTCCTTTCATGCTGGCCAATGAATTTCTTGAGTTATGCTGTTTAGATATAAACACATGGAAATAATAAATACCTAGGACATTAGCTTGCATACTTCCTTAATGTATGCATATTTCTCCCCAATTTTCCACATGAAATGAGACTAATTCACTTAATTTTTTTGGGATCCACCCTCTGTCAGATTTTCCACAACTTTGTATTAATCCAGCAGTTGATTAATACCTTCAAGAGATATTGTGGATGCAGAAGTCTCATAGGTCATCTGTTCATCTTACAAATATTCATCTTACACAAACCAGCATATGTCCATGGAAGACAATGAAAATGTGCCGATTTACACCAGCTAGGGATCTGAAACCATGGCTCTAATGGCATGTCTGTGGATGTTTATCTCTTCAAAGGAACATTTCATATTGTGATAGACCCAGGCCAGTTGGGTACAGCAGACTAGCAGAAGGCAGATATACTGGCCACTGGATTAACAGTTTTCTGTTCCCTGACTGACCAGAGCAGGGGCTGCTCCAGGCTAATGAGAACATCTGACTCCAATTAACCTGCAAAGAGTCAGGTGAGGCCATTAAGCTAATATGACCACCTGACTCTAATTAAGGCCCCGCTGATACTATAAAAAGGGCTCACTCCAGTCAGGCAGAGGAGAGCCAGGGAGCCAGAGGAGAGGAAGTGCGGCTGAAGGACTGGTTAATGAAGACACCCTCAAGTTATTGCTAAGGGAGCCCTAAGGCAAGGTTGAAGAAGGGAGAAGTAGGAGAGCTGTGGGGAAGTGGCCCAGGGAAATGTAGCAACTCTGGCAGTGAAAGGTTGGCTGCCAATAGCTGCTACCATTAGGGTCCCTGGGCCGGAACCCGGAGTAGAGGGCGGGCCCGGGTTCCCCCCAACCCACCACTACAGGAACACCTCCTGGGAGGGGAAGTCAGGCCCCTGTCAGGACAGGAGGCTAAACTGTTCTAAAACAAGCCCTAGGGACAACAGAGACTGTGGGAATTCTCTCACCAACCTCCTTGCTGGCTTATGATGAAAAGGGCTCAGTAGACTGTAACCCTGGCCCTAGAGAGAGAAGGGCTACGTGAAGGGTCACTGAGAGCCATTGAGGCTAGCATATACCGCCTAGAAGCGCAGGACCCACGGGGACAAGGTCAGAGCTCTGCCACAATATATATGATATATAATGGCCCATATTCTAAACTCAGTAACACCTTTGTAAATGTAAAATAACCCCATTGATGACAAAAGATTTTCTCCAGATTTACAACAGTAGCGGAATTTGGCTCAATATATATTGTCTTTCTTTTGGATTTATGGAGAAAAAGCCAACATGACCTTTCTGGTTGCCCTTTTTTAGAAAACATGACCTGTGGTGGTTCAGTTCCTGCACAGCTTACTCCTGCAAAACTTCCACTGACTTGCAGTATTCTCTGTAAGTATTAGGCCTTCCGGGTCAGACCCAGCATATCACTGATAGCAGAATAGTGTTGGTAATAGGATTTGTTAAGCTTTGCTCATGTTGCTGCACCAGTGGTTTCCTCTAGAAATGTAGGGTGAAAATATTTTAGGGTTATGCATTAAATTCTAGCTCCTGATATCATTACTTGTGTGATAGCATCATTCACTTTCATGGCACTACTTGCATGAATTAATCAAGCAAGTTTGGTCCATGGAGTGGTGCTGGGTGGGAAACAGGTTTACTATCCCAAGAATATTTTAGAGTTCAAAACTTTTTACTATCCCGAATCAGGACAAAAATTCAAAATCTCAGAAATGTTGATGAATCAAAAACTGAAAAAAAACCAATTCAGTTCTGGTCAATCAAACCATTTATTTCAATTTTGAATAGTTTTGTTTCTATTTCAACCTTTTTTTAACCTTTGTTTCAGTCTGATTGGTTCATATTTTGAAACAACATCATTTTGAACCAGAAAACTGGAATTTTTTATTTCAAAAATATCAAAACAAAACCTTTCAACAATTTCAAATCCTTTTTTTCATATTTCTTTGAGTTGGGAAATTCATCACAACTGACACTGTTTTCTTTTGACAAATCAGCACTTTTCTATGCAAAAATTATTCATCGAAAAATTCCCAACCATCTGATCGAGTATTGCTTCTTTGTTTGTTTTAGTTTTAATTTCTTAGCCCTGGTCTACACTATGAGTTTAGGTCGAATTTAGCAGCGTTACATCGATTTAACCCTGCACCCGTCCATACGACGAAGCCTTTTTTTCGACTTAAAGGGCTCTTAAAATTGATATCTGTACTCCTCCCCCGATGAGAGGATTAGCGCTGAAATTGACCTTGCCGGGTCGAATTTGGGGTAGTGTGGTCGCAATTCAACGGTATTGGCCTTCAGGAGCTATCCCAGAGTGCTCCATTGTGACCGCTCTGGACAGCACTCTCAACTCCGATGCACTAGCCAGGTAGACAGGAAAAGGCCCGTGAACTTTTAAATCTCATTTCCTGTTTGGCCAGCGTGGCAATCTGCAGGTGAGTGCAGATCTAATCAGCAAAGAATCGAATCGCAAAAGAGCCCCAGCATGGACCGAACGGGAGGTACAGGATCTGATCGCTGTATGGGGAGATGAATCCATGCTATCAGAACTCCGTTCCAAAAGGCGAAATGCCCAAACATTTGAAAAAATCTCCAAGGGCATGAAGGACAGAGGCTATAACAGGGACCCGCAGCAGTGCCACGTGAAACTTAAGGAGCTGAGGCAAGCCTACCAAAAAACCAGAGAGGCAAACGGCCGCTCCAAGTCAGAGCCCCGGACATGCCGCTTCTATGATGAGCTCCATGCCATTCTAGGAGATGCCCCTACAACTACCCCACCCCAGTGCTTTGACTCCATCAATGGAGTAGCACACAACAGGGATGCGGGTTTTGGGGACGAGGAAGATGAGGAGGAGGTTGAAGATAGCTCAGAGCAAGCAAGCGAAGAAACCGTTTTCCCCGACAGCCAGGAACTGTTTCTCACCCTGGACCTGGAATCAGTACCCCCCAAACCCACCCAAGGCTGCCTCCCAGACCCGCCAGGCAGAGAAGGGACCTCTGGTGAGTGTACCTTTGTATATATTATACATGGTTTAAAAGCAAGCGTGTTTAATGATTAATTTGCCCTGGCATTCGCAGCCAGTACAGCTACTGGAAAAGTCTGTTAACGTGTCTGGGGATGGAGCAGAAATCCTCCAGGGACATCTCCACAAAGCTCTCCTGGATGTACTCCCAAAGCCTCTGCAAAAGGTTTCTGGGGAGGGCAACCTTATTCCGTCCTCCATGGTCGGACACTTTACCACGCCAGACCAGTAGCACGTAGTCTGGAATCATTGCATAACACAGCGTATGGTCCTGGTGTTTGCTGGCATTCAAACAACATCCGTTCTTTATCTCTCTGTGTTATCCTCAGGAGAGTGATATCATTCATGGTCACCTGGTTGAAATACGGTGATTTTATTAAAGGGGCATTCAGAGGTGCCCATTCCTGCTGGGCTGTTTGCCTGTGGCTGAACAGAAATGTTCCCCGCTATTAGCCATGCGGTGGGGGGAGGGGTGAAGCGATCATCCCAGAGAATTGTGTGTGTGGGGGGGGGTATTGGGTTTGTGCTGCACATTAACCCGAAAACCGCAACACCTCCTTTTAAATTGCCAACCCATTTTAAAAAAAGAGTCTACCCATTGTTCTCTAAAATGTGTCTTTTTAACTACTACTCTCCCTTTTTTTCCTCCACCAGCTGCAAATGTTCAAACGCTCACACTATCTTCTCCTTCCCAGAGCCTAGCGAAGATTAGAAGGTGAAAAAAACGCACTCCCGATGAAATGTTCTCTGAGCTCATGCAGTCCTCCCACACTGAAAGAGCCCAGCAGAATGTGTGGAGGCAGACAATGTCAGAGTCCAGGAAAGCACAAAATGAACGTGAGGACTGGAGGGATGCGCGAGAGGACAGGTGGCGGGAGCAAGAGGAAAGGTGGCGGGATCAAGATGATAGGTGGCATCAGCGTGATGAAAGGAGGAAGGAAGCAATGCTCAAGCTAGTGGAGGATCAAACTGATATTCTCCGACGTATGGTTGAGGTTCAGGAAAGGCAGCATGAGCACAGACCGCCACTGCAGCCCCTGTGTAACGAACCGCCCTCCTCCCCAAGTTCCATAGCCTCCTCACCCAGACGCCCAAGAACGTGGTGGGGGGGCCTCCAGGCACCCAACCACTCCACCCCAGAGGACTGCCCAAGCAACAGAAAGCTGGCATTCAATAAGTTTTAAAGTGCAGTGTGGCCTTGTCCTTCCCTCCTCCCCAACCCCACCTGGTGCTTCCCTCCTCCCCCACCCCTCCCGGGCTACCTTGGCAGTTATCCCCCTATTTGTGTGATGAATTAATAAAGAATGCATGAATGTGAAGCAACAATGACTTTATTGCCTCTGCAAGTGGTGATCGAAGGGGGAAGGGGAGGGTGGTAAGCTTACAGGGAAGTAGAGTGAACCAAGGGGCGTGGGGGGAGGTTTCATCAAGGAGAAACAAACAGAACTTTCACACCGTAGCCTGGCCCATCATGAAACTGGTTTGCAAAGCTTCTCTGATGCACACCGCACCCTCCTGTACTCTGCTAACCGCCCTGGTGTCTGGCTGAGCGTAATCAGTGGCCAGGCGATTTGCCTCAACCTCCCAATGTGCCATAAACATCTCCCCCTTACTCTCACAGATATTGTGGAGTGCACAGCAAGCAGTAATACCAATGGGAATATTGGTTTCACTGAGGTCTATCCAAGTCAGTAAACTGTGCCAGCGCACTTTTAAATGTCCAAATGCACATTCTACCACCATTCTGCACTTGCTCAGCCTATAGTTGAACAGCTCCTGACTACTGTCTAGGCTGCCTGTGTACGGCTTCATAAGCCATAGCATTAAGGGGTAGGCTGGGTCTCCAAGGATAACTATAGGCATTTCAACATCCCCAACGGTTATTTTCTGGTCTGGGAAGAAAGCCCCTTGCTGCAACTTTTGAAACAGACCAGAGTTCCTGAAGATGCGAGCGTCATGTACCTTTCCCAGCCATCCCACGTTGATGTTGGTGAAATGTCCCTTGTGATCCACCAGTGCTTGCAGCACCATTGAAAAGTACCCCTTTCGGTTTATGTACTGGCTGCCAAGGTGGTCCAGTGCCAAGATAGGGATATGGGTTCCATCTATCGCCCCACGACAGTTAAGGAATCCCATTGCAGCAAAGCCATTCACTATGACCTGCACATTTCCCAGAGTCATTACCCTTGATATTAGCAGCTCTTTGATTGCGTTGGCTACTTGGATCACAGCAGCCCCCACAGTAGATTTGCCCACTCCAAATTGATGCCCAACTGACCGGTAGCTGTCTGGCGTTGCAAGCTTCCACAGGGCTATCGTCATTCTCTTGTGAACTGTGAAGGCTGCTCTCATCTTGGTATTCTTGCGCTTCAGGGCAAGGGAAAGCAAGTCACAAAGTTCCATGAAAGTGCCCTTATGCATGCGAAAGTTTCACAGCCACTGGGAATTGTCCCAGACATGCAACACTATGTGATTCCACCAGTCTGTGCTTGTTTCCCGGGCCCAAAATCGGCGTTCCATGGCATGAACCTGCCCCATTAACACCATGATGTCCACATTGCCGGGACCCGTACTTTGAGAGATTTCTGTGTCCATGTCCTCATCACTCTCGTCACTGCGCTGCCGTCATCTCCTCGCCTGGTTTTGCTTTTGCAGGTTCTGGTTCTGCATATACTGCAGGATAATGCGCATGGTGTTTAGAGTGCTCATAATTGCAGCGGTGATCTGAGCAGGCTCCATGCTTGCCGTGCTATGGCGTCTGTGCTGAAAAAAAGGCGTGAAAAGATTTTCTGCCGTTGTTCTGACAGAGGGAGGGGAGACTTGCACTGTCTGCTGCCAAAAGGCAATGAGCTGCTGCTGTGTAGCAATGCAGTGCCACGTCTGCCAGCACCCAGGAGACGTATGGTGACGGTGAGCTGAGCGTGCTCCATGCTTGCTGTGGTATGGCATCTACATGGGTAACCCAGGAAATAAGGCTTTAAACGATTGTCTGCCATTGCTTTCACGGAGGGAGGGAGGAAGGGGGGGCCTGACGACATGTACCCAGAACCACCCGCAACAATGTTTTTGACCCATCAGGCATTGGGAGCTCAACCCAGAATTCCAATGGGTGGCGGAGACTGCGGGAACTGTGGGATAGCTACCACAGTGCAACGCTCCGGAAGTTGATGCTAGCCTTGGTACTGTGGACGCACACCACCGAGTTAATGGTCTTAATGGTCTTGGAGTGGAGACACACACAATCGATTGTATAAAATCGATTTCTAAAAAATTGACTTCTATAAATTCGACCTAATTTCCTAGTGTAGACATACCCTTAGTAACAAAAAGAACAGGAGTACTTGTGGCACCTTAGAGACTAACAAATTTATTATAGCATAAGCTTTCGTGGGCTACAACCCACTTCTTCGGATGCATATAGAGTGAAACATATATAGAGGAGATATATATACACACACACAGAGCATGAATAGGTGGGAGTTGTCATTATGCAATGGTCACATAAATACCACCCTGTACCGGAAACCTACTGACCGCTACACTTACCTACATGCCTCCAGCTTCCATCCAGGACACACCACACGATCCATTGTCTACAGCCAAGCTCTAAGATATAACCGCATTTGCTCCAATCCCTCAGATAGAGACAAGCACCTACAAGATCTCTATCAAGCATTCTTAAAACTACAATACCCACCTGCTGAAGTGAAAAAACAGATTGACAGAGCCAGACGAGTACCCAGAAGTCACCTCCTACAAGACAGGCCCAACAAAGAAAATAACAGAACACCACTAGCTGTCACCTTCAGCCCC
>NW_020664393.1:66142597-66188582 GCF_002925995.2 Terrapene triunguis | reverse complement strand
AATCATAATACTCAAAAACCAGTGGGAGAACACTTTAACCTGTCTGGTCATTCTATGACAGACCTGCGGGTAGCTATCTTAAAACAGAAAAACTTCAAAAACAGACTCCAACGAGAGACTGCTGAGCTGGAATTGATATGCAAACTAGACACAATCAGCTCAGGGTTAAATAGGGATTGGGAATGGCTGAGCCATTACAAACATTGAATCTATCTCCCCTTGTAAGTATTCTCACACTTGCTTCTTATCAAACTGTCTGTACTTGGCTATCTTGATTATCACTTCAAAAGTTTTTTTTTTTTCTTTTTTTTTCCCTCTTACTTAATTGGCCTCTCAGAGTTGGTAAGACAACTCCCACCTATTCATGCTCTGTGTGTGTGTATATATATCTCCTCTATATATGTTTCACTCTATATGCATCCGAAGAAGTGGGTTGTAGCCCACGAAAGCTTATGCTCTAATAAATTTGTTAGTCTCTAAGGTGCCACAAGTACTCCTGTTCTTTTTGCGGATACAGACTAACACGGCTGCTACTCTGAAACCTGTCACTTAGTAACAAAGTAACAGATTTTTTTTAGTTGGGCTGGGGAAGGCGGGGTCAGTCAAACTGGATGCAGAAGGGGGGGGGAGGAATAAGGAGGAGGGTATGTGACTGAAGCACTATGTATTCCAGCTATCCTGAGCCAAGAGAGTAGCCCATAGGCAGCTTTGGGAAGCTACCATTAATTAGAGTAGTCTGACAGGCTACTCTAACTTATGCTGGGGACCAGGCAGATTCTCAGTAAAGTCCAGAATTTGGAAGATAAAAAAGTACCTTAAAGCCACCTTTGCCACAGACACACACGCTGGGCTGTGCCTTCTAAGAAGCAGAGTTCAGAATTGCAGCCACAAGCCCTGATACCACTAAGCCACTGCAGCTCTTTGCATTCAGCTTCCATTTTCAATCATAGATTGTATGGAAAGAAGGGACCATTATGATCATCTAGTCTGATCTCCTCCATAGCACAGGCCTTAGAATTTCACTCAGCAATTCCTGCATCAGGCCTAGTAACTTCGGAACTAGAACATATTCCCTTACGAACCTGTTTCATTTGTTAATTGCCTCATTGTTAAAAAAGTGCAACTTCCTGTTTTAATTTTCCCTTCAACATCCTCTCACCAGCTCTTGTTATCCCTTTTTTCTGCTAGATTAAAGAGCGCTGAAATATCAAATATTGTCCTACTTTGTATGTATGGATAGACTGTAATCAAATCACCTCTTAATCTAGTCTCTGAGAGGCTAATTAGAATGAATTCCTTTATTTGCTTACTCTCGGGCATGTTTTCCAGAATTTGAATCATTCTTATGGTGCTTTTTTGAGCTCGGATTTTTCACCATCCTTTTTAAAGTGTAGACATCAGGACTGAACGCAATATTCCAGCAGTGGTCTCATTAACACTAAAGTAATATCACCAAAACAGATAATATCCTCTTGGTGCTCCTACTTGATATTCACCTGTTTACATACTGATACAGTTGGCACCAGTTCGATCCTGGAAGCTGCATCTGTTCAGTTTAGCTAGCCCTGCAGTATTTGGTGTTTGCCACCATGGATTCATCATTACGCATATTACTTTACTAGTGATTTTTCCACGTAGGAGATTCCCATTGATGTTTATTTTTAGGCATTTAGCTAGGTTTAAACTAGTATTTTCTTCATACGATACCTCCTTTTTTCTGTGATCAACTGCCAACAGTCCTCCCCTAGAGTCTTATCTCTCTTCCCCACCATAACCTTGAAGGTTGTTTCATGTAAAAAGCTATAAAAATGTTAGCATGGATTAGCTGCATCAAGGCTTTAATTAACCAATCAGTTACAAAGAACCTGCTTTCAGCTGAATGGATTTCCAATTGCTTCCGTCTCTTCTCTCACTACGTTTATTTAAAACAACACTGCACAGTCTGTTTGGCCACCATAAATTAATCACGCAGGTAGCGGACAATGAACTAACAGATTGCTACTCGGGTGTTTTGACATCTTCCCTCCATATGTATATCTTTGGAATTACAGTTATGACTTGTAGGCCAACTGCAGCATAACCAAGTTGGTCAGATTGTGTTTCTTCTGCTGCTGCTCAGTACTCTCGTGAATGGGAAAAGTGATTCTGATCTACTTGATGTTCACTTACTGGATTTTAATATGCACACAGAGCAACTGTCAATAATTGTGATCCACAATATCTGGTAAGGACTTCCCAATAATATTTATGTGGCTGAAAACAAAGTGTTTTATTATTTATTATTTAACCCACTTCTGTGTAGCAACTACCTCAAAGGGTAACATTTTCAAAAGTGACTTGGGCACTTAGTACTCCCAGCGCCCTTAAAGAGCCAGCTCACCCTGTGAAAATACCCCTCCCAGCAAGTGCAAACTCAAGCCAGACAAATTCAAATGTGAAATAAGGCACAGATTTTTACCAGAGAGCGTGATTAATGATTTGGAAAAGAAACTAACAAGGAAAGTGATGGATTCTCTTGATGTCTTCAAATCAAAACTGGATGCTTTTCTGGAAGATATACTTATCCAAACACAAGTTACTGGGCTCGGTACAGGAGTAACTGTGAAAATGTAATGGTCTGTTATTTACAGAAGGTCAGAATAGATGATCTAATGGTGCCCTCAAGTCTTAAACTCTGTGACTAGGAGGGTAGGACAAATATATCCATCACCACTGGACAAGGGCATCAATTAGATATTATCACTGTAAAGATCAACAATGAAGGGGCTAGCAACTTAAGCACTCTTAATTAGGTTTCATGGGTCACTTGGCCCATCCCCCTTTAAAATAAATAGGGGAAGTTTCCACCCCTCATGATTCTACTGCATGCATTCATGTACTACAGACAATAATTAACTACATAAATCACACACAGAACTAGGACTAGCATTCACAAGGCAATTGTGTTTAACATGCCAAAGCATTGTTAAATTTATGAACAAATCCCTCAAAAAGAGCAATTTACTTTATGCCAGTCCTGATTCTGCCGTGCTTGAAGTAGAATGTGCATACTGCATCTGTATTCAGAGAAAGTCACTTATTTTGAGCCTTAGAAATATTTTGTACTTCACTAGACTCATGCCAATGAAAAATGTTTTGGAAGGTCAGGCACCTTTATTTTTATTTTATTTATTTATTTGTGTATTTTTGCATCAGCAATTTGAATCTCTTGACATAGCCCAATAATGTTCCATCAAAATTTTAACAAAGGTGCTCCCTCAAAACTGTTTATCCAGTCAGCAGCGCACTCAACATTCTCAGGATCAACTATTCTTTCATTCTAAACTATTTTAAAAAGAATCCACCAATGACAACTTTCACCATTGGTTCTTACATTTTAAAAAAGTCAGTTTTATAGTCTTCTCCCAAAGTCCCCAAAATCCATTGATTATGTATTCTTCCCTTCCCAAGTTTATCAGTCCTTCAACTCCACCACCCAGTACCTCCTTGTATCTCACTGAGCCTTATTTAGGTGGATCTTTTAGTTGGCAGCTGCTCCTCAAAGCAGCAGCCAAGGTGGATGAGGAGTTGTCCTGGCCACTACTGGCAATACTGAGGACAGATGGGTTACTAGCTGAGAAGTGGTTGAGGGGATGGGAAGTAGGTCTCCTTTTGGTGGTTGGTTGGGTGGTCAGGTGGAGAATAGTACTCCTTTAATTCTTGTAGTGGGCATGTCTCCCCTGACCACTGGAGTTGGTGAGGGGGATTTAGGGACAGCAAGTCTCTCCTGACTGTTGGAAATAGGGGCCCAGGATTCCGAGCAATAACAGGTCTTCAGACACCAGGCTAGGGCTGGGTGAGGTGACAGACAAGCTACAGTGGTTATAGAATTACTACTGGGAGACTCAGGCCCCTCTCCTCTCCTCTTTCTCATGAGTTAGAGCGGCTCATGAGGAGTCAGGAGGTGGGGAGGAATATATGGTATATTTCCGTACATACCTGGAAGCAAAGGCAAAAAATATTCGGTGAAGGATGAACATTTTAACAAGCAGAGCACTTAGGTTTGGACTGTGAAGTGAATTTTTTGCCACCTGCTCACAGGGCCAGTCTAAGGATTGTGGGGAAGGTTACTTAGTTCTTGGTTGGACACCCAAAATTTAACCAACTCATTTTACATGGAAAGTGTGTGAGCTGGGAATATTGTTAGTTCTCACCATCCCAGCTGCATGTTCCTTTCACTCTTAGCAAAGAATCTTGCCTCAGTTTGGCTGAGAAGGATATATGACTAGGTTTTCATGGCTACCTTCACAAGGAAAAGGCTAGAGATTTAAAAAAAAAACCCACAAAAAACAGAAACTAAGATTCTCCTTTAGATGGCTCTGATGCCATCTCTGTTAACAAACAGCGTAAGTACAAGCCCACTCATTCATACACCCTTAAGTATTCAGTAATACGATTGAATTCTTCAGACTTCCAGCATCTATCAAGCACCTGATCTTGACAATATTTCATCAGAACTGCTAAAGAGTGGAGGCCCCAATTTCATTCACTGACTTCCCAGAGTTATCTTACAAGTTTGGGAAAACAGTCACATTCTAGAAACCTGGAAAAGGGGCAACAACATCCCTTTTTTCAAAACAGGAGAACAATCACCTGGCTCAAATTATAGGGGAATAATGCTGCTGTCAGTCCCAGGGACCATGCTACTGAACCAACTGAAATACTGTCTCAATTCAAAAATGAAAAACAACCAGTTCTGCAAAGATCAATCTACAATCATGCTACAGAATGCTGCAGAATGTCACTGAAAAATGACTAGATTGACAAAACAAAGTTAACACAACATATATAAGGGGATATAACTTACGTCGCTCAGGGGTGTGAAAAAGTTGCCTCTCCCTCCCCCGAGCAACACAAGTTTTGCGCTGTCCACACCAGCCCTTTGTTGGTGGAAGATGCTCTCCCGTCGACATAGCTTCCGCTTCCTTCCGAGGTGGAATAATTATGCCGACGGGAGAGCGCTGTCCCATTGGCATAACGTGTCTTCACCACATGCGCGACACTGATGTAGCTCTACAGTGTAGACTTGCCCAAATGCTTTGCGGCTGTTGTTGTCTGAGTGCGTCAATCAGTACTGCTACACCATTATGGGATGCCTGAGTACTTAGTGAGCCTAGGAGAGGAACTATACCATGGTAAATTAGCTGTGTGAGGGTCAATGGTTGTATTACTGCCTGGTTATCACTAGAATCAGGAATATGCCAGAGATTCAGTCTCTCGCCTATGTTATTTCATGTTCTAATAGACTATCTGATGACAAAGCTGATTGAGGCCAAAGTGTGAGGTGTGAAATTTAAAGATTCATCTTTAGAGCGTCTCAAGTATGCATATGATATTGACTCACTTGGAGAGACTACTGACCAACTAAAGCTAATGCTGGAAGAGCCACAAAAAAGGCAGAATCTATGGGACTTCAGATCAATGGTTATAAAACCAAAGCTAACCATGCCTCCTATAAAAACAAAACATGTAGATGGCAATGATATTGAATGGGAGAATAGTTTTATGTATCTGGGCAGTCTTTTGACAGCAGGAGGTTCTGTACGCGAAGAAGTCACACGTCAGATCAGTCTTGCATCAATGGCATTTCAGCATCTCCAAAGGCCTCTGTTTGGGCAGCAGGATGTCTGTGTGACAGCTGACATACAAGTGTTCAGCACGGTAGTGATGACTTTTCTGATACATGGAGCAGAAACATGGCTGTTAAAAGCAGCTGAGGAGAGGAAACTAAACAGTTTTCAGTGCCAAAAGGTATAGCATATTTTTAACATCCATTGGTTTGATTTTGTCGCAAAGGAGGAGATACTTGCATGATCCCAGCAAGTGGCAGTCTTGCATTAGTTGAGAACAAGACGACTGAAATGGTGGGGTCATGTCCAATGCGCAGAAGAAGGTATGCTTTTACAGAAGGTTTATAGAGCTGAGGTTGAAGGAAATAGAGCATGAATAAGGTTGGAACATGCAATTTTGAGGGATTTAAGAAACCTAAATCCTCCCATCCTGACTCTTGCCAAATGAATACTTGCAAGGGACTATTCAAGAAAGAAATCCATTCTACACACCACCAGAGCTACATCATAGCCATGTGAATTTGCTGCTGCTGCTGCAGCTGCTAGCATCCAGCCATAACTATTCTCTCCCTGGAACAAGGCATGATGTATTCCCATTGGTGACTAAGGTCATTCAAATAGAAGCTAGGCTAAATTCTGATCTATACTGAATAGTAATAATACTGGAACTCTCACCAAACATTTTTTCACCTACAAACCATGGTGCAAACATTAAAACAAGTTGCTGAGGGCCTCCTTTAAGGTTCTGGGTGTCCCATAACTTGGTGGGATTGAAATACTCATTGACTTAAAGGAGCACTAGCGCTAATGATTTAAGCCCCAAAGTGCCCACTAGTTATAGGTGCCCAACTGGCAATATCTATCACTAAAATTTAAAAAATGGGCTTCAATCATGGGTGCCTTTTTTCCTTGAGACACCTAACGAGTACACAGCAAAATCTATAGGAAGCCAGATCACTAGAATGCATGAATTTCATACGTGCTGTTATGTTCAAGCATAACAGATCTGGAGCAACACCTGTCACTCAAACAAATCGTCCTGTCTTTGCTACAGATAAAACACTCAGATTTCTCTTGTCCCTGTCTGCAGTTCCTCCATTGTATTACAATGCAGTTGAATGGGTGCTATCCAGATGAATGCTCTGCTATTTTCATATGTCACATGACTTATTCATACCAGCCTGTTATCTGTAAGTAACATTATGTTTTTTAATTGGACATTATGGAAACCATGAATGTAACTCAAAAGATGCATAACAATTTAACAAAATATAAACAACTGACTTCTAGATATAATAATAGGCCAAATATCTACAATCAGACATGGTTAATCAAAACCAGTTTGTAAACTTCATTTTTATTCAGGTCAGCCAGTCAACAGTACATGTAATGCATACTATAAAACTGATTTAGGGCTTTTGGACACCCATGCATCTACATAAACCGAGTAAGGATTAAACAGGTCTGTCCACTCATAAATTACAGCACATTGTTTTTAACTGAACAGGACAAAAAGCAACACGCCGTGAACCATCTACATCATGCTTTTCATCCTTTGACCAATTTCCCAGTTACTCTCTCAAATTATCACTCCAATTCCTTCTTTGTTCATCCTTGTATTGTTTCCATAATACTGTCCAAGTCTGCCTCCAAAGCTACTAATCAAAAAAGGCTGAAGCAAGGAACATTGACCATTTGATAGTTTGCCCAACATATTAAAAATATGAGTTTGACATCTTGCAGCGTGTTTTAACAATTGGTTTGCAAAATTAAATTCATTCCGTTGTACACAATAACAGTTTAACATATGCTGTGAATCTTGTACACAGATCAGAACTTTGGACTGTTTTTTCTACAGCTGTTAGTTTGGAGTCTTACTGCTTTGTGTTACAATCCCATCTGATCTCATAAGATAAACAGGGATGGGAGAGGTCATTGCTTGGTTGGGATACGTACAAAATACACCTAGAAGTTTTAGGAAGTGATGATGATATTAAATAGGTAGTATTCTTCCTTTTTCAGCCAGTAGTGAAGATCAGCACACCAATATGGTGTTAAGGAGACATTATGCTTTCAGAGATACTATCTTTCTGCTCCATCAAAATGGGCCATGCTGTAAGTCCCAGAAAAACTGTTAAGCATGTATTGAATGCTAAGCACCAGTAATCTTGTTGAAATCAGTGGGAGGGCTTGAGTGAATAACTTCTCACCTGCATAAGGGGTTCACAATCTGACCCTATATCAGCAGCATACATTTTATATATTGAACTTGTACAAGATAATATATTCACTCACATGAACTAACATGAAAGTGGTCTCTCCCATATATTACATCACTTTGCATAGGTACCATATATGAAGAATGTGTGATATACAACTCTCTAGGTACATGAAACACATATGGATCTGATTTTCCACTTTGTTACATCAATTTTACACCACTGCAACTCTAATGAAGTTACACCGGCATAAAACTGGTGTAATGAAGTGGAGAATCAAGCCCATATGTCTTTTCCATATGTGCCAATTTATGGACCAAAGTGGTTTGAATAAATTCACTAAATATCCAAACTCCTTCAGAGTTCTATGCATATCGTACATCTGGAAGGACCTTCTCCTATTTCAGTACAACTTTTCTTTTTAAAGACAACAACTGTTATTTGTTAAAGATATGTCAATAAAAATCTATACTATTAAAAACAAAAGAAAGAGTGAGAAGATTTTTGACCTACTGCACACTTGAAACAAAATGGCACTTCCCCAGACTTACTCAGCTGAGATTAAAACCCCTTTTGCCTGTCTAAATAAATGGCTCTTTATGTAATTAAAAGTGGGACCTATGGTCTTCTGTGAATTCTTTGTAATTTCACTGCACTAGGTTTCAAGTATTTTTGCTGGCTTCTTTCCATCGAGTACACCTGTGTGTTAGCAGAACAATATTTTATTGCAATATGAAATTAGTTAATTTTGTTTGATTTGGATCTGGTGTAAATTTCTGAAAACATATAAAGTGTATATTTATGTGCTGCCCCAGATACATTAATTGAAGTAATTCCACTGGTGGAGACAACATTTTCATCAGCCAAAGATAGGGCCTAATCTCTAAACCCTTACTCACAAGGGTAGATCCACTGACCACAACTAGAGTTTTTGTATGAGTTAAGTTTCTATGTGTGTCATATATGTGTAGGTTGTAAGATCAAGTCTTTATACAACCTACTGGAATATTTCACTAATAAAACACTTCAATGATGTATGCTTTTCTGACAAGAGAAAACATTCAAGATGAAATTATGTTCACTTTGTGTCTTGTAGTTTTAGACTGTAACCCAATTCTAGCTACACTTCATACATTTATTCACTCATACTCTTTTTGGCACGGTTGCTTTTGAAAAAATCTTCATTTATTTGCTTTGATGAAATGTTGATTTCAAAAAGTGGAGGTTAAAATGTGTCGAAGTCATCTCTTTATAGTCAAAGTTAAAAGCCAGTGGGTGAAAAATGAAAAATGCAGCCAGCTAGCAACTTTTATTTTGAAAAAGAGCCTTTTGGATTTTATATAGTTCCACAAACAGGAATAAATGGTCACAATTTCAAAGTAATTAAAAAATAAGTTTAATATATAACTATTTACAGTTGTGATGGGAATACCTATGATTACCAAAAATTAATCTATAGGGCCACATTCTCAGCTGATGTAAATTAGTTTTACACCATGGGAGACAAAGAGCAATGCCAATGTAAACCAACAGAGAATCTGGGCCACAATTGGCATCTCCTAGAAATTTTACTTATAAAGCAAACAAAACAAATCATGTTGAGGTCCGTCTCCCCCCCCCAGAGGAATACCTAAATACCAAAATTGCTATGACATGAAAGCAATAGGCCAAATCAGAGATTTTATGGAAAATTAATTTGCCAGTTGTACATGGCATGATCTTCAACTACTTATTAATAGACAAGGAAGAGTTCGCATGTAATCACTTAGCATCCTCAAATCAGACATCCCAGGTGCCAAACTCTTTGGAGCAGGGATCACATCTGTCTCCGCATTTTTAAAGCACCTCACACTCTTGGCCTCATTTGGAGCCTCTGACACTTATACAACTCGGCTGAACCTAAGCCACTTCCATGGGTGTTGCAGAAGGCAGGATTTGGCACATAATATATTCATCCTTCCTCATTACATTCAAGATTCTTGTCTTCACTTTCAAAGTTCTGCACAACTCTACCTTTGCCAACATCTTGGTCTCATACTCATAGATTCACAGATTCAATGACCAGAAGGGCCTTTCCTGTAACACAGGCCATATAACTTCCCCAGAATAATTCCTCTTTGAATTATAGCAGATCCTTTAGAAAAACATCTCATCTTGATTTAAAAATTGCTAGTGATGGAGAAAACACCACAATCCTTGGTAAATTTGTCCAACACCACATTTCACTCCCTGCTTGGAACCTGATTCAAAGCCCATCAATGAAAAAGACTCCTATTGACTTCAGTGGGCTTTGGATCAAGCCACCGGTGGGGGCTTTGAAGTGAGGGGATATATACCATATATTTTATCACCTACCTCCCAAACCGCAATGCTACCTTACTCATTAGGATTACTCATGTTTCTCACACAAGCAATCTTCCTCATGGCTCTGTGGGAGTTGAGTGAGCATTTCCAATATGTATAGAATATGATTCCAATATAAGGCTGGTTTTGCAGAGTTATGTTGTTCTCATTTGAAGAGCCAAAGAGGAAAGAGTCTTAATACCAATGCTTCTGGTAATAATAGATTGTATTTACATAGCCCTGTACATTTTCAAAACATCCTACAAATACTAATTATTCTGGCCTCAGATTTTCCTCAAATATACAGGTGCCACCAAATTTCTTATAAGACATGATTCAATAACATAGCAAAATAACAAAAGCCTAACAAGAGGTCAGTGAATTAAATAAAGATGGCAGCCCACCCCGAAAGAACAAAGAAAATGGAAGGAAATATGACATACGCTTTGCAGAACACAGGATGTTTTGATTGAAGTAATTTTGATTTAACGGAGGCTCATGTTACATGTCATTTTAATAGTGCTGCATACAGCACAGACACTATACAATACAAAAGATATCATATGTTAATGGAAAGCATTCCGAATTTAAATAAGATAAGAAACAGACATCTTTAAATTCATTCCCAAATGTTGTTCCTTTCTCTTTTCTTTTTAGTCACAACTTGAGACTCATTGTCCAGATCCTCAGCTGGTGTAAATCAGTATTGCTCCCTTTACTGGTGTAAATCAGCAGAACTTTGTCCAAGTCAATGGAGCTATGCTAACATATACAAGCTGAGAATCTGGCTTCTTGTATCAAAACTGTAGCAACAACACCAGTTATGTCTAATAGTGGATGTAGCAGATGTTTCCTTCCTACTCACAATTTTCACTTGACCATTTTTCTGATTTTTATTAATAAATTCAAATATTACATCAAATGTTATAAAAAACAGCATGGGAAAGTGTCTTGTTTCCATAAGACATTCTAATATCTCTTTCTTATTTTAATTTATTTCTGAGAAGTACACAACATCTTATTGTCACAAATAGGAGCAACATCTGTTGAAATCATATACTGTTCATTGGCTGGGATCACTGATGAAAGCCAGCATTGGTGTTCACCAAAACACTTCACTGCAGTCAATTTAAAGCAAAAAATTACAACAACAACAAAAACAACAAAAGGGAAGTTTTTTTTTTTTTTAAGGAAACACTGGGAAAAATTCCCAAGGCAAATAGACAAGAAAAATTAGTGATTAGATTTCATAGGATCTCAGTTAGATAATCCAGGCAATTTTGTTACATGAATAGATTTTGTATCACAGCCAGCAGAGACCCACTTGGTGTTCTAAAACCTGGCCTTTAATTACAGATCCCTGAAAAAGAAATAAGCTCTGCATAACGAGACTTTTTCCACCAGGACACCTGTAGAGAAGAGGAATTACTTTCTACACCAGAGAAGAGCATGTTTTTTAAAAGCTACTGGTACCAGCCTCTTGTCCTGCATGGCTCAGCAGGGTGCCCAGCCTGCTGTTAATTATTATAATTCATTATTTGGATGGCCATAGCTTCTAGAGGCAGCAATCAGGGATTCTGTACTACTCTACTACCTGCTTCATCTAACCCCAATTCCTAGATCCTCCTCATCTAGGCAATCCTCCCTCTCCCTTCTTGCAGAAAGCACCAAGCTGTTCATAATTCCTTTTAATTTTAGGCAACTCTCTCCTCCATCCCATCACACCTCAAAGCCTTGTCTGATCCTATTGTACCTACTATTCGGCAACCACCGTTCTTCCGTTCACCAAAGACTTAGACTGCTCTGGCTTGCATTTATGGGAACCCTCCTCAGTCCCTTTCCCCAAAGCATCAGGACAATCCCCACTATTATAGTCATATAGTATTTTCCAGGGCTAGACATTTTTCAGCCCTGGAGGCCATCAGGGAAGCAAATATGAGACAGCTAGTATGGGAGACCTCCTCTGCATCCTCCCACTGTCTATCTCCACTACAATTTCTGCACCACTGTGCTGTACAGCTAGGCACAGGGTAGGTGAGGAAGCTTAGCTAGCATGGTGGGGCCGGGAGGTAGGAGGGTAGCACAGAAGGATAAGAAAAAAGCTTGGGCAGCCTGCTCAGCAGCCCCTGGAGGCCAGGAGGAAGAACTGCAAGGGAAATCTTTTCCCCTCCTAACAGCACCACTTGGTTATGAATTACATTTCAGCAGGGCTGAGTGATAGAGAAACAGCAAAGGCATATATGAGAGAGTCATCATCATCACAGATGAGTGACACTTAACAGATGAGACCCTGTTAGATATTTCCCTGCTCCCAGATTTCATACATTTCTGAACGGCCGTATTGGGTCAGACCAAAGGTCCATCTAGCCCAGTATCCTGTCTACCGACAGTGGCCAATGCCAGGTGCCCCAGAGGGAGTGAAACTAACAGGTAATGATCAAGTGATCTCTCTCCTGCCATCCATCTCCACCCTCTGACAAACAGAGGCTAGGGACACCATTCCTTACCCATCCTGGCTAATAGCCGTTACTAGACTTAACCTCCGTGAATTTATCTAGTTCTCTTTTAAACGCTGTTATAGTCCTAGTCTTCACAACCTCCTCAGGCAAGGAGTTCCACAAGTTGACTGTGCGCTGTGTGAAGAAGAACTTCCTTTTAGTTGTTTTAAACCTGCTGCCCATTAATTTCATTTGGTGGACCCTAGTTCTTATATCATGGAAACAAGTAAATAACTTTTCCTTATTTACTTTCTCCACATCACTTATGATTTTATATACCGCTATCATATCCTCCCTTAGTCTCCTCTTTTCCAAGCTGAAAAGTCCTAGCCTCTTTAATCTCTCCTCATATGGGACCCATTCCAAACCCCTAATCATTTAGTTGCCCTTCTCTGAACCTTTTCTAATGCCAGTATATCTTTTTTAAGATGAGGAGACCACATCTGTACGCAGTATTCAAGATGTGGGCATACCATCGATTTATATAAGGGCAATAAGATACTCTCCGTCTTATTCTCTATCCCCTTTTTAATGATTCCTAACATCCTCTTTGCTTTTTTGACCGCTGCTGCACACTGCGTGGACGTCTTCAGAGAATTATCCACGATGACTCCAAGATCGTTTTCCTGATTCGTTGTAGCTAAATTAGCCCCCATCATATTGTATGTATAGTTGGGGTTATTTTTTCCAATGTGCATTACTTTACATTTATCCACATTAAATTTCATTTGCCATTTTGTTGCCCAATCACTTAGTTTTGTGAGATCTTTTTGAAGTTCTTCACAGTCTGCTTTGGTCTTAACTATCTTGAGCAGTTTAGTATCATCTGCAAACTTTTCCACCTCACTTTTTACTCCTTTCTCCAGATCATTTATGAATAAGTTGAATAGGATTGGTCCTAGGACTGACCCTTGGGGAACACCACTAGTTACCCCACTCCATTCTGAGAATTTATCATTTATTCCTACCCTTTGTTCCTGTCTTTTAACCAGTTCTCAATCCATGAAAGGACCTTCCCTTTTATCCCATGACAACTTAATTTACGTAAGAGCCTTTGCTGAGGCCATCTACTTAATGGTCCTTCAAACAGTTTTCTATCCACATTCTAAACACTGTTCATTTCCAGGCCAACTGAAATGAATTTTGAGAGTGAGATTAACAATTGTTCCTTCCGTTTAAATGAACCAGTCCTCTTGTCTACTCCCACTCGTTCCTTTTTGTATTCTTCACACTGCATTTCTTAATTGTCTTCTTTTTTAATGCACATAATTTCTTCTCTTTTCCTCTTCAGGTCTTATGTTTCTTTCCTCCCTCCATGAAATTCAAGTCTCTCCATTTCCCTTTGTTCTCTTGTTCCCCTTCTGGCATTTTTCTCTCTCACCTTGTATCATTCCCCCTACCCCTCTTTTGCCATTCTGCTGTGATTCTCCATTCCAGTCGTTTGCCCTCTCCATTCCTCATTCTCCTTGGTTTCCTATTACAACTCACTATTCCTTTATCTCTCTTCTTTATACTGTTTTCTCTCTAGCACCTACTACATTCATTTCCTTCCATTCTCCATTTCCTTTCATGTTTTCTTTTTTCCTCAGTGCCCGTCCTTGCTCACTCTTTTTCCTTATGTCTGAGCACAGCCCATCGTGGAATGAAGTGAAGAATATTGGTCAAGGGGTGGGGGAAGTGACCATCTCTCATGCATTCCTTTCCCACTTTCTTCATGTACTTGTTATCCATCTGTATTACTCCTCCTCACCCTTCCCATTTTCTTTGTATCACACATTTTATTTGCTACAGCTCAGTGCTGTTTATCTATCTCCACTCAAAGTGCTTCATCTCTGTATATACTCCCATTGAAGAGGCAGGAAATACACCCCAAGTATCAACCATAGCTGAGATGATAGGCTTAGCTTTGCCTTTTTTGTGCCAAATTTCATAATTCCAAGGTTCAGAGGTTTATGACTTGTTTCTTGTAGTTCCAGACTCACGGTCAGGATGCCCTAGCGTTGAGTTGGCAAGATCTATGGCTTTTTAAAATATTTTCCCCATTTCTGCTATTTATTTCAGACAACTTCTGCAAAGTTTATATATATATATCAATTACATGGGAAGCTGTTTCAATAAATCCATGGTGACCATCAAGAGCTTCTTTTTAACCTTTTATACTAAACTAAAGGTGCTAGCTGTCTCCTTCAAAAGGACTGCAGAATAATGTATTTAGAAGGCTGCTAGAGAGGGAAAGCTAAGTGATTTGCAGCAGAGTCTTTAAAAGCTGTGGTTTACCAAGATTAGTGGCTAATATTTTGTAGGTACTTCAGCTTGAGCTAGGGCTTTGAGCAGCTTGTTAGCTGGGGCAACATCAGAGTTTTCATGACAGAAATTTTAGGTGTGTTGGGGTCTTAGGTGGTACCAGGTTAGGCAGCAGCTGAATAACAATTTTCAGAATGACAATGGTGCCAAAATGGTGGAATTGGACACCTGAAGTGGTGGATAGGCACCGAAATACCTTCGAGGATCTGGACCTACATGCCTACTTCACTTTTGAAAATAGGACTTAAGCACTTAAGCCAGTTAGGTGGTTTTGAAAGTTTCACCCTAAATGTAGCTGTGATATAATGTGTGGGAAGGGAATAAATACTATGAAGGGAATGGAGTGAGGAATATGAGAGTTATAGCAATAATATCATATGGTTGGTTTCTCTACTTCAGTTGTCAAGAGTTCTTCTTTGAGGAACATTACAAACATTAAGCAATTGGTTAACTATCTAAGCACCCATCTGATGGCATGTACTATTTGTCTGGGTTCCAAGACACCCCTGGCAGCTTAGCTGAGGCCTGCCAGGTAGAGTCCAGACCAGAAAACTCATTTTACCTACAAATTCTAGAGCATCTTACAATAAGGCAGGAAGGACATGCCATGGAGTACATTAAACCAAGGTTATGGCCACTTTGTACAAAGAATGTTTCACATGACATACAAAAATAGAACATACTTTTACCTACATGAGTTCCTCTGCTGGGGGCGGGAGGGGGAGATGGGGCAGCCTAGCAAATAAGAACAAAACTGGAGATCAAATGATGGGCATGTGTTCTGAGACTTTTTGCTATTGATTGGAGTTTATACATACAAACTTTTAAAAATAAGTAGGTTTTTAAGAATAATTTTAATAAATGAACATATTAAAACAAAGTACAAGCTTCACTCATAAGTACATTTTATAGGACACGTGTATATATAAACATACATTGTCCTTATACCTTGTGCCCTGCAAAGATATTCTTTAGTATGGAGCAGTGAAAACATATAGAAAACAAAACCAGAAAAAGAAAGACCAGACAAGGAGAAGGAAGTGATACCAACAAAGACCAATGCAATCAGCAGTATATTAGTCTACCACCCATTATTCAACCTAGGAGCATATTCCACTATAGAGTTATGAATGGCTGGCATATTCTATGACTAGGGTGATATGATTGGAATAAGTGGGTAGAACTCGGCCAGTGTATGTATAGAGGGCTTGTCATACGTATAAATATTTGCCTTGAAGAGTTCAGAGTGCAACATTTCCTGTTTTCAATAGCAAGCTATAATATTGTACTGTGCTATAGATTTTTAACCATCGATTTTATCCAGAATGTTGTGTTTAATGTTCCTCATAATAGGGAGAGCAATGTAGGTACAATATTTTAGCAATGTGTCAACTATTCTTTTTAAGGAAATACGGGTGCTGTTTCCTGTATCTAATATTCTTGCAACGTAACATCTTCTGGAAAAAAATCTGTGTCTCTTAGCTGTTAGCTTTTCCTTGCCCAAGAAAATTATTGGTTTTTAAAGTCTGTCTGGCTTAAGTCACAAGACAAAGGAGGCTGTTAAGTGCCTATGTCACTTTTGAAAATAGAATTCAGATGCATTTTCTGGTCTCAGTAGAGCCTCTGGTGGATGTTTTTTCACACCACAGAAACACTGTGCAGCTGCGTCCTCTGCACAAGACAGTCCTGCCACTCTTTGTAGACTACGAGGGAAGCTCTATAGCCTGGGTCCAGCTAGTAATTTTTATTTCTTCCTCCCGTGAGCATCTCAAATGTTATTCTCTATGTGGTACAGTCTCCACGCATTGTGTACATGTACTCCTCTCCTGTAATGCAAGTATTGAAAGAACATGCCTTTGTCTTACATTTTAAGGTGTTGATAATGAACCTGGATCTTGTTCATGATAGATGCAGGAAGGAACCTTTGTTTTAGCATAACTATAGCGCTGCTAATATTTGGAATTATTTTTCTCGCTTATGAGAAGTCACATCCCAAGTCAGCTAGCTAATTAAGGCTCCACTCCTGCAATGAGCTCCGAAGAAGTCAATGGAAGTTGGGTGCATCTTTAGATGACTATATACATTGAAAAATCTGTCCCTTACTGTTTCCTATGACTGTGGGTGATGGCTTTGAATAACCTTGTGAAAGTAAAGGTTTGCAAGATTAGGACTCTAAAATGTTTAGGGGATCCTTCTGGATGAAAAGAGTTTTATAAATGCAAATAAATCTGCATCATTAGATGGTTTTGGTAAAATACCTAGAAGTTGATGGGTAAAAATAATGATAAAATGTTGGTGTGTTGTGTTCTATTTGGTATTGTTGTGAGGTGGTGCAATTATATGCCAAATGCACAGAAAATCTTTTTGGTTATTATATTAAATGAACAAAGTTTATTTTCTAAACTGTTCAATATATGTGAAAAGAATTAATTAATCCTTTCTTGCTAGGAGTCAGATTTTCCTTAGCAATTATCTATTGCCAGCTGTGCATGCTCCAAAACTTCTTTTGTAAGAAGTCTTTTATACCTAAAACCAGAAGATTAATGTGGTAATTTCTATTGTATTTTACTACCTCTTATTCTCTTTCATTCATCTGTAACTGGCCAGTCGTGCAGTCTCTGCACAGGTAAAGGCAAGAGCATCTAGAAATCACGACAAGATCATGCTTGTAATTAGAAAATAAGAATTAGTGAGAATTCACTGGCAACTAAGAAAATACAGTTGATCATTTTTTGCTGAATACATTTTGGGGGTTTTTTTGTTTGTGTTTTGTTCTGTTTTTGCATATCTACAGTCTGGCATTTCAGCACTTAATTTTTTTAAAATTCAGGCAACCTTTAAAACAAATAACTATGATTTTCAATACACTATTTATTTTACTATTCATCATAATTAGTATCTTTTATTAATGACTGCACATTTACCAAGTGGAATTTTTTCCCATGCAAATCAACTGATGCAGATCCAAGCATCCCCTGCACAGAGCCTGCAGAAAATCTTTTGCACTTTATGTACAAGACCTACTCAAACTCAAAGTAACATGTGCAATGCTGAATTCAAAGGCACAAATGCCAGGAACAACAACTGCACTTCATCAAACCCAGGAAGAAGTAATGAGACTAGAAAGGGAGATTTTCCAAAAAATCAGAGTTTTTATTTCATCTGTAATATTGCTGATAAATTGAAATGCTACCATGTGAAATCCCAAAACTTTTTCGGCTAGAAAGGCAATCATACTTATATAGCAAGCCTGGGTTACAGTGGCTTGCCAAGCTTAGATCATGTACAGATTAGTAAGGATATCTTTTAATGTCCTAATGATCTCTTAATGAAATACGCTTATAATCTTATGATTTGGTAAGGACTTACTGAACATCTTTCATATCATAACATCCTGTTTGAAGCATGTTTCTTAATAATAATTAGCGCATACACAGTGCTTTTCTTCTTTGAGGAACTTTGCAAACATTAACCAGTTGGTTAACTATCTAAGCACCCATCTGATGGCATGTACTATTTGTCTGGGTTCTAAGACACCCCTGGCAGCTTAGCTGAGGCCTGCCAGGTAGAGTCCAGACCAGAAAAGTCATTTTACCTACGAATTCTAGAGCATCTTACAACAAGGCAGGAAGGACATGCCATGCTGTGGGGGGAGATGGGGCAGCCTAGCAAATAAGAATAAAACTGGAGATCATCCCTTCTTGACAAAGGCCCAGATCCACAAAAGCACTTCGGAGCCTACATTGCAGTTTTAGGCTCAACTGCGATCCACAAACCCCCCATTCAGCTGCCACCAAACCCTGTAGACACCTAAACTTGCTCAGAGTCTAATTTTTTGCTGTTAAAGTTCCCTAGGTGTCTACGTTTCTGACTCTGGGCAAGTACAATCCTGCTTCGTGCTAGGTACCTGGGCACTATTTCACGCCTAAACCGTAGTGCGATCCACAAACCAAGGGAAGATAGATGGACAAACTCCTAACATCCCTGCAGGGACTGATCTAGGAGGTGGCTTGGGTGCTCACCCTACGGGATTGGGGCCCATTCAAAATCCAGGAGGAGAAGTAGATGGTGGTGGTGCCACTGCCCACCTTATAACTTTTAGCCCAGTGGTTAGAGCATTTATCTGGGACGTGGGACACCCGTAGGCTTCATTCCCCCTCTTCCTAAGAGGTGAAAGGATTCTAACAGGGGTCTCTCCTCTCAGAAGAATGATCTAACCACTGAGCAATGGGATGTGTGGCTCCCTTAATCTCGTCCATTGAAACTGTTCCACTATGGATAAACAATTGAAAACCATTGGAGCAGGGGGACTGGACCTCTGGTGGGTGCCCTAATCACTTGGCTATAGAGTCTCTCTCTCTCTGGCACAATGACTATTTATACACAGTGGAATAACTTCAACAGGAGAGACTGAGGATGCCCCACATCAGAATATCCCATAACTCAGTGGCGTAGGGGTACCGTTAAAATTAACTGTAAACCAAAGCCTGAAAACCAGAGTACCTCAAAATTTGTAACAGGAAAAGCATTGATCAAACTTGGCTATAGAAAATTACAAAGGTTTTGGACTTGAAGTAAAATAAAAATTCCCTGATAAATTTGTGTTTGCAGAAGATAAGAAATGTTGAGATTAATCATAGTGTGCTCTCCAAAATATCGCTGCTAATGGATGAAGGGGGAGGACAATATACACATAGTAATCTTTAGCATTAAAATGAAAGATAGCTAATGATAAGATTACAACCTTTGTTAACTATATTTTTAATAAATTGTGGTTATGGATAGTGAGTAAGTGGATAGATAAGGTAACACACAGGCCTAGGCTTTGCCTTGCATGAGTGTATTTTTGTTAATTTCTCTTTGATATAATTTGTTGATTTGTTTAAAATGATATTGCTGGCAAGATAAGTAATTTTCCGTGTTGGAAGATTTAAGCAAGAGATACAAACATGCAATGATGAACTGCAAATTCAGCAGGGGAAATGTGGACATTAGGTAATTGAAGCTTGCACATGGGTAATGGACAGGTTATGTAAAAATCAATAGGTAATGTGTTGAATGTTGATTGGAGGAAAATTGAGTAATGGTGAATGTGAAAATCTATGAGAATATAAATGAAATCAAGCCCAAAACTGGTGATATGCTGGACCAGAAACTGCAGAACAAGGCTGAAGTGCCAGACCAGGAGATCAGGGGAGGTGACAACCATCAAGAAGGAAGGTCTTTTCGGTACCCCAGAATGTGGTAACTTGGGCCTATTTATCTATTCTGTCTTGGTCTGTTATTACCTATTTACCATAAATGTATGTCTAGTTACTGTAACTGACAATAATTCTATCTGAAATTGTATTCAATGCAAAATCTGCTTAATCCTAAATTGGGTAAACTGTGACACAGTTTCCCACTCTACACTCCCCACAGTGGTTAAAGCACTCTCCTGGGAGGTATGGGGGATCCCAGTTCCAATCCTTTCTTCCCATCAGGCAGAGGGAAATTGAACCTGGGTCTCTCACTCCTAGGTGAGTGTTCTAACCAATGGGCTAAAAGTTATGAGACACCACCACCTTCTGCCATTGTGGGTGGAGTGAGGCAGGTGCCTAACTCATTCTCATAAGAAACAAACTGACTCCAGGAGAGGGTTCCTGGTTGTGGTTTGCAAGCAAGGTTAAGTGCCTCCCTCCAGCCTCCAGAACCTAGGTGACAAACTCAACGAGAGGGACAAGACTTGGACACACCCCATCTCATCAGCATTTCCCATTGGCTAGCTTCAGCAGCTTCCAGCCTAGCATGCAGGCTTTTGTGGATCCCATTTTTGGGTGCCTATCTCCATGACTGTATAGAAGCCCAGGCTCCCACCCCAGACTTTGTGGATACTAGTGAATCCTGGTATTGTCCCAGTGATCTTTTAGGTGTCTAAAAGTTAGGCATCACAAAGCTCAGCGTCACAATGCCTAAGTCTCTTTGTGGATCTGGCCAAAAACCCTACTGTTTTCATTTCTACCGGAACATCCAGAGTGAGGTCTTTTCTACTTGAAAGCAGAGCCAAAACTGCTCACAACTGAAACTCCACACCAATGAGCCACAAGATCCCATTCTGATACAGACCTGCCACATCTCGATCAGATGCAGGTTTGAGCATTTATGACTGAAGGACCCCAGGAAAAGAATCTAAATAGAGAATCATCAGGGCTGAACTGAATTGCTCTGCTTATGAAGTGAGACAAAGTCTGGGACTGTATAAGAGAAGGAGAAAGGGCAAAGGATGTTATCCATTACAGAGAGGACACTCTGCCAGCGTGAAAGTCTTGTGAAATCTCTCTGGACTGAACAGGTATGGCATGGACTGACCACTGGGTGAAAAACACCTTATTAGACAGGAAAGGAACTTATTAATAAGTATAACCTGTAGATTATGTTTTATATTTTTTCTTTTATCTGTCACTATGTTTCCATATCCTTATATTTGCTTTTATATGGACTTTTATCTCAAGCTTTGTTAAATAAACTTCAATTTTGTTTCACTAGAAACACATGTAAGTACCTCATGTTAATGAGAGCATTTAACTGAGATGAAAGCAGTGAATTGGGGTGCACTGCTTCCACAGAGGCAGCAGCTCAGTGTACACTCTAGGTGACCAGAAGCCAAGGCACTGGGCACTCGAGTATAACAATGTGTGGTGTCTAAATCGCTAGTCTGTACATGGAAAAAGCAGGACTCACAATAGCCCAGTGTGGTTTGTTTGTGTTTCCTTCTGCTGGTAGTTCAGGGCAAGTTCCCCCTGGTAGGCAGACAAGACTCCTTCATGCTGTAAGCAGGTGGTAACAATTCACTATAGATAGCTCAGTGGTTTAAGCATTGACCTGCCAAACCCAGCATTGTGAGTTCAATCCTTGAGGGGGCCATCTGGGGCAAAATCAGTACTTGGTCCTGCTAGTGAAGGCAGGGGGCTGGACTCGGTGACCTTTCAGGGTCCCTTCCAGCTCTATGAGACAGGTATATCCCCAAAAAGTGTCATACCCAAATAAAAATGGACACATATGCTCTTGTAGTTTCATTATAGTTGATACTTAGCTGTAGAGGGGTGAAGAGAGGCTGTAGCTGGGGCTGGCTAATCCACTAGGCCTCATTGGCTGGCAGACATAAAACAGAAGGGGGCTGCTATAGCTTGGAAAGACTCAAGTTGAATCAGAGTGTACAGAGAACGTATTCTGGAAAGGGAGGTTTTCAAAACTGGGACCTGTTTATACCAGAACATGGGGAGAACTTTCTTTTGTGTTGTGGAGTTACTCCTTGCCAGCATAAGTCTGTGGTAGGAGGAAGGGCTAACTAACTCACAGGAAGGTGAGTTAAGGGACTTGGATTAGATTTCTGGCCATGCCACAACATTTTTGTGACCTTGGATGAGTTGTCAAAGGTGGTAATTAATTTTGGAGGCGTTGTGCCTTTAGTGTGTTTATAGGGAGGAAATAGTGAGCATTTAAAATAGGTAATATAAAATTTTTATATTCTAAACTTTGGCTAAAAAGCCCATCCTGGTTCCATGATTAAAAAAAGTAATTTAACAAATGGAAAAAAAGGGGAAATAGATAGCAATGAATATAAATTAGAAGTTATGAAGTGTTGAAAACCAATAAAGGAAGCAAAAACATCAGGATAAGATCCGTTGCTGGCAGGACTAAAGTGTAAAGAACCAGGGCGTAGGCAGTCTGGTCTAGTGGTCACAGCTGGGCTGGTGTCACCAAGCCAAGGACAGCCATGAGTCCGTAGTCAGTGAGCAGGTATCAAAGCAATTGTAAGTACTGAGATCAATAGGCAAGAGTCAGGATCAGAGTCAGGCTGGGATCGGAGACCGGAAATCAGGAGTAGCTACCACACTGGAGTCAAGAGGCAAAAGTCTGGGTGGGGTCGGAGACTGGAAAGCAAGGTGAGGTCTGGTGCTGCAGCAAGCCAGAAGTCTGTGTGGTTGCCCAGACAGCTTCCCGGGGCACCATCAAGGTTAAATAATTAGTGTGGGCCAAATCAGTGGGCTGCACGGTGCTGTCACTCTGGCCCCTTCAGGCAGTACCTCCTGTAGCACTTATTCTCCAGAGTGCTCTTTGGCTGTGGCTCTACATAGCTTCCCAGTGATGATGTAAGGTGCCCCAAGTTCCACTGACCCACGTTCTAGTCCTGTGGATCCTTAAATTATCCTCTTCCCTTCAGGGGCACCCTTCTTCTGGGTTGGCACCAAGCCCCATTGATCTTGATGAAATCCTTTTACCAAGTCAGGGGCATGGACATGGGGAGCAGGTTCCCAGGAGCACTCTTTGGGACCATAGCCTTTCCAGTCTATGAAGTAGGGCAGTTTCCCCCTCTACAATCTAGAGTAGGGGACAGCATGGACTATGAATCTCTCATGCCCTTGGACCTGGACCAGTGGGGGCAGCTGTTGGGACCAGCATTCCATTGTTATTAGCATTCCATTGTTTTTCTTAATGAAAAGGACCAGAGACCCTGCTGGGGGAAAGGAGCATCAGATAAAGCCTTTAGTCAGGTTTTCTTGGATGTATGCACAAAGGGCTGCCACGTATGGCTTGGACATTGCATAGATTAGTCCAGCGGTTCTCAAACTAGGGGTTGGGACCCCAAAGTGGGTCCCAACCCCATTTTAATGGGGTCGCCAGGGATGCTTTAGACTTGCTGGGGCCCCAGGCCCAAGCCAAAGCCCAAGGGATTCAGTCCTGGGCAGCGTGGCTCAGGTTACAGGCCCCCTGGTTGGGGCTGAAGCCATTGGGCTTCAGTTTTGACCCCTTCCCCACTCGAGGCGGTGGGGCTCAGGCTTTGGCTTTGGCCCCCCTGTACGGGGAGATTTTGGCAAACCAGTAAAGTGCCTGAAACCACTATGGCTTATTGTTAAAAGCAGCCTATTCAGCAGTCTCAGCTTGACCAAGGCAGGAGGGGAGGGAGTTTTGGGTGCCACAGAAAGGGCAGCTTGACCCCGCGTCCTTCCTGATAAGAATTGTGTTGAAGTTGCTGATACATGCATTTTAAAAGAGCAGGATGTGCCCCAGGAATGTCTATTGGGGTCTCAAGGCTGAAAACTCTGGAAAAACCCACACCTGGTTAATCAATAATCAGAAGGAACCTCTTGCTTGACCATTGAAACTGCTTACTTAAGTTTTCTTTAAGGGACATGTCATTCTATTACTAATGTATAAATAAGGGGGGAAAGTTTGAAATAGTTGGACTCTTTTTGGACTCTCCCTCTGGGTACATCTTGTGGTCCCCACCGGCAGACGGAAGATTTGGCCACCGGAAGCCTGCTGCTGTGTCACTCGAGAGCCACACTCAGCTTTGGTAATTATCAAGGATTGGGGGTGTTTTACTAATCTGTTGCGGATGTGTGTAAGTGCTTGAGACTAAGTAAAGTTTAGCTTTAAGTGAAAGCACTTTTGTGTTGTCCTGTTTGTGACAGCCATCTATCGGTCGGATGGCCGTGTCTCCCCTAATTTATTTCCTGACACCACCTCGCACAGAGTAAAAGTTACCAAGAGCTTTGGGTTGAAAGAACCCCGGGTAACGCCCCACCCGGGGCTTGCATGGGCTCAAGCTTCGGTCTCCCCTTCTGGGGTCATGTAGTAATTTTTGGTGTCAGAAGGGGGTCGCAGTGCAATGAAGTTTGAGAACCCCTGGATTAGTTCATAAGAGGCAGTCATAGTGTTGGTACAGAGATAACATGTCCTCATTTGCCCCCTGCTCCCCAAAGCATTCACATAATCCTGGTACTTATCAGGGAGATGGGAACTGACATGGGAGTGGTTCCTTTTGGCTAGCTGCCACCATCCAGGGTTCCCTCACAGGTGCTGCCATCTCTGATCAGGTGCAGGAGCTTGGGTCCGGAGGGCTGGGACCAACAGCATGCATGCAGACCCTTTGGCAACATTCAGAGGGGAAGCTGATTCTCTTCTCGCTAGGAGATGTAAGGGTTGTGCAGGTGAAGTTGAGAATCAGGGGTGTAATGGAATGTTAAAACTAGTTCAGCCACTAGGTGGCGCTGTGGTTAAAATATCTTATTTAAACAAACCTCAGTCATACCTAGTAGAGCATTAAAGGCTCTTATGATGAACACATCTGGTATGTATAAGCAAGCTCTGTGGCCAATCCATATATCCATTTCTGGTACAGAAGTACATAACCAGGGGAAAGTGCAGAGAACAAATCACACTGAATTGCAGCACTTCCCAGCATCGCTGGAGTATGGCCTCTAGGAGTACTGTTTCCTGTGTCACTGGCCCACAGGATAGAACTGACCCATCTATCATCTTTACAAGAACTGACATAGGCTTTAACCAGAGGGATTGGTTTTGGTGTCTATGAAATTATTGGAGGCCCCAGAATAGATCGTGGCCCACTGAGGAGGGAAAACCACTTGGCCCTATCCATGGTACGTATAGCTTTGAATAGTGTTCAACCCAACGAGACAACTGCTTGCTTTTATCTGTTATGATTTCACTGTTGTGTGATTTGAGAGGGGCAACCTTGCTGACAGTGGGACCAAAAGCTTTCTTCAGGCCGTCATACATAACTTTGAGGTTTCCTGTGTCTGAGGATGTCTGTATCTCTTCACAGAGATTGATCAAGTGATGATTTGCACAGCATCTGCTTGCTCGCTGTACCTTGTTTTTTGTATGTCGAAGTCACACTTTGGTACTCTCTGTTGGCTTCTTGTTGTGTTCCAGCTAGGCTGTGTTCTTAATGTTGATGAGAGGTAATAGTTCCGCTTCATTTTCTTCAAACCAGTCCTTTTTTGATGGTCTCTTTCCCCGAAATGTAGCTAAAGCTGTTTCATGGATGTTGTTCTTAAATCTTTCCCAAATTCCTCTGCCTTCTCTGGTAATGACTTCCTATGAATGCTAAGTTCAAAAGCTTTCACAAACTCCTGGCATTTCCTCTGGTTTTCGGTGCTAATAGCATTGATTTTGGGCTTGCTTCTAGGTTTTGTTCTATGTAGTTTCTTGGCTGGAATCATAGAATCATAGAATATCAGGGTTGGAAGGGACCTCAGGAGGTCATCTAGTCCAACCCCCTGCTCAAAGCAGGACCAATTCCCAAATAAATCATCCCAGCCAGGGCTTTGTCAAGCCTGACCTTAAAAACCTCTAAGGAAGGAGATTCCACCACCTCTCTAGGTAACCCATTCCAGTGCTTCACCACCCTCCTAGTGAAAAAGTTTTTCCTAATATCCAACCTAAACCTCCCCCACTGCAGCTTGAGACCATTACTCCCTTGTTCTGTCATCTGGTACCACTGGGAACAGTCTATATCCATCTTCTTTGGAATCCCATTTCAGGTAGTTGAAAGCAGCTATCAAATCCCCCCTCATTCTTCTCTTCTGCAGACTAAACAATCCCAGTTCCCTCAGCCTCTCCTCATAAGTCATGTGCTCCAGCCCCCTAATCATTTTTGTTGCCCTCCGCTGGACTCTTTCCAATTTTTCCACACCCTTCTTGTAGTGTGGGGCCCAAAACTGGACACAGTACTCCAGATGTGGCCTCACCAATGTCGAATAGAGAGGAATGATCATGTCCCTCGATCTGCTGGCAATGCCCCTACTTATACAGCCCAAAATGCCATTAGCCTTCTTGGCAACAAGGGCACACTGTCGACTCATAATATCCAGCTTCTCGTCCACTGTAACCCCTAGGTCCTTTTCTGCAGAACTCCTGCCTAGCCATTCGGTCCCTAGTCTATAGCAGTGCATGGGATTCTTCCGTCCTAAGTGCAGGACTCTGCACTTGTCCTTGTTGAACCTCATCAGGTTTCTTTTGGCCCAATCCTCTAATTTGTCTAGGTCCCTCTGTATCCTATCCCTACCCTCCAGAGTATCTACCACTCCTCCCAGTTTAGTGTCATCTGCAAACTTGCTGAGAGTGCAGTCCACGCCATCCTCCAGATCATTAATGAAGATATTGAACAAAACCGGCCCCAGGACCGACCCTTGGGGCACTCCGCTTGATACCGGCTGCCAACTAGACATGGAGCCGTTGATCACTACCTGTTGAGCCTGATGATCTAGCCAGCTTTCTATCCACCTTATAGTCCATTCATCCAGCCCATACTTCTTTAACTTGCTGGCAAGAATACTGTGGGAGACCGTATCAAAAGCTTTGCTAAAGTCAAGGAATAACACATCCACTGCTTTCCCCTTATCCACAGAGCCAGTTATCGCCTCATAGAAGGCAATTAGGTTAGTCAGGCATGACTTGCCCTTGGTGAATCCATGCTGACTGTTCTTAATCACTTTCCTCTCCTCTAAGTGCTTCAGAATTGATTCCTTGAGGACCTGCTCAATGATTTTTCCAGGGACTGAGGTGAGGCTGACTGGCCTGTAGTTCCCCGGATCCTCCTTCTTCCCTTTTTTAAAGATGGGCACTACATTAGCCTTTTTCCAGTCATCCGGGACCTCCCCCGATCACCATGAGTTTTCAAAGATAATGGCCAATGGCTCTGCAATCACGTCTGCCAACTCCTTTAGCACCCTCGGATGCAGCGCATCCGGCCCCATGGATTTGTGCTCATCCAGCTTTTCTAAATAGTCCCGAACCACTTCTTTCTCCACAGAGGGCTGGTCACCTCCTCCCCATGTTGTGCTGCCCAGTGCAGCAGTCTGGGAGCTGACCTTGTTCGTGAAGACAGAGGCAAAAAAAGCATTGAGTACATTAGCTTTTTCCACATCCTCTGTCACTAGGTTGCCTCCCTCATTCAGTAAGGGGCCCACACTTTCCTTGACTTTCTTCTTGTTGCTAATATACCTGAAGAAACCCTTCTTGTTATTCTTAACATCTCTTGCTAGCTGCAACTCCAAGTGTGATTTGGCCTTCCTGATTTCACTCCTGCATGCCTGAGCAATATTTTTATACTCCTCCCTGGTCATTTGTCCAAGCTTCCACTTCTTATAAGCTTCTTTTTTGTGTTTAAGATCAGCAAGGATTTCACTGTTAAGCCAAGCTGGTTGCCTGCCATATTTACTGTTCTTTCTACACATCGGGATGGTTTGTTCCTGCAACCTCAATAAGGATTCTTTAAAATACAGCCAGCTCTCCTGGACTCCTGGACTCCTTTGCCCCTCATGTTATTCTCCCAGGGGATCCTGCCCATCAGTTCCCTGAGGGAGTCAAAGTCTGTGTTTCTGAAGTCCAAGGTCCGTATACTGCTGCTCTCCTTTCTAATATTCACTTTGTTAATAATCCAGGAGTCGTCAGTGTCACAATCAGCACTGTGGAACGTGCGACTGTTCTGCACTATCGGTATATCTTTCCTCCTGACGATAACAAGGGCTAATTGGTGCCAGTGGCCTGATCGTGGATGTTTCCATGATACTTTGTGGCAATCTTTTCCTGTAAAATATGAATTGGAAATACACATTTGCTTTTTGGGTGCTGAATTCAAGAAGACGTTGGCTGTTCTCATTCATCTTGCCAATGACAAAATGTCCTAGGCAATCTGGTCATGAGTTGTTGTCTGCACCGACTGTTGCATTAAAATCACCAAGGAGGAAAAGTTGCTCAGTTGATGGTATTCTTTTGATGACTTGATGCATAGGGTCCTAAAATGTATCCTCCTCGGGGCTAGATTTGAGTGTTGGTTCATAGGCACTAATGATGTTCACAGAGTTCATGGTCGTCTGTGGGTGTTTCAAGGAGTTTTACCCACTTGTTTCTCACAGCAAAACCGACACCGTGCAGATGATTTTCTTCACTGCTTTTACCTTGCTAAAAGAAGGTGTAACTGGCCTCTTGGGCAGAACCAGCATCTACAAGTCTTGTTTCCTGAAGTGCTGCAATGTCGACATTGAGTTTGTACAACTCACAGTCTATCAAAGCTGACTTCTGTATGCTACTTGTGTATTGTAGGTCGGCATCGTCTGTCAATCCCGGACACATGATCCTGACATTCCAGCTTCCAAGCTATTCGCACCAGCGAATCACTGTACCAAATATCAAATCTACAGGTCATGCCAGAGCTAGATGTGGAGCCCACTGTAGAAGAGCTAAGCAAGGCCATTGATTTGCTATCAAGTGGCAAGGCTCCTGGAAAAGATGGCATCACAGCAGAAATCCTCAAGTGTGGGAAAGACAGCCTACTACCATATCTTCATCAGTTGCTACTTAAATGCTGGAAAGAGGGTGAGGTACCACAAGAGATGAGTGATATAAACATCCTCACTTTGTACAAAAAGAAAGGTAAAACGGGTGACTGCAACAACTTCAGGGATATCTCGCTACTAAGTGTAGCAGGAAAAGCTTTTGCAAAAGTCATCTTAGTGCACCTACAACAGCTGGCAAATCGTTTCTACCCTGAATCACAGTGCAGATTCAGGGCTGGAAGATCAACTATAGACATGATATTTTCTCTGTGTCAACTCCAAGAAAAGTGCAGAGAGCAAAACCAACCATTGTACATCAATCACCTTTGTGGACCTAACCAAAGCATTCTACACAGTCAGCAGAGCAGGTCTATTTGCAATACTAGAAAAGATAGGATGCCCACCAACCCTATTAAGTCTTATATGGTCATTCCACAACAACATGAGAGCAACTATCCAGTTTGACGGGTCCACTTTGAACAGCTTTGAGATGAAAAGCGGAATGAAGCAAGGATGTGTTCTTGCCCCTACACTCTTTGGAATCTTCTTCTTGGTACTCTTGAACTGTGTGTTTAAGGACATGAAAGATGGAGTGTATCTCCACACAAGATCAGATAGAAAACTCTTCAACCTGTCCTGACTTAAGTCAAAGACCAAAGTCAAAAAGTTGCTAATCAGGGAACGTCTATTCGCTGATGATGCCCCCCTCATAGCCCACAATGAAGATCTACTACAAGAACTCATGGACTGCCTTTCAAATGCCTGGCAGGCATTTGCTGTCACCATCAGCATCAAGAAAACGGTTGTATTAGGACAGGGGGTTCCACATGATCCTTCAAGTACCTTAAATGCAAACCAGCTAGAAGTAGTCCAAAAGTCCAGCTATTTAGGTTCCACAGTAACCACCAACATCTCACTGGATGAAGAACTAAATGTTCACGTTGGAAAGGCTGCCACCACCTTTAGCGACTAACTAAAAGATCATGGAGCAACTCAAAGCTTACCATCAAGACCAAAATGCTAGTGTACCAAGCTTGCGTCTTCAGCACTCTCATGTATGGTGGGGAAACATGGACAACTTATGCTCATCAGGGGAAAAGGCTAAACAGTTTCCACCTACATTGTTTACGCCGTATACTCAACACCAAATGGCGGGATAAAGTCACCAACACAGAGGTTGTTCAAAGGGCAAATTTACCAAGTGTGACAGCCCTGCTCAAGCAAAGATGACTACGCTGGTTGGGCCATCTGAGTATGTTGGAAGATGGATGCATACCCAAGAACATGCTACATGGGGAGCTATCAGAGGGAACAAGAACAAAAGAAGCATGCAAGCGAGATATGAAGGAATTTGGAATTGATCCTAACCAATGGGCAATCTTGGCAAGTAATCGTAACAAGGGGTGCCATTGTCTTCATCAGGGTATCAAAGTCCATGACAGAAGCTGGCTCCTACAGCTTGAAGAGAAAAGAGCCCATAGGAAGCAAGCAGCTCCCAACCAAGATACATACATTTGCAATAACTGCCAAAGATCATGCAAATCTTGGACTGGACTATTCAGTCACATGACACATTGCAAACCATCTACATCATAGGCTGCAATTCCCACCGTCTCTCGCAGACGAAAGGATGCCAAACATGTATCCATGGTGCGCAACTGTATCTGTACTTGGAAGCATGAGGAGGACCTGCATGTCTCAGATAGTGTTTCCATCAAGGGCTGGAGAGTAATTGTGAAGCATAATGTGCTGGTGGGGCTTGGGCTGCCTTCCCCCACATAAGACGTGGGCTTTGCTTATTTCCCGATTCTTTGCTGGTCAAGGTCCACAATGGACAAGAGATGGCAATATGTCTTGGTGCCCTGCAATAAAAGTCTTAAGTTATTGCACTGTTGCTGTCCCTGGGTCAAGTGTGGGCAGGGCAGATCAATCTGCACCAATACATAGTTGGACCCTGGGGTTTTCAGTATGGCATGTGAGCAAAGCCCTTTTCTCCTCCTTTCACTCATGCAGCCAATTGTCAAGACAGAAAAATAGGTCAACAAAGTCATCCAAGCTGATAGGGTTTCAACAGGGGCTAGTTCATCCTGTATCTCCTCACTAAGTACCTACCAAAACTGGTGCAATTGGGACGCCTTGTTCCATTTGACGTCAACTGCAAGTCACCAGAACTGGGCAGTGTATGAGGCAGCCGGCCCTTGCCCTTGCTGAAGCTTTCATAATAGGGCTTTCAATGAGTGAGCAGGATGAGGATAACTAAAATTTGCAGAAAACGCTCAGCAAAGCATTCCAGTTGGTTAACACCAGCTGCCCTGCTCCAGCAAAGGGGAGGTTCAATCCAGTGCTTCTCCCAACTGACCACCAGCCCCTAGTCAGTGGGATACATTTGAGGGTGAAGCAGGAAAAGGAGACAGCATTGGTTCAGGAACCCCCACACCTCTGGTGGTTCCTCTCAAAGCATGCAGATAGTGATATCACATGACCCTGTTTGAGGGGCAGTAGCCCAACTTGAGCCTGGAGTACAGCCTTCTCTTCCTGAAACCATGCTAGCTGCTCACAGAATGTCTGATTTTCTGCTAAGAGCTGCATCACTTGGGCCCGCAGCATGTGGTTCTCAGTTTGGAGTTGGGCTACTTGCTCCTGCAGATCCAGTACCCTAAAGGGTTCAGTGGGTGGTGACAGACCAAACCCTTTCCATATCTCTGTTAAGGGGCTTCCATTGAGCGGATTGAAAGGGGTCTGGGCAAACTGTAAGGAAAGGGGGCGTAGGGGTCTGGTCTTGTGGTTACTGCTAGTCTGGTGTCACAGAGTTAAGGATAGTAAAGAGGTAGTAGTGAGTGAACAGGAATTGGAATAATTTATAGAGCCAGGATCAGGATTAATAGACAAGGGTCAGGGTCAGGGTCAGGGCAGGGTCAGAGATTGGAGATCAGAATACTAGGTCTAGACCAAGCCAGAAGTCAGAGTTGCCCTGACAGCTTTCTGGGACACTCTCCAGGGTTAAATAGTAAACAAGGACCAAATTTGAGTGCAGGTATTATTGCTCTGGCCCCTTCGAGCAGTACTTCCTGTGGCATCTAATCTCCAAAGTGCTCTTTAGCTGCAGCTCTGCATGGTCTCCTGGTGGTGATGTGGAGATGTAAGTTACCCCAGGTTCCACAAACTTGGATTCTAGTCCCGTGGACCCTTACATAAGGACATCAACAAGGAGTTTTAGATCTGTTAGGAACAAAAAGAAATCCTCATAATGAAATAGGCCCATTACTAGCTGCAGATGGTAAAATAGTTAATAATGATAGAGAAAAGGCAAAAATGTTCAAGGTAGTATTTCTGTTATATATTTGGAAAGAAGCATGATGATGTACTTATATCATATGAGAACAATGACATACATTCCAGTCTATTAGTAACAGAAGATGATGTTGGCCATCATCTACTGAGGATAAGTATTTTTAAATCAGCAGGCCTGGATAACTTGTACCCAAGAGTCCTAAAAGAGTTGGCTGAGAAGCTCTCTGACCCGCTGATGTTAGATTTTAAATAAATCTTGGAATATTAGGACAATTCCAGAAGACCGGAAGAATGCTAATGTGCCAATATTCAGAAAAGGTTAGTGGAATGATTAGCTGGCATGGGGTTCAACTGACAAAGAATCAAAGGATAAAAATATAGTAAATGCCAGTCAACATGGTTTTATGAAAAATAAGTCTTGTCATATAAAAATGATTTCATTCTTTGATGAGAGTACAAGTTTGGTTGATAAATGTAACTGTATAAATGTAATATTCTTCTACTTTGAGGTGTTTTGCATTTAGTATTGCAATATTGTCAATGGGAATCATTATCAAAAAGGGTATTACAGTGGGGTTCTGCAGAGCCTAGTTGTAGGCTTGATGCTCTTCAACATTTTCAAATAGTGATCTGGAAATAAATATAAAATCAATGCTGATAAAATCTGTAGATGACACAAAGATTGGCAAAATGGTAAATAAGGACAGGGCAGTCATAATGAGCTTTCTGGATCACTTGGTGAACTGGGCCTATTCAAACAAAATGTGTTTTAATATAGCCAAATGAAGAGTTAGGAACAAGGAATAAGGGGCATGCCAACAGAATGGGAGATTGTATCCTGGAAAGCAATGACTCTGAAATGGATTTAGGGGTCATTGTGGACAAGCAATTCAAAATGAGCTCCCCGTCTGATGCTGTGGCAAAAAAAGCTAATGAAATCCTTGGATGTATAAACAAGGGAAGTGATTTTACCTCTGTGTACAGCATTGGTGAGACCAATACTGGAATACTGAATCCACATTTTTAAAAGGAAGTTGAAAAATTGTAGAGGGGCTAGAAAAGACCCACAAAAATTTGAGTGCTGGAGATTCATAGATTCCAAAGCTAGAAGGAACCATTTTGATCATTTAGTCTGACCTGTTGTATACAGGCCATAGAACTTTTTCAAAATAATTCCTAGAGCATATCTTTTAGAAAAACAGTCAATCTTGATTTAAAAGTTGTCAGTGATGGAGAATCTACCATGACCCTTAGTGAATTGATCCAATGGCTAAGTACTCTCAGTGTTAAAATGTATGCCTTAGTTCCAGTCTGAATTTGTCTAGATTCATGTTCTAGTGATTGGATCATGTTCTACCTTTTTCTGCTTGATTGAAGGGTTCATTATTAAATATTTGTTCCTCATGTAGCTACTTATAGACTGTAATCAAGTCACCCCTTAACCTTCATGTTGTTAAGCTAAATGATTGAGCTCCAAGTCTATCACTCTAAATCAGATGAATTAAGAAAATGCCTTAGAGTGAGAAACTCAGATTGTTTAGATTATCAAAAAAGATTGAGGTGACTTGATTACAGTGTCTAAGTACATTCATAGTGTGAAAATACTGGGTACTAAAGGGCTCTGTAATATAACAAGAACCAGTGGTAGAAAGTTGAAGCCAGACAAATTCAAATAAGAAATTAGGTACTAATATTTAGCAGTGAGGTTGATTAACCATTGGAACAAGCAATCCAGTGACTGGCTGGATTCTCCATCTCTTCAAGATGAAAGATACACTTTAGCCCAACATAAGTTTTTGGCTCAGCACAGGAGTGACTGGGTGAAACATAATGGCTTGTGATATACTGGAAGTCAGATTAAATGATCTAATAATCCCCACTGGCCTTTAACTTTATGAACTATAGACCACTGACAACTCTGGACTTTGCTGCAGCAGTTGTTGGGCTCAATGAAGTTGGTGGCACTGGGATTGGAGAGTATTTAGGGACCAGCAAAAGTGTAGGGGATGGAATTGGAGACACCATGTTTCTACCTAACTCTATTACACAATTATTTTAATGATTTGGGTAGAAAGATTTTGAATCCTTAAATGTTACCTCAATGCTCATGTTGCTTCTGCACTGATGTCTAAAATGGAAAATGGATGAAAATAGTCTTTGAAATCCTCTTAGACACTTCTCATTTTCTAACCAGAGTAGCAAATCAGATTGATTAAAAGAAGTTCCAGAAGAATGGGTATATCCTTTCCTATTCTCTATCAGGTATCAGGGCTGGTTCTAGAGTCTCATTATTGGGCTGGCAAGTGGGTATTTTGGGGGTCCTGGATGTTGCTATTTAAAAAACAAACATGAAAACATGGAGTTGTCAATTGCAAAAATGACTTAGCAGACAGATGGAATGGAAATATATCGCCCCATCATTGTCACTTCCACTGCTTAATATTGGATAACTTTGTACATATTTTGGCCTTTCTAACAATAATTTTGGGGCTCCTGAAGATTGTTTGGGGGTGCAGCTGCTCCTTTTGCCCCCCAGGAGGGTCGGACCGGCCACAAATCATCACATGCTGCGTAAAAGCCCAATCTTTCTCAAGATATTTCCCTAGACTAGTAATGATTTATTTTCAACATGCTCAGTATCTGTTTGCTTTTGAGGCACTACATGTACAACTTCATCTTCTCTCTACACCCCTTCTGCTCTTTTATCTCTTTTGAATCTCTCCTGAAAACTTGCTTCTTCCGTGAAGCCTACAAAAAGTGAGCTATTTAAAGTTTTTTTTAAAACATTCACCACAATTTGGACAAGTGAAATGGTATATTCTGATTTATGAAATCCTGACTATTTAAGTATTGGCTCTGTGAGATACCTAGCACACCTTTGTAATTATCTTGATGTAAGCAGGGTGAGCTCTCCCCGGACATCTAGTGACACACGGGAGGAAAAAACTTCAGAAACAGCCCATGTTTGCATAGACACTTCTACTCTGCCTAGGTATGCAGCATGATGAAGCTGCTTTGCCAAAATGATCAATTTTGGCTGCTTTTGGGTTACAAATCACTCTAGTATTCGAACGTAGGGGTAATGAAATGTTGTTATCCTTATTGTATGAGGAAAGGGCAGCAGAACTGTGCTTAGCATGTCCTGATTGAGGGGGTCACCCTGAACTTCACTTGCTAAGCAGGAGTAAGGTTGCCAAATCCCAGTGCAGATGAGAGTAGGTGTGGATAGGTTTCTACCTGGTGGTGTGGACTCTGCCCAAAAGAATCCTAGACACCATTTGACCTGCCCCTCTCCAGCATTTAATGACAAAGCAGATTAGATTCAATTGAGCATCCTTGTTTCTGGCTGGTGCTTCCTAGAGAGCAGGTCTAGCAGCTACACCTTAGACCTTGTGTGGGGACAGTGAAAGACAACACAGAGACTGCAGTGGCTATGAGGTTCCCCAGCACCTGCTGAAATCACTTACAGCTGGGTTAAGTGGTGGAACCTTAGCATGTGATATCATGGGAGAGGAAGTAGCAGCAGAGAAACAGAGGCCAGCAGCAGCCGCAGAGAGCAGCAGCCTACTGTGGTGGAAGAGAAAGCAGCAGCAGCAGTGGCCAAAGGCAGCAGAGAAGGAGCAGCATCCAGTGGCAGTAGGATGGCAGCCAGCAGCAGCAGAGACAGCAGCAGCTGTGAACTAGCTGCAGAGGCAGCAGCAGAGGCATCGCTTGATGCCCCTCTACCCCAGGAGTGGGACGTGAACCCCATGAATTTACCTCTGAACTCTGGGTCTTCGCTAATCAAGGACTGACAACTGTGAGTGGGGCAGACCAAAGGGAGAGTGGAGTGATGTGTTAAATGGACATTTGTTCATCAGACTTTCTTATTGCAAGATGGGAAACTGAGGCAAAGGTCACTGCCCACTGCACTGTGGGGTTGGGTTTGCCTATGGTCACATGCTTTTGAATGTGGTTGTGGTGTTTTCCCAAATTAATGCTTGGTTCACTTTCAGTAAACGTTCTCTTTTGTTATACACAGACCCAGTGCTTGCAAGTGGGAAAGTAGTGCTTCTTAGGGCTTGTCTACACCCAGCCGCTAGTTCGGCGGCTGGGAATCGAAGTTCTGGGTTCGACTTATCACGTCTTGTCTGGACGCGATAAGTCGAACCAGGAAGTGATTGCCGTCGACTGCGGTACTCCAGCTATACGAGAGGAGTACCGCGGCGTCGACGGGGGAGCCTGCCTGCCACGTGTGGACCGAGGTAAGTTCGAACTAAGGTACTTCAAACTTCAGCTACGTTATTCACGTAGCTGAAGTTGCGTTCCTTAGTTCAAATTGGGGGGGGTAAGTGTAGACCAAGCCTTAGAAGCAGCCAGGGATGATGTTAAAAGTTTTTCCAGATTACTGAGTGGGGGCTCGACCCAGTTCTGTTTTGTATTGTTAAGAGGAAACCCTCCATATTGAACCAGACCCTTGTTTCTGCCGACTACTCCTGACAGAAGGGTTACATTTATAGTCACTTCATGATTATCTGTTCTATTCATTCCATCTGAAGCACCTGGCATGACCACTGTCAGAAGACAGGATACTGGACTAGATGCAGGGCTGGCCTTACCCTGAGGCGAACTGAGGTGGCCGCCTCAGGTACCAGACTGTGGGGGGGCGCCACTAGGACCCAGAGTGTAGAAAATTGTGTCTGCTGCTGGTGCATATGTACGCTCTCTGCTCTAGATGCCCAGAGATGGTGGAGTGCTATGCTGGAGAAAGGAGGGCACAAGAGACATAACAGGCAGGCAGGAGAAAAGGTGAGAGGGAATAACAGAAAGCAGCAGGAGCTGCAGGGAGAGAGAGGAGGAGGAGCCTCTTATGTACCTCTCTAGCACCCCCAGGAGCCTGGATTGATTAACACCAGCTTCTCAGGGAGCTTCCTGTTTCCTGCTGCTTCCCTGAACCCACTTGAGGAGCACAGGCAGTCAACTGAAGTAGTAGGAGCCAGTTAGGCCCTTAAGACCCTGATATCTTCCCTCACTCAGGCCCTGCTACCAGCCTGCTTATTTGTCCCCTTCAATTGAGTGTTGAGAGCCACTATAGCAGTCATGAATGAAAGAAGAAAATGCCCCTCTGGGGCAGCATTCAGAAAAAGAAAGAAAGCAAAGGAGCTTTTCTATCTAAGCTGGAAGGAGCTCTCTTGAGATACATAGACACAAATGTTCACGGTGAGCCTTTCGGCTCCAGTGCGGATGTGAGTAGTGAGGAGATTCCTGATCTTCCAGTTAGTCAGAGTGCAGGTGACCTGGCAGCTACTGCAATATCCATATCTCCATCTCAAATGGATGTAACCATGCACATTCCTGAAGAAAAGTGTAGATCAGAGAAAAGTGTGGTGGAGGCACAAGAAACAGCTGCTGCTGAGTTTAGTTCCTTAAGTCTAGATGATCCAGGACTGTGGACCCTCTTGAGCAGTAGCCTGAGGGACTTCCTTGTACTGCACGGGCCACAGCAAGTGAAAAACTTCATGTTCCCCAAAGACAATGAAAACAGAAGTTTCCATCCAACACATTACTGGCGTGAAATCCCCAATGCAGACAAAGTGGAGAGGCCATGGCTTATGTACTCAAAAATCCAAAATGCTGCATACTGTTTTTGTTGCAAACTCTTCCAGTCTAATATTCCAGCCACATTGGGTTCTACAGGAACAAAGGACTGGGAAAATCTGGCTAGAAATCTGGCATGCCATGAGAAGGCAGCAAATCACCAGAGAGCATTCCATAGGTGGAAAGAGCTTGAGATGAGACTTAGGCTACGTCTTCACTACCCGCCGATCCGGCGGGTAGCAATCGGTTTATCGGGGATCGACTTACCGCGTCTCGTGAGGACGCGGTAAAATCGATCCCTGATCGCTCTGCCGTCGACTCCGGAAATCCACCTCGACAAGAGGCGGCAGCGGAGTCGGCGGCAGCGCGGCAGCGGTCGGCTTTCCCCCGTCCTCACCTCCAGGTAAGCCGACCTAAAATACGCAACTTCAGCTACGGTATTCATGTAGCTGAAGTTGCGTATCTTAGGTCGGAACCCCGCTGTAGTGTAGACCTAGCCTAAGGTTAAAGGCCACCATAGATGATCAGCATCAAGAGAAGATTGCATCAGAGTCTCTTTACTGGCAAAATATTCTGAAAAGGCTCATTGCCATTGTGAGAATGCTTGCTACCCAAAACCTAGCACTGCGTGGCACTTCAGATCAGCTGTATGTGCCAAACAATGGAAACTTCCTTAAAATTGTGGAGCTGATGGCTGAGTTTGATGCTGTACTCCAGGAGCATCTAAGAAGAGTCACCACCCAAGAAATGTACACACACCACTATCTTGGAAAAACAATTCAAAATGAGATCATATAGTTACTGGCAACAAAAGTCAAACAGAAGATTGTGCAGATCTGAAGTCAGCAAGATATTACTCTGTTATTCTGGACTGCACACCTGACATCAGCCAAACGGAACCAATGACTTTAATGGTGCATTTTGTAACAACAACAGAACCTAGTGAAAATGTCCCTGCAATGGTGACTGTCAGAGAGCATTTTCTAGAATGTATTGACATTGATACTACAGGAGCTGGTATGACAAATGTGCTTCCTAAAAAGCTGGACGGTACAGGAATTGCGATAGCTGAGATGAGAGGTCAGGACTATGATAATGGTGCCAACATAAGAGGAAAGAACAGAGGAGTGCAGACACGGATCTGAGAGTTAAACCCTCAAGCTTTTTTTGTCCCATGCAATGCTCATTCATTGAACTTGGTGGTCAGTGATGCAGCATCAGCTTCTAGTGAGGCTGCTGAATTTTTTAATGTCATTCAAAGCATCTATGTATTTTTCTCTGCATCAACTCATCGATGACAAATTTTGAAGCAACATCTGGGAACATCCTCTCTGACACTGAAACCACTGAGTGCCACACGATGGGAAAGTCGAGTGGAGGCGATAAAACCTATCAAACACCAAATTGGGAAGATAGATGATGCAATAGTTGCTATTATGGAGGATAATGCTATGACAGGAACTGTTCATGGGAGAACAGTGGCAGAGGGAAATGGAATCACCAGTGGCTTAGTGTTGTGGCATGACATACTGTTGGAAATAAATGTTATAAGCAAGAGACTCCAAGGTGTTGACCTTGATATATCTGGAGCAATGGAACAACTGGACAAAGCAAGTCATACCTACAGTCTTACTGGTCAGATGAGGGATTTCAAAATGTTCTGAAGAGTGCACAGAAGTTGGCAGAGGAACTTCACACTGAAGCTATTTTCCCACCCAGTCAAGAATACAAGAGTCACCGAAGAAGAAGACATTTTGATTACGAGGCCTGGGATAATCCCATAAGAGACCCCAACAACAATTCAAAGTTGAATTCTTTAACCAGGTGCTAGATTGTGCAATACAGTCAGTTGAAGAATGTTTCTTGCAGCTCAAGGAACACAGCAGTATATTTGGGATGTTGTATGATATTCCAAAACTCCTCACTATACCTGAAGAAGACCTACACCAGCAATGCAGGGCACCAGAGACAGTGTTGACACATGATGACATGCACGATATTGATGCAAGTGATTTAGGTGATGAACTGAAAGCCCTTTCAAGATACATTTCAGCAGGATCAACTCCAAAGGCTGTTCTGGAATATATGTGCACAAATAAAATTACCACCCTCTTTCCAAATGCTTTTGTTGCTCTGCGCATACTTCTAACACTTCCTGTAACAGTTACCAGTAGAGAACGCAGCTTCTGCAAGCTGAAGTTAATAAAAACACATCTACGCTCCACAATGACACAGGAGAGGCTGGTCGGCCTTGCAACCATCTCAGTAGAGCATGAGCTGGCCCAGACTATGGACCTTCAGCAGGAAGCAGTTCAAATCTTTGCAACCAAGAAGGCACGGAAAGCACCACTTTGATTATGCAAACAGATAAAAATGCCAGTGTTTACTATGCAGACAAGAAAAGTTACATTTGCTGTTCAGGCATTTGAAAGTTAAGTGTTACTTAAAATTTTTGAACAAATCATTTTAAGTTGTTAGTTCTCCTTTATTGGGGTAGGTAGCAGAGCAGTACCATGAGAGGAGTAGAACAAGGAGAAGGCAGAATTGAGACCTTTCAAAGTTTTGGCCCAAGCGAGAGGGCATGGGGGCGTCATTTGAGCTCCCCGCCTCAGGTGCCAAAATTTTGTGGGCCGTCCCTGGCTAGATGGACCTTTGATCTGACCCAGTATGGCCATTCTTATGTCAAGCATACTGACAAGTGGATCTGGCAAGCACGTGTGATGGCTATAAATATACTTCTTTCTGCCTCTGAAGATGGCAATTGTCTGCCCTGTATTCAGATGAAGTGCCAGTCCTAGGAGAATTCTGCAAAAATCACACAGCCATCTCCTAAACTGAATTCTTCAATATACACCTCTACCTCGATATAACGCTGTCCTCGGGAGCCAAAAAATCTTACCGCGTTATAGGTGAAACAGCGTTATATTGAACTTGCTTTGATCCACCGGAGTGTGCAGCCCCGCCCCATCCCGGAGCACTGCTTTACCGCGTTATATCCGAATTCGTGTTATATCGGGTTGCGTTATATTGAGGTAGCAGTGTATGAAAATAGGGTAATGACAATATCTACCCACCAGATAGTTAAAGACTTGGAACTTCTGTATATTACCCCGCTACCACTAGAAAAGGTTTGTTTCCTGTTCCTTGGGATTCAAAATGACTAAGAAAAACCCAGTAATCTATTAAGTTAATGGACCAAATTTATTCTTGCTGTTACATGGTGTAATTGATGCAACTAGAAACAGAATTTTACTGTTATCTTACATATTAGCTTTATATACACTTAAAACTGAAGATGTTATGATTAAAAACAATAGGTCAATTGCAACCAAATTACTTTTTTTGAATAGCTACGCTGGTTATGTTTTACACCTGCTTCCATAACTTCTTCAGACAACTTCAAATTGTAGCTTTTCATTCTAGCTCAATCACCTCATTTATGTCAGCAACTGATCAACAGATTTTGATACCATTTTTTTTAAAGAATGCTGGAAGGGTGTTTGTCGGTTTTGTTTATCACTCCTGAAACCCAGCTATGATTCACTAGTTCAGCATTCTTTATATTGTATTAGGCTTTTAAGACATTGTGCTAGGAATACATATGATGCTGAATGGTACAGTATACTCTTTATACTTCTATATAACAAGTGGATTAGTGATCTATTTTAAGAGTAAGAGCGAGCAGCTCTCCAATTCCAATCCTGATTCACTCTGGCCTTGGTTAGCCCAATTTATCTTCTTGCCTCAGCTTTCTCAGACTGTAAAGTAAAGGTAGTATCCTACTGAACAGCATTGTCCAGAGGATTTTAGAACTTGCTATAAAGATGAAAAATTTGCATAACTGCTAAATATGATAGCCAATATTTTCAAAAGTTAGTTATAAAGCTAGTCTCCCAAATCCATCTGATAATGTGACTTGATTTTCAAAACTGCTTAGCACCAAACAGTTCTCATGGATCTCTGATGCTCCCCATTTTAAAAAATCTTGTCTCATTCTGCTTAATGAGCAAACTTATCTATCAGAAAATAAAACTCTGACATTGTTCACACAAACTGCACTTGCATTTATGTGCATTAAGAATGAACTGCAGCTGCACATTTTTCCTGTAAAAGGGAGACAACCCTTCTGAAAAATTACCCCTTACATTAAGGCATTGTTATATCACAGGGGTTGGCAACCTTCGGCACGTGGCCCATCAGGGTAATCCGCTGGCGGGCCATGAGACATTTTGTTTACGTTGACCGTCCACAGGCATGCCCCCCCCAGAGCGCCCAGTGGCCACAGTTTGCCATTCCTGGCCAATGAGAGCTGCGGGAAGCAGCGGCCAGCATGTCCCTGCCGCCCGTGCCACTTCCCGCAGCTCCCATTGGCCGGGAATGATGAACCGCGGCCACTGGGAGCTGCGGGAGCCGTGCCTGCAGATGGTCAATGTAAACAAAATGTCTCGCAGCCTGCCAGCAGATTACCCTGATGGGCCGCATGCCGAAGGTTGCCGACCCCTGTTATATGAAGACTAGTACCACTTGCTATGATCAGAAAAGTGCATACACTAAACCAGCACCTTTCTACTCAGATCTTCTCCATACATGCTGGGTCATATGTATTTTGTTTACTGCCCTCTCCTATTAGTATTAGTGTTGCTAATTCTTGTGATGTTTGGTGGTAGTCTTCAAGCTGCTGGACCTGTGTGACTATATGAGAACCTCAGCTTTCTTCGAAAAATCAGAGTTTCTAGCCTCGTGGTTGGAGAGAAACATTTAAAACTGTGAACGCTAAAAGACTTGAAAACTAGAAGGAAAATACAAACCCATAGTTATTTATAATCTCATGATCTGGGGGGCCCTGACTCATTTTCAAATGCTTGGGGTTGGCAATGATGTAGTGTTCAAGAGAAGCAACACAGATGTGAGAAAGGGAGAAATTATTTCCTGTCTTGTTCATCAGAAGAACTGTTGTCAACTGCCTGAATGCAAAATCTTTAGTGCTGGTGCTGAACGAGCCAAAAGGGATTGGCTGTCAGATTGTAGGTCATTCTGCATCAAGCAAGGGGTGTGCTTAAGTTTAGTACTGGTGTTCAGTGTTTTCCAAGATATTGTTATTGCCCTTGGGAGCCAGTGATTAGGGCCCTAGTTTGGGATTTGAGAGATCCTGGTTCATTTCCCTGCTCTTTTGAAAGTCCCACCAGGCACCTCTCTGCATCTTTAGGTGCTTAAAATACATTTAAAAAACTGACCCTTAGTGTCTCTGTGTCTCCACTTTCTATCGTGAAAAAGGAGATACTACTTCACAGGACTGTAGCAGGGATAACTACATTAAAGAATAGGAGGCATTCAGAGACTATGGTGATAGGAGCCATATAAGTACTTAAAATAAGCAGGTAGATTCATTGAACTGGAATCAAGCAAGATGGGGTGGTGTGCTCATTAATACGTTCACCTTCCACAAGCTGAAATAGTATGGAAGAGACCTGCTGCTGTATTACTTCCAGCGTTTTAAATGGCTTCATGGAATTAGGTGGGTGGGAACTCAAGGGGGGAAAAACCAGCCAAATAACCTAAGCCTCTTGGAATTTATTAGTTGAGTTTTGTATGTAAATGCATGGTCCAAATACAAAAGTTTAATATTAATTGATTCTACCTTTCTTGCCATTTTTCACCACTGCACAATGTTAAACACAAAGGTTGCCAATTCCGTTTATATAATGTTGTACGGATAAACTCTAAATCGTAGTACTATGTTTTGAGTAAAGCAATTTTCCTCTCTCCGCTGACAAAATGAGGAGGTTGTGGTGGGTGGGGAATTGGATAGTCAAAAGAAGGGCACATCATATTTCAAATCTTCAGTGAAGAATTGGTTGCAGCAAAAGGAAATGCCTCCAGCAAAGAGCACAAGCAGAAAACATGCTGATTATTTACACCTTGCTTACACCTGGACCCAGTGCTTAATTTGTGCCACGGCATCTCTAAGCTTGGCAGTTCACAGCCCTGGCTCCTGACCAGCAGCCACCAGTCTCCAGTCGCCCAGCTCTGCAGGCAGTGCCCCCACCATGACGCCACCTTTACTTTTGTGCTGCTGGTGGTGGCAGCGCTGCCTTCAAAGCTGGGTGCCTGGCCAGCAGCTGCTGCTCTCCAGCTGCCCAGCTTGAGCCTTGGCACCGCTTTCATTACAAATTAAGCACGACCTGAGCCTCTTCCAGCCATGTGTTGGGACCTCACTGTATTGTGCATTAAACTTCAGGCAATATATAGCTTGATACCAATGAAGGACTGGGAAATCTGATAAAATTCTTGAATACCCACATTTTATTAATATACAAGTTGCATATCAAAAATGGTGGGGGGAGGAGTGTCCAATGTGAGGTTATCCAATACCAAGCCGCTGATTTCTGAGTCTGAAGTAAGGAGTGCTCAGTTTCCATTCTTTTTCTTGGAAGCTTCAGCAGGGCAGAATTTCATAGAACCGACCCTGCCTTTCTTTAGCCATCTCCCTCATGTCTGTTGAACGAGTCTCCCCAATGAAGTGAGCAATTCCAGGAGATCTGCTAGCAGGAAATTCCTTTCAGCAGAGTTGTCAGCAATGGAATGATTTGTCAAAATATCCTCCCAGAGGATTTCATGGGCAGGAACTCTGTATCAGTGGATTTGAGAAACTTCTGGGCTTGTACTTGCACAAGACCTGTAATCGCACCTCAGGTTATATACAGGGTCATCTTCAGACATTCATTTGTATGGCACCCTAAGTAGGCTCAACACATCAAATACAGACCTTCCAGTTCTACAATACATACATATATTACATATAAGAATCAACTTTATCTATCAGACACACTCTAATTTGTAAATTGAATTAAATTCATTGTTAACCAAGGACATTCTCTTCTGTTGCACACTTACATAAACTTCTTATTCAAGTTGCATAGCCTTTATTCAAATAAGCTGTATTTTTAGGATTATGTCCCTGCCAGAAAACCCATTGTATCCTGAATCCAAATGGTAAAATTAGGGATAAAAATAGAAAGTGATTTTTTTTTTAGATTTCCACATGCAGCAGCCACAAGCTCACCTAAGGGGTTTGCTGTTCTACTACATACTAGAAGCTCAGATCAGCAATGATTCCTGATAGCCAGCAACCTTGCAAATAAAAGGCCTTCAGACATGGAGGATAGGTCCATCATGGGCTATTGGTCAATGCAGTCAGGGATGAAACCCCATTCTCTAGGTATCCCTAAACCTCCAGCTGCCAGAAGCTGGGACTGGATGATAGAGACTGGGTCACTCAAAATAGCCCTGTTTGTTCACTCCTTCCAAAGTATCTGGCACTGGCCACCAGTTCTCCCTCTAATTTTTCCCACACATGAGCGGAATGAATTTTGTTATGTGCACCAATATGGAGGGGATGTGTAACACATCACCTTCGTATTGTGCACATAACAAAATTCATGTGGTGGAGGTGGGGCCGAGGGATTTGGAGTGTGGGAGGGGGCTTATGGCTGGGGCAGAGGGTTGGGGTGCATGACTGGGAGTGTGGGCTCTGAAGTGGGGCTGGGGATGAGAGGTTTGGGGTGCAGAAGGGTGCTCTGGGGCTACAGCAAGGAGAGAGAACTCCCCCCAGCTCTCTCTCCCCGCCGCAGCACCTGGACTGGGGGGGAGAGGCGCCTCTCCCCGCCACGGCAGCTCCAGGGCTGGAGCCGCGGGATAGGTGCTCCTCCCACAGCCGCGGCAGGTCTGGGCCAGGCCTGGGTTCGGGCTGGGGGAAGGAGCACCCCTGCCCCAGCTGCAGCAGATTGGGGGCTGGGCTAGGTTGGGGCTGGGGGAGGGGTGCCTCTCCTCCGGCCACAGCAGGTCCCTGAGCGCCTCTGCAGCGCTAAATAGGCTGCTGCATGGCTGCACAACCGCGCAGCTTACAGGGAACTTAGCTGACCACTGTCAGAGACAAGATACTGGGCTAGATGGACCACTGGTCTGACCCAATTGTGGGGATCACGTCGGGGTCACCATTTGTGGGGTTCCATGCGGAA
>NW_020664393.1:66139784-66142587 GCF_002925995.2 Terrapene triunguis | reverse complement strand
TCCCATCGTGACCCTTACCCTCTCATGGAACTTTGCATCCCCACACCCAATATGGCCATGTCATATCGTAAACACTGTTGTTGTTTTTTAAAAAAAATCACTGTGGATCATAAATGAAGAAGCTTTTCAAAATGTTTATGGAAGAAGGGTTCACATAAAGGGATTCTGAAGTGAAGATCAAAGACTCCATAAGGTAGAATAGTATTGCTGAAATAGATTTTGTCTGCATCTGTCTCAGGGCGATTCCCAATACACTAGGACCCCACTTAGAGTGAGACTGATGTGGACCATAACAAGTACAGAGCTGTTAGGCTATTTTCTTAATTCTTAAAACTGAAACATATCTCTGGCGAGGGAGTGTGCAAGCAGAGTTCCCAAACTGAAACTTGCACCTGCCACTGAGTAGACCAGTAAGATCAGTTTACCTTAAAAAGGGAGCTCGTTGTGCTGGAGGGGCCATAACCCAGCTCCAAGGAAATGACTGGAGAAAGCCAGAGGGAAAGCCTACCATCTTCTGAAGTTTGTCAAGGACAAAGAAGGATAATGTTATAATAAGAAAGATGGGGAACTTATGCTCCTCTGAAAAATACCTGCACAGAGAGAATTCTGAAGGATGCCATGTAGCAAAAGCCAGTCAGCATTGCTAACCTGGAGGGAATACAAGAACCCCTATAAAATTAGAATGTCATACTGATCCTGTCAAAATTTGGAGGCAGTACTGCAATCCAGAGGGAAAGACCGAAGTCCTGTGAAGTCAGAAGACAAAAGAAAAATGGTAGAAATCAGCTGGACAGAACTAGACATAGTGAACCAGACAGTCTACATGTCTTAACTGACGCTATATAATAATAATAATAATAAATGGAGATATCTTATCTCCTAGAACTGGAAGGGACCTTGAAAGGTCATCAAGTCCAGCCCCCTGCCTTCGCTAGCAGGACCAAGTACTGATTTTTGCCCCAGATCCCTAAGTGGCCCCCCCCCCTCAAGGATTGAACTCATAACCCCTAGGTTTAACAAGCCAATGCTCAAACCACTGAGCTATCCCTCCCCCTCAGTGGCATGAGACTCAGAAGTTCCACATAAGAGCAAGCTTTTAGAGAAGCTCAAGAGACAGAACTAACCAGAGGGAGCACTTGTGACTCTTGTGGAAGAAAGCAGTTCAGTGCTCAGAGGAAGCAAATGACATACAAAGAGAAACTGAAAATGGAAATGTACTGCTTTACTGAGCTCTGCATACTTAGGCACTTATACTGTGCCCATCACATGGTTATGTAACTTCACTCAATATCTGTCTCATCTCTGAGTTGAACTCCTGCTCTTAACAGACCTCTTTTCTGAGTTGTTCCATTTCTTTGTGGACCCTTGACTAATATGGTCTGATTATTTAAGGTGAAAAATTGTTCCCTGTAACCATAAACAAACAAGTATCGGTTATGGAAACAATACATGGGGTTGCATGTTTTAATCACTGCAATCACATTGCAATCTGGCAGTAAAAAAAGTCTGAATTCACAAGAGCAAGGACACACTGTGGTGGGTATATAACCCCCAAACAGGCTGAGGAGGTTTAATAAGGCACTGTGGGCCCAATCAACCCCACCCTGCTACACCTGCCATGTGGCATGTGTCAGGAGTGGAGAGAACTAAAAAGAGAGGGCTTAGGTCAGTTGGGGGATCATCAGGAAGCAGAGCAGACCTCTGCTTCTCCCTGTGTGTGGGAAGCCTGGTTGCAGCCAGGAATCTGAGACAGTTCACCCACCTCTCTGACGAGGTGAAGATGACTAAGTGACCCTTTGTTCACAGGCCATGAAGAGAAAGGTGGGGTCCTGCTGCATGACCCTCTTGAGGTCCATATTCTCTTCTATTTTAGGACTTTGATACCCTGGAAGGAGAGGAAGTGGAGCGTGTCTTAGCTGGAGGGCTAAGGCACTGGTCCTTGTGAAAGGTGGTGGCTAATTATCAGAGACCCTGAGGTGGGGGTATAGTGACATATTGAACTACAATGGGGTGCGGCAGAGGCTGACCTTGCTGCCTACAGCCAAGCCTTTAGTCTATTTCTGATGGATGGGAGCGACAAGAGCTAAAAACACATTTAAAGGGGTGAGATTTGGGTCCCAGTAGGAATATTAATAGGCTTATTCACATAAGAGAAGTCAATCTGCTGTCAATGTTGCATTAAATGCTGAAAGGTACAGTTTACAGAAGACCAAAATAAAGACTTGCTTCCTCCACATTTAAGCTGTTACAGTCAAAGTTTATGTCCTATATCTCTGCGTAAGGTAAATGGATGTTTGGTTCAACTTGACCTATTTTTTTCTTATGTATGCCTAATCTTTGTATTTGTTTTGGCTAAAACTCACTAAAATTTCCCTAAATTAGAAAAGACAAGCAAAAAAATAAAAATAAAAAAAATCAAAGCTACCAATTCAACACTGATAAACAACTTTATTGTAACAAACTAACATTAATATAACCAGAAAAACCAATTATGCTATACCTTATTCATATAGCCCCTTTAATTATTAAATGCTTGAACTGAAAATTGTAGGACTAAACCTGCAGACCTTGTTCTAGCAGAACTCCCATTGGCTCAGACCTTATCTCTTCACCATTTCACTCCATTTCACCATTTCAATCACCATTGAAATACAGCCATCCTTGGGGTGAGAAAAGATTAAGTAAGGTACATCATAGGATAGAAGGGGTTTTGGCTGAAGAAGCCAGTGCAAACCCCTTTATTAGAAAAATGCTGTTGTGATCATTGTGCCTGCTCAGGGCCGGCTCTAACTTTTTTGCTGCC
>NW_020664393.1:66014746-66139384 GCF_002925995.2 Terrapene triunguis | reverse complement strand
CACCCCAAGATTGGCCGCCCCAAGCATGTGCTTGGTTGCCTGGTGCCTGGAGCCGGCCCTGTGCCTGCTTCATACTTTACGAATAAGGCTGCAAGTCTTTCACAGAGGTCACGGAAGTCACGGATTCCGTGATTTTCTGGGACTTCTGGAGCAGCTGGTGCGGCTGACCCCAGGGCCACCCAAGCAGCTGGGATGGCCCCAGGGCCAGCTGCACCGGCCACTGCTTGGGTGGCCCCAGGCAGCTGGTCCAGGGCACTGCCCGGGAGCAGCGGTCCAGGAGCAGCAGCGGTGCCCTGCCCCCGCAGCAGCAGCGGCGGGTCCCCTGGCTGCCCTCCACCTGGAGCAGCTGTGGCGGTGGCACCCCGAGCCACCCCTCCCCAGCAGCAGCAGTGGGGTCCTGGGCTGCCCCCTGCCCAGAGCAGCAATGGCGGTGGGGCCCCAGGCCTCCCGGAGCAGCAGCAGCAATGGGGCCCAGGCCTCCCGGAGCAGGAGCAGCAGCAGCAGCAGTGTCCTCTAGAAACCCCCCCCACACACAGAGCAGCAGCATCTGTGGGAGCACCCCTCCCCCCAGCACCTAAGATTTAGTCACGGGTATTTTTAGTAAAAGTCATGGACAGGTCATGAGCCATGACTTTTTGGTTATTGCCCCTGACCTCTCCATGGCTTACTAAAAATACTCATGACTAAAACATAGCCTTATTTATGAAATTAGACTTTAAATATTCAAGTCAATGTAGTTATTGCATTGTTACCAAATGACATACACAACATATGGCCTCTTCAGAGCCCTAACCTAGGCTAAGTGTAACAGTCTCACTATCCCAGAGCACCCATTCCTGGTCATGTTTATCTTCTGTAGCGGGATGCTTGGCCCTCTGGAGTTCTGCTGCTTCTAGAGCATCCGTGTCCTTGAAGTTCCAAATAAAGTCCTTCATAAGCACTAAAGCACCAATATTTAACTCATGTCTTCAGCCCTGGTTGTGGGAAGGTACAACCACCCCGGCAGACATGGGGTCTCTGTCCATGTTATGTAGACACTGACTTACAGGACTGCTTCTGTTGAGGTCCTTTAAGGCTCATCACTGGAGCTAGTGCTCCCCTGCAGATTGTCGGAGTTCCTTCTTAGGAGAGGATCCTAGGCCTGGTCTTCTCCATTTTAACTCCTCTTTCACATACCACATTCTCCCCAGGTGTAGCTGGTAAGGTCAGTTAAGCCCTTCAGGAGTACCAGGTGAGGTTACCAGAACTCTCCAACTCCTTTTAACCCCTTCTGGACCCAAGTGGGGTTAATGCATCCCATTATACAAATAAAAAAATATAGAGAATAAATTCATATGTTTAAGACATGAATGGAAGAGAGAGAGGTTATTTTGACTTTAAGTCTACTGGGAAACTTGAACCAAAGTTTTATTACAGGAGGCCTTTGCCGCACATTTGTCAGGACCAGGACATAGGCTGCCTATGTACACTGAGTTGTTGGGCTCAGGAGAGGAGTAGCAGGGTCAGAATCAAGCAGGATCAGGCTACCAGGAAGTCAGAGTCAAGCACCAAGTTGCATGCAGCAGGCAAATAGAGTCAGGGACAAACCAGGATCAGAAGCCAGAGTCTAAGGTCTACCGCAAAGCAAGATCTGGAGTAGAAGCAAGCAGGCAGTCTGCATTATTGCTCAGACATGACCACTCTCTGGCTTCCTGGTTTATATACCAGCATAAGGGAATCAGTGAGCCATGCAAGGGCCACCACTGAGGCCCTGCTGGGTGGTACTTCCTGCAGAGCCTAGTTTCACAGGGTCCTCCAGCAGAATCCACTCTAGGCTTCCAGTGGTAATGCAGAAGTGTCCACATCTTCTCCCTTCCTCTTAGCCCTAGGTTCTAGTCCTGTGGGGATTTTACAATATTGATCTTAAGGGAAAAAATGTTGTCCTAGTCAATCACATGACTGATTGGAACATATCTAGTTTTTCAGTAGTATAGAATTTCACTGTCACACAGGCAGGGATCATGATTAGAGCCAGAATGGTTGCCAGGAGCTTTACCCTCCTGTGTCCATGCACAGTCACCACAGTAACAATCTGTGAATACAAAAATGTATAACATGAGCGAAGTTAAGCAGCACATGTTCTCAGGATGAACTCCATGGGTGAAATTCACCATTGTGCAGAGGTTCAACATAAAGCTTATTCAACACTTAAGCATTCAAAGTGTGACTTAAGCAATGCTTGGGTCTTGTGCTGGCCCTCCACATAGAGGTCATGTCAGCACCTGAGCTCAAACCTGCACTTAATCAGAACATCTCTGATGAGAACTCCTGATTGTGGGGAGCACTTCTGCCCACACCCGGACGTGATTTATGGTTTCAATCTCACAGTATGATCCTCATTGTTCAGTTTTAGATAACAATGTGTTGGGGCAGGGAAGAAAATAGATCACTATTTGGATAGTTCTCAAACCTGTTTAAAAGTAGAGTTGTTTTCAAGACATGCAGTAATTCAATGTCCTATTTCATTCTGTAGTTCTCAGTTATTAAATACAGAGCAGTTAAAGTGTGAGTTATTCCAGTGCATGCAGCTGCATGAACAGTCATCTCCAGATATGTTTTATGCTGCTGGGTGCTTTGAAGAACCAAATGTCTCTCCAGTAAGTTTTACCAGCTATTTTCTCATGTGTTTAGCCAGTTCTAGCTAATTCTGTCTGTTGCTCTCCATGTATGTGCACTTTTTTTTCCTGTCTATGCTGTTTTAAAACTTATTTCCACTCATCTATGGGGCAAGATTAACAAAGACACTGCCATCTGTTCCTAGACAGAGTTTTCTGTCATACAACTGTTGACATATAAAGGGTATTTTATATTTTAGTTGGACACTAATTGTGCTTTCTTTGGATTAAATATTTTAAACTGAACTATGAAAATAGAGTTAAATATATAGGTCACAGCAATTATTGCATTATTTACATTACTAAACTACAAACACACGGCCTATGGCCCCCAGGGCCCTGGCCAGAAGAACCCATCTCCCATAGATTTATTTGGTGCTTTGAGATACTACCAACAAACTTCTAAAACTTTTCTGTATGCCACTGTGCCTGTGGTTCATTGCCAGGAAAAATATCCAAGGCCTATTTGTTTGGACGCTAATATTTCTCAAGCCTTCCTTGGTATCAGAGCACATAAAACGTACATATTTAGGGCCTGGTCCCAGTGAAGTCATGCAAAACACTTAGCAAACAGGATTGAACCCTTAAATAACTACACTGTTTTCATAGCATAAATTTTGTTCTATCGTTGTGCTAAATAAATGTGTTCATTTTGGAACCAATCCAACAAAGCCCTTAAGCATGTGATTAACTTTAAGCATGTGAATAGTATTACTGGTTTCAATGGAACTACTCACACTTAAATGTAAGCTGTTTTGGCAAGGACCATCTTTTTGTGCTGTATTTGTGGAGCCCCTAACACAATAGGGTCCTGATTCATAACTAGAGCTCCAAGTAACTACAGTAACACAAAAAAATTAATAACATGAACACAGTTAAGCATGCACGTGTTTGCAGGATTGGGGCCATTGATTTAAATGGGACTACTCATGTACTCTAAAGTTATGCAAGTACTTAAGTGCTTTGGATCAGAGCGTTAAATATTTAAAAATGAAAAGCAAATGAAAGTGATATTACATATAGCAAAGTTCAAAATCCCCTAACTTTCATTTCAAAATCCCTGGAGCTAACTTTAACTTCATGTTAATGTAAAAAAACACACTAAAATATTGTTAGTGCCATTATTTGTATAACATGAAATACTCATCTGAATGCATACTTGTGGTGTACTCACATATTGATACTGTGTAGAGAAAGCTAATCGTCACTGCATCAAATTCTGTTTTCTCCACAATGATATGGAATAAGAGGTCATTCCCACTTAATGTTTCCTTTTCTTATTTTAAATTTCTGAATTTTTGTCCTGTGAAGAGTTTTGGCCTTATATAATTCCTGCACATTCCATCACTGGGACTGTCAGACTTGCGTTGGGAAATTATGAGGCAATACATTTTTGAATCTTTCCGCTGCCTCTAGGACAGGAATTGGCAACCTTTGGCATGCAGCCCGTTAGGGAAATCTGCTTGCGGGCTGGGCCGGTCTGTTTAACTGCAGGGTCCGCAGGTTCGGCCGATCGCAGCTCCCACTGGCTGCAGTTCGCAGTTCCAGGCCAATGGGGGCTGCGAGAAGCGGCGTGGGCCAAGGGATGTGCTGGCCGCCGCTTCCCGCAGCCCCCATTGGCCTGGAACAGCAAACCGCGACCAGTGGGAGCTGCGATTGGCCGAACCTGCGGACGCTGCAGGTTACATTTTGAGCAACGGTATGCACAGGTGGACTTTTTCAAATAGATTTGTGTTCTGTAACAGATGCCATTCATTATCAGTAGAGAGACAAGATGGGGTGAGGTAATATCTTTTATTGGACTAACTTCTGTTGTTGAGAGAGACAAGCTTTTGAGCTACAAGGAACTCTTCTTCAGGGCTTGGAAAAGTACTCAGAGTGCCACACCTACATACAAGATTGAATAGATAGTTTAGCATAAGTAAGGGACCATTCAAGGTGAAGTGGCCCATTAACACCACTGTAGTCATAGGACAAAAAGGAGGGTTTGCGGGTTACGGATTATGAATTGTTGTAATAAACCATAAATCCAGTGTCTTCATTAAGACCATGATTTTTAATGTCTATCAAAGTCATGAATTTAAGCTTCCAGGATCATCTTTTGAAAGTGTTGAGCAGGTTTCCTTTGACAATGAGAACTGATAGGTCAGATATAGAATTGTTGCCGGCCCAAAGGGCCCCGAGGGGGCAACAGGGTTCATTGCCCGGTGTGCGCCGCACCAATAGACACACCAGGGTGGAGAAGCAAACCAAATTTATCTGAGATCTCGAAAAGGCACTCAGGAGACCAGCATGTCTCAAATCAGAAGCGCAGCAAATACAAGCAGGTTTCCCATTTTATATTCCAAGCTGTTTTGAGTAAGCCTTTGTTCTGGTTTCTCCCTCCTACCCCTCCCTTCCCGAGCAGTTACAGCAGGCACACATTGTGGCATGTTAGAAAAGTTCCCGTTCGCATGCTTATCTTCGACCTTGCAAGCTCTACATAATAGGCTTCTCCCTCCCCCTTCCCCCTGCGTTATCACTACTGCTTCTGCTAGTGCGAGCGAAACTGCAGCTGTCTGTTAAAAAAAGCTGACCATTACATATTCTGCTTCAGCATTAGGCTGCTAGCATGGAGGCTGGTTAAAGTTCACAAGATGGAGTTACTGTGGCTCACTTAGACCCAGAGCAGGGGAGTTTCATCGGCACTTATGGCCTTCCATCCCTCCCGAGTTACCTGGTAGCTATGCCTAGTGACGTCAACAGAGTGATCACTTTGTGAAAGGCTTTCACTCACAGGTGACATGGTGTTTTTGTCTTTGATTATTTTCCTTTTTTGAGTTCATTCGAGAACGTAGTGATTGTCTAATTTAACCCACATAGTTGTTATGGGGCATTTAGTGCACTGGATGAGGTACACCACATGTTGTGATAGGAATGTATAGGACCCATGAATCTTGAAAGGTGTGTTGTGGGGGGTGTTGATCATTGTAGCAGTGGAGATATGTCTGCAAGTTTTGCATCTTTTGTTCTGGCCACTTTGAGTTGGTGTGTTGTGGTCTGTGGGGAGCTTGCTTCTGATGAGGAGCTTGGAGAGGCTGTGGAGTTGTTTGAAGATGCCCATTTGAACCCAAAGGGGGTTCAGGAAAGATTTCTTTCAGGATGGGGTCTCCACTGAATATGGGTTGTAGTTGTGTGTTGTACAGTGTAGTTGTACACTATATGGGTTCCACTGTGGTAGATGACAGCTAGGGATGTGCAGTCAGAGAGGTTTTTATTTTTGTATTGAAGCAGTGTTACCCTAACATTTAAGATGCCAATTAAATGAGCCTACAATAACACCTTCAATTTAGAAAGAGGTAACAAGGTTGTGGCTCGCCCTCAAGGAATTGCCAGACCTGCAGAGGGCTCCCAGAGCAAGCTAGTCTTGCTAACCGCTGAAAGGACACGGATCCAGCGTTCTGCTCAAGGGTAGACACACAGAAGCAGAAATGCTTCGAAAACAAAAGAATTATTTATTTAAAAGAAATAGGAAGTTACACTAGGTTTAGTAAAGAAAGAATATATCGAAGGTAGGAAAGAATTTATATAGCACAATAGAATTACATAGAGTGAAACGGCGCACCAAAATAAAGAAACAGACTATATAGCATATAAATCATACATAGACCATATGACAATTACAATGCAGTAGTCATATAGAGATCTGGCATACGCAAAAGGAAAGTAGTATGCCTAACCTCTGTATACATATACACAACACTATTACATTGTTACAGATTTAAAGGAATCTTAACACTAACATTCACCACTTAACATTTAACATTAATACAATCATTAATACTTAATATCTAAAATTAACTATTTACATTAACATCCTGTGAGGGCTGATCAGGCTGTCACAGAATAGGTAGGGGAGATCTCACGCAAACACAGGCATCCAGCTTTATCGATAGGCGAAATCCACACATTCCTTAATAATAGATGGAGAATTACATTTACTTCTACCGGTCTCGAGTACCTCTTAAAGCCTTAAGGTCCTTCTGCTACAATCGAGGTCAGTGTCAGGGGCGCTATTTGTTTCTCCGGCTGCTGCCAAAGCTGGTTCTGGTGGGCAGCCGAGGGAACGATGGTTGCCCTCCAGCAGCAGTTACAGAGCTGCTGCTGGCAGAGGCCGCTGGCTTTATGGCTCAGCACTGCACAGGCAGCCAGAGTACTTACACTGGAAAATCAGGTTAAAGCCCGGGATATGGAAATTGACAAGTTGGGAGGCAGGGTGGTATTGTGTATTTGGTTGTCGTGGTAATTGAATCTTGTTGTTGCTATGGCAACTGAATTAGATTATTAGGGGATAGCCCAGCTAGCTTTGGCTGGTTTTTGGTTAGTTCAGTGTGTGGCAATAAATGGCTGCTTTTAAAGTTTACAGCTCTCTGTGTCTCAAGTGATTTCTTCCTAAAACTGTTGCCCCCAAAGATATAATAGGTGGAAGGCCTTGAGTCCCAGAACAGGGCATATATTTCCCAAATTAGCCGACTACAACTGCGGGGGCAGTACCTAAGCGACCTTCTGAGCAAGATGGAAAAAGACTCCACCAGCTTGGTGTTCAACGAGAGGAGTCGCAGGCTGCCATATGGAAGCTCCTTAAGGAAGTGCGTTCAAGCCAAGGTCAATGGGCAGCACACGCTAGGTGTCAGCAGCACATTGAGAAGCTCCAGCAGAAGCTGCAGCACACAAGAGGTCTGCTGAGAGCACTGAGTGCAGACCCTCTTCAGAAGCATGGAGGAGAAACGAGCAGTAGCTACTGCAGTTCAGGGGAGTCAGAGGAGCAGCTCCACTGTGAGCCTCTCAGAGCTACATGAATGAGAGAAGTGGTGCCATGTACACCACCCGAAGAGAGTCAGCAGAAGGGGAGTAAGCTGCCAATGACCCCCATTACCACCACCGTGATCAGCTATGGGCCAGGATCAACCCGACCAATGGAGATCAGGCACGAAAGTACACGCCTGAGAAAGCTAGAGCTGCAGGCAAAGCTCTTGGTCCTCTAACCCAGGAGTCAGCATTAGATTGGCTGGCAAAAGTCCAGTTTTGCCCCGGTGTTAGCAAGGAGGACATTGCCTCTCTCATGCATGAATGCATGGTCGGAGAAGACTTTGCTGCTCTCCCTGAACATCTTCAAGTAGCAGAAGTAGACACCCACTTGCAACTAGATGAGGGGATCCTCAAGTTTTATTTCCCACATCAAAATCTGATTGGGAAGTATTATTTGGAGCGGCAAAGATCCAACCAACACCCAGGGAAATATCTAGATCGCAACAAGGGGTGCTCTTGTTGATGAAGATTCACCCATCTGGCTCATCCTCAAGGCGAATAAGAAGACCTGGTGCCTGATGGTTGATTATGTGAGCTGAACCAAGTGACAACCAGGCTCGCTCCGGTAATCACCAAGTATAACAAAATTATGGCAGCCATTACGTCAGAGGAAAGGTGGTTTACAGTACTTGACCTCTCCAACGCATTCTTCTCTATCCCTGTCCATCCAACATCGTGGCACAAGTTTGTGTTTACCTATGGAGACCGTCCATATACTTTCAGCAGGGTACCCCAAGGTCTACATAATGCTCCTTCCATCTGTCACAGGTTTGTCTCCAGGATGTGGAGCAACATAAGGGGCAGAAGTAACATCTTGAGTTATGTAGATGATATTTTGATAGCAACCACTATCAGGGATGAGTATTTGGACATTCTGGATGCTGTGCTGGAAAAGGTCCTGTCCACAGGGTTCATTGTTATTCCTGTGAAAGCCTGGCTGGTTCTCTCAAATGTGACTTAACTAGGCATCAACTTGGGTCCAGAAGGCAGATGCCCTGATGAACAAAGAGTGAGCCTCATCTGCAAGTTACCTGCACTGCCGGACGTGTCAGGCTTGTGATCATTTCTTGGACTCGTGGTTTTCTCGAGGGAATTCATTGAAGGGTATGCAGAGCTGGCAGGGCCCCTATACCTTTTGCTTTGCAAGGGACAGGAGTGGCAATGGAAACAGCTGCAGCAGGAAGCCTTCTGCAACCTCAAGCAAGCCCTTGTCAAGGCACCTGCCCTGGCGTACCCAGAACCCGACCAGCCTTACCACCTGCAGCTACATCCAAGGAAGGCATCGGTGCCATACTTCTTCAGGACAAAAGCAACAGTCTGCGGCCCATTGTCTATGAGTCCCGCACTCTCAGCAACATACAGCAAGAGTTCAACATCTGTGAAAAGGAGGTGCTGGTGGTGGAGTGGGCATTAAGTCACTGGGAGTACCTGGTCGGCATGGCTCCAGTTATCCTAAAGACCACTCACTCTCCATTAAAGTATGTTCTATCAGGCTGAATAAACAAGGGCTGTGCCTCCAGCCCAAGATTGGCTAATTTGGACTGTTAGCCTGATTAATAGAGACATTAGAATTCAGAGGTCACCCCAAATCAGTGTGAAGCCCTATGCTCTCTGAACTGAAGGGCAAGACCATGAATGCCGGTTACCAACTCAGGCGCCATGAGCCAAGTCATTGTTTAAGGTCGTGAGCAGCTTCCAACAACCCAAGAACCTGAAACTAACCATCTGGGTGGTCAATGGAAGTTGTTATTACAGAGATGGCAAGCCTCATGTGGGATATGCAGTTCTGCAAGCAGCCTCCCAAAAGACCCTCCAAGGAACAGTGAGGCTGTATTCAGCACAGGCAGCGGAGGTAGTGGCAGTAGTGGTGGTACTCTATGAGGAAGACCCAGACACTAACATCTGCATCTGTTCGGACTCCAACTGGGTAGTTAGAGCCCCTTTGGGTTCAACGTGGGATGAAGTCCACCGATGGTAAACCAATTGCCCATGCAAAATACCTCCTCCATGCATGGGAGTTAGCATCCACCAGACCGGGTGAGACCTACCTATGCAAAGGGAAGGCACACCAGAAAGACTGCACTGAAATTTCAAGGCTGAATAACACCATGGACCAGCTCGCTAAAGAGGCAGCTATGTTAGGAGAGGAGAATTTGTGGTCTCACACTGAGAAGAGGGTAATGAAGGTTCAGCTCTCTGAACTGGACTTGCCTAATTAATTAGACATAAAGGAATTGCAGGACAAGGATCAGCAAATTCAAGAGCTGCTGAAAAAAGAAGAGTAGCGAGGCTTCAACATCTTCCAAAACAAGCACGGTTTAGTTATGGCCATTAGGAAAGATGTTGAAGATGTGTCACCTCTGGTGGTAATGTCATCCTGCTTAAGAAGGGAAATGATTGGATTGGCACATAGCCAAGGCCATTTCTGTGCAGATAAAACTGCACATCGAATCTCACTAGTAGCATGGTGGCCTGACCTCCTTAAGGATGTGACCAACTACATCCAGTCGTGCCTTGCCTGCACAGAGAACAATGCAGACCAGAAAGTCATAAAAGGGCCTCTACAACATCAGCCCATAGGAGGACCTCAGGTCCCGTTTGCAGGTCGATTACATCGGGCCACTGCCCTGCACAGGACGAGGCAACAAGTTTTGTCTAGGCTTAGTTGACCCATTCACCAAATGCGTGGAAGCGTTCCCAACCAGAAATAACACCGCTTCATAGAATCATAGAATATCAGGGTTGGAAGGGACCTCAGGAGGTCATCTAGTCCAACCCCCTGCTTAAAGCAGGACATAATCCCAACTGAATCATCCCAGCCAGGGCTTTGTCAAGCCTGACCTTAAAAACCTCTAAGGAAGGAGATTCCACCACCTCCCTAGGTAACCCATTCCAGTGCTTCACCACCCTCCTAGTGAAAAAGTTTTTCCTAATATCCAACCTAAACCTCCCCCACTGCAACTTGAGACCATTACTCCTTGTTCTGTCATCTGGTACCACTGAGAACAGTCTAGATCCATCCTCTTTGGAACCCCCTTTCAGGTAGTTGAAAGCAGCTATCAAATCTCCCCTCATTCTTCTCTTCTGCAGACTAAACAATCCCAGTTACCTCAGCCTCTCCTCATAACTCGTGCTCCAGCCCCCTAATCATTTTTGTTGCCCTCCGCTGGACTCTTTCTTTGACTACTGCCAAAGTAAGTTTAAAAGATAGTAATTAAGGCAGTGATAAGTAAGAAATATAAGTAATGTATAAAGACAATAATACAGGGGTCGGAAAACTTTTTGGTCCGAGGACCACATCTGGGTGGGGAAATTGCATGCAGGGCCATGAATGTAGGGCTGGGGCAGGGGGTTGGGGTGCGGGGTGTGGGAGGAGGTGCAGTGTGCAGGAAGGGGCTCAGGGCAAGGGGCTGGGACAGAGGAGAGGTGCGGAGTGTACAAGGGGGCTCAGGGAAGGGGGTTGGGATGTAGGAGGGGGTGCACAGTGTGGGAGGGGGCTCAGGGCAGTGGTACAGGGAGGGTGTGGAGTGCGGGACGGCACTGAGAGCAGGGGTTGGGGTGTAAGAGTGGTGCTAAGTGCAGCAGGGGGCTCAGGGCAGGGGTGCAGAAAGGGTGCAGGGTGTAGCAGGGAATTGGGGTGCAGGGAGGGGGCTCAGGGCAGGGATTTGGGGTGCGGGGTGCAGGAGGGGTTTGGGGTGTGGGCTCTGGCCCGGCGCCACTTACCTGGAGTGACTCCGGGGTGACAACAGCATGCACCCGGGCCAGGGCAGGCTCCCTGCCCTGGCGCCAGCCCCACGCCGCTATGGGAAGCGGCTGGCACCACGTCCCTACGGCCCCTGGGGGAGGGGATGCAGAGGGCTCCGCACGCTGCTCTTGCCTGTGGGCACCTCCCCCGAAGCTCCCAATGGCCGCGGTTCCCCATTTCCAGCCAATGGGAGCTTCGGGGGAGGTACCCACCGGCAAGGGTAGCGTGCTTAGCCCTCTGCCCCCACTCCCCCAGGGGCTGCAGGGACGTGGTGCCGGCCGCTCCCCAGAGTGGCGCGGGGCCCATGGCGCCACGGGGGTGGCAATACCATGGGCCGGATCCAAAGCCCTGAGGGGCTGGATCTGGCCCCCGGGCCATAGTTTGCCCACTCCTGCAATAATAACTAGTAATTTTGTTTCATAGGGAGAAAGAATTAGAAAGGGATAAACCAGATAAGAAAGATAACCATGGTGGAATATTGGGAGGAAGAAGACAGGGACAGTGAGTCAGTTGGAATGGAGAGGACAAGGAGAATTTGCTGGACTTAGTAATTGTAAGACTAATGGTAACGAGAGAGGCGACTTTTGGTCCCGGTGGTTATAATTCTACCAAACATGAACGTGGAGGTATTGTGTTATTTTAACACCGGATCATCCATCTCCATTCTGAATACCAACATAGAGGGAGATAATCTTACAGCATCTGCCACCAGGAATAGAATCATGCTCGATACTGGATTTAAGAGGCAGCTCCATGTCCTGCTGAGTCAACCAATCACTATTACAATTGGGAGGCGAAATTTACAAAACTTATAATTTGGGTTGGTTGATTTGGGAACAGCAATCGTTTGCTATCAACTTATCTAGATATTTGCCTAGTTTTACAACAGGTTACATAAAAGTTTACCTCTAGAAATAAGAAGTATAATGTGGAAATATGCCACTGAGGCTGAGAAAAGACTCTATTCCTGATGGAAGATGGTGAACTCCACATACAATCCTCAATTAAATCAAGTTGCTACATATATAATTATGGTGCAATGCCCAAATTGAATGGATATCTCCTATTGTAACACTGGGGTTAAATATTAATGCAACCAAAACAAAATCAGACATGGAAAACTGTTGAACTTGAGGCTTGTATGGAGGAATGTGGAATTGGATATGTTTGCAATAATGATGCAATCATTATAAATAAAGAAAGAGGAAAATGCCATTATCAGTTACATCCTTTTCCGTTTAATGGATCAATTGTTGTATACATCAAAAGAAAATGTGTATGTATCAGAAGTTGGTGTACATTGTTTAAAGTAAATCATATATACAATATAACTCATAATCCTTATGAGAATATATACAATATAACTCATAATCCTTATGAGAACAAATGCTTGTGTAACGTTACCTCAGTTATTGGTTGCAATTTCAAGATCACATTACCCAAAATTGAAAATGAAGAAATTAAAGATCAATTCCAGCTATATGAAAGAATTGAATCGATACCTTTAGGATTAAATATGAGCTTAGTTAAGCAATTGATAAGCCACTCTGAATTGCAAAAATAATTTAAAAAAGCTCAAGAAAATGCACAAAGAGTTATGATTACTGTTCACCACTCCACTAAGAAATGAAAACAAATAATTGAATATTTAAGAAGTGCTAAACACAACTGGTGGGAAGTGTTTTTGGGATGGTCTCCCACAACTACAGGATTTTTAAAAATAATTCCACACCCTATTGTGATAATATTGGCATTTCAAATTATAATGGTTATTATGCTCATTATTTTGGTGGGCTGGATCAAATGGAATTTCAGGCAGCTAAAGCATATGCAGACCCTCAGTCTTAAAAGAAATTACTATGGCACACAGGCGAGTGTGACCAAAGTGAGAATCAAGAGTGGTGAGGAATCGTGCCAGTACGAAGACATGTCAGCTCAGTTTCCTACAAAGGAAACCCTTGAGCCAACACTGGACAAGACCACACACTTATTGGACTCACAAAATTATGAAATGCTGGATTTATAAAGAAGTTTGCAAACCCAGCAAGGAGGGGACTGTAACGAGAGATTTTGCTTTGAATGTTCTGCGATATCTTGCAGCACCTTAACAGAGGATTGCAGAAAAACCTCAGAGGGGGTTTAAAAATACCATAAAATTCACTTCTCCCAGTTGACATAATTAGGATGGTGACAGTATCAGGACACTTTGATTTGCATAAAATGATAATTACTTTTAAGATTAAGACTCTAAATAAGTAGAAATTAATGATAGTTTAAAAATAGAAAATCCAACATGGCAGATCAAAATCATAGAATCATAGGACTGGAAGTGATCTCAAGAGGTCATCTAGTCCAGTCCTCTGCACTCATGGCAGGACTAAGTATTACCTAGACCATCCCTGACAGGTGTTTGTCTAACCTGCTCTTTAAAAACTCCAATGATGGAGATTCCACAACCTCCGTAGGCAATTTATTCCAGTGCTTAACCACCCTGACAGTTAGGAAGTTTTTCCTAATGTCCAACCTAAACCTCCCTTACTGCAATTTAAGCCCATTGCTTCTTGTCCTATTCTGGACTTTCTCCAATTTGTCCACATCTTTCCTGAAATGTAGCACCCAGAACTGGACACAATACTCCAGTTGAGGCCTAATCAGCACAGAGTAGAGCAGAAGAATTACTTCTCATGTCTTGCTTACACTACTCCTGCTAATATATCCTAGAATGATGTTTACTTTTTTTGCAAAAGTGTTACACTATGGATTCATATTTAGCTTGTGGTCCACTATGACTCCCAGATCCCTTTCTGCAGTACTCCTTCCTAGGCAGTCATTTACCATTTTGTATGTGTGCAACTGATTGTTCCTTCCTAAATGCAGTACTTTGCTTTGTCCTTATTGAATTTCATCCTATTTACTTCAGACCATTTCTCCAGTTTGTCCAGAGCATTTTGAATTTTAATCCTATCCTCCAAAGCACTTGCAACTCCTCCCAGCTTGGTATCATCTAAAAACTTTATGTGTACTCTCTATGCCATTATCTAAATTGTTGATGAAGATGTTGAACAGAACTGGACCCAGAACTGATCCCTGTGGGACCCCACTCATTATGCCCTTCCCACACGACTGAAAACCACTGGGATAACTACCCTCTGGGAATGGTTTTCCAACCAGTTATGCACCCACCTTATAGTAGCTCCATCTAGGTCGCATTTCCCTAGTTTTTTTATGAGAAGGTCATGTGAGACAGTATCAAAAGCTTTACTAAATTCAAGATATACCACATCTACCACTTCCCCCCATCCACAAGGCTTGTTACCCTGTCAAAGAAAGCTATCAGATTGGTTTGACACGATTTGTTCTTGACAAATTCATGCTGATTGTTACTTATCACCTTATTATCGTCTAGACGTTTGCAAATTGATTAATTATTCGCTCCATTTTCTTTCCGGGTACAGAAGTTAAGATGACTGATCTGTAATTCCCCAGGTTGTCCTTATATCCCTTTTTACAGATTGGCACTATGATTGCCCTTTTCCAGTCTTCTGGAATTTCTCACGTCTTCCATGTCTTTTAAAAGATAATCGCTAATGGCTCAGATATCTCCTCAGTCAGCTCCTTGAGAATTCTAGATGCATTTCTTGAGGCCCTGGTGACTTGAAGACATTTAACTTGTCAAAGTAATTTTTAACTTGTTCTTTCCCTATTTTAGCCTCTGATCCCACCTCATTTTCACTGGCATTCACTATGTCAAAATAGCAGAGACAGGAATGATGTAGTTTAAATTTAGAGTGGAAAATTCCAGAAGGTTCCAACAGCGTATGTTTCTCTGACAGAAACTTTCATTTCTATTTCCCTGTAGAAAAAGTGTTATCTTAAATGAAAAACATTTCATCACTGCATCTAGCTTTCTGCTGACAGTCAAGATTTGTAATCCGGGGACTACAAGATAGTACTTTGATCAGGAGTAGACTAGGGCCCAGGTTGCCCTTTGAACTTTTTGATAAACTGAGCCTCAAAAAAGGAAGCAAGGTAATGCCAGTCATCAAACTATGGATTCCAGAAAGGGAAACTTTAGTCAGAGCTGCTCATAATTCTCAAATGTCCCTCATTTGAAGGAATCTTATTCATTATAATCCCAAAATTACTACAAATTTTGTGTCCACTCCCTTTTATTGCTAAAACTAATTAACAATGAATAAAAAATATGAAACTGAAGATATAGAAAGAGGTCCTCATATGAAAGGAAGGAATCCCACAGAATTTTAAGTTCTCTGCATGAATAATTTTTGTGTCCCTCTTTTCGAGTCTGTCACATAGTGTTTTTGGGCCTTGACGGGTTAAAAAGTACTGCCAGTCACCCTGGGGCAGGTCCCAGACAGGACACCTTCGGGCACTGCTAGTCACTGGAAAGGGGCATGCAGGTTGCACCAGTGGGGTTTCTTTTCCCCTGTGAGGATATGCAGGCAGTCAGGCCATGCTGCCAAGGGCTCTTCGCAGGGGGGGCAGTAGGGTCATGCGTTGGGGTGCCAGTGCCCCTGTGTGGGATATGCAGGAGGGTGCCAGGTGCCTGCTGCTGTCCCCGAGGGCTACGCCAGCTGCCACCATGGGGACCCTATCCCAGGGACCTAATTCCAGCTGTCACCGGGGCGCCCTGGTGGGGGGAGAGCGATGCGCTGCCGCCATCACATCCCTGGACGCCCATCCCGCCCAGAGCCCCTGGAGAGACGCGTCGCGCGGCCGTGACACAGCGCGCGCCAGGCTGCCCCGCCCCGCCCCGGACTCTGAGCTCTCGCTGCCGGACGGAAGAAGCCGGGACGCACCCTCCTTCCGCCCGGCCTGGCAGACGCTGCTCGGCAGCCGGCGCGTGCAGCCCAATGACCGCGGACATGCTGGGCGCGGGGGAAGGTAGGTGCCGGGGGGGGTCCGGCCCGGGGCTTTCCATCCATGCTCCCGAGCGGGGCGGCCCGCTCGGCTGCTGCCCAGCGCTTTCCTACTAGGGCGGGGCCCTGACCCCGGCCTCCCGTGCCATGCATGGGGATAATGCAATGGGAGCTGCCGTGCAGGGGACCCTGCTGCCTGCAGGGTGGTCAGTGCAGGGCTCCGTAGCTGTGCAGGAGATAACGCTGCTGCTGGTCTCCTGATATCAGATCAATTCCAGTTCAAGATAATCCCCAACGAACGGCGCACGCAAAGCCCTGCTCGTGCAAAGAGCAACACTTCTTTGCAGGCTGGTGCTGCATGTAGACGATTATCACAGCGGAAGAAACAACACTGCCTTACCGGATGATGTTGCCTGCAGTGTATTCTCATACAACAATGGTACAAGAAAAAAAATACTAATTGTAGCAATGTATTGCCTACAATAATAGTGCTGGAATAATACATTATAGAGTAATATTGTGTACAGTAATTCTTACACAATGACGATGCAGATATACTAATTGTAGAATAATACTGCATTAAATTTCTCATGTTATAACAATATTGCAAGAACTAATTTTATGCAGTTAGGCATTCAGTAAAATCGATGTAGTAATAATGTTACTAGTCATAATATTTTTTCTGTGATATTACTAATTCTAAAGGTAAAATTTATCAGAATATTTGTTATGTAAGTAGTCTCTTAAATGTACATGATGCCTCTATAAAACAAGAAGAAAAACTCCATGGCCCAAGTCCCTATAAACAAAAGGTGGGACTGACAAAGGGACTTAGGCGTTGCAATGCTGGGCATCACACAGCATTTTACTTTTAGATGTCTAGAAAATCACAGGATCAGCACTGAGATCCACTAAGCCAGGGGTCTCAAACACACGAGCCACATTATTTCCTGCGGCCCACCATAGGCGCTGACTCCACCAGCAACCAAGCTCCCCTCTCCCCCCTCCCCCTCCCCAGCGTGCTGCCTCCCCGCTCCTCCGCCTACCTCCCACCACTTCCTGCCACCAAACAACTGTTTGGCGGCGCTTAGGACTTTCCAGGAGGGAGGGGGAGGAATGGGGATGCTGCACACTCAGGGGAGGAGGCGGGGCTGGGACAGGGATTTGGGGAAGGGGTTGGAATAGGGGCAGAGAGGGGGCGGAGTTGGGGCAGGGCCTCATGGAAGGGGTGGAGTGGGGTCAAGACCGGGGGCAGAGTGGGGGGCTTTAGCCGAAGTAATTATAAAAGTAAATGCATGTTTTGTCATTTGAGTGAGGTGCATTACTGAGTGTTTATGTTTTATTAAAACCCCTCTTCGCATTACAGTTTTAAAAAAGTTAATACATTGACTTTTAATAGCATACTATATTACTCTTAAAGCTTTTAGTGATGCGGCCCTCGGGCCAATGTAGTAGTCCTCATGTGGCCCTCGTGGTGATTTGAGTTTGAGATCCCTGCAGTAAGCCAAGTCAGGAGCCTAGGCTCCCTATACAATGCTCAGGGAGAGAGAGGCAACTTAGAACGCAATGCACAAAAGCTTGCTCACTAGGGGTGAAGCTCCCTAAACTAGCCAATGGGAGACACCAATGGCAGGGATGTGTCCTAAGCCAGTAGTTCTCAACCAGGGGTATGTGTTCCCCTGGGGCTACTCAGACGTCTTCCAGGGAGTATCAACTTATCTAGATATTTGCCTAGTTTTACAACAGGCTACATAAAAAGCATAGCTAAGATGATATCCCTCGGCCCATACCGCTTCCCACAGCCCCCATTGGCCTGGAACGGCGAACCGCAGCCAGTGGGAGCTGTGATCGGCCGAACCTGTGGACAAACCATCCCGGCCCGCCAGCAGATTTCCCTAATGGGCCGCGTGCCAAAGGTTGCAGATCCCCGAATTAGTGCATGAGTCCTGAAGCGGAGGCGAGTTTGTGCTCAAAGAGAAGGGTAGGGAGTGGAACATGTAGTAAAAAAGAGAGAGGGAAGAAGGCTTCAGATAGAGGATAATTGAGAGAGGAGGAATGAAAACTAAGGTTGAGAATGAGGGCCACATTCTCTTTTCCTGAGAGGAGAGATTGATTTGCCACCAGGAAAATAATTGCTAATGAAGAGGGATGGAAGTTAGGCCCAAAGTAAGAGTTAAATTGAAGCGTCTATAACTCTGCAGTATGATAATTGCTTCCCCTCCTGCTACTCCTTGTAAATCACCATCCCCTCTTAAGACAGAGTGAGAGAAGAATTGTCTTCTGTCCTTTGTGCTCCAAACTTCCTCTCTTAAAGCATTGACCACTCTTTCACTCAGATCTCTCCATCAAACACACTTTTCTCTGATAGAAACTTTCATTTCTATTTCCCTGTAGAAAAAGTGTTCTCTTAAATGAAAAACATGCACTGTCTTGAAATGTGGCCACTGTATGACGGTGATTGGGGCATTATTTGGGCCGAGGGTGAAGAGGTAGAGGTGTGTGTGTGCTGGGGACTGAACTGGGGTGGCCAGAGCTTTGTAGGGTCCCTGTAACGGGAAGAGCCCAGTGGTTGTGCCAAGATATTGGTACTTAAAGGGCTCTCCATCAGTACAGCTGGCTTGGTGTGCTGGAAAGCTGAGCCATCAGCTTCAAGCATGGATGCCTGGGCTTGAATATATCGCGCCCAGGAGCAAAGTCTTAGGAGTTGAGAGTCTCGTTGCCAAGGTAGTGGCATGTCAATGACTCCCAGTGACATTACTGCCTTGAAGTGCGAAGGAAACCCTTCAAGCAACGGTACCTTAGTACAGAAGCACTGAACTACTCTCTACTTCAGGCCACCTGCTCAGCTGCAGTATTCCCACATACAGTCTCCCTTTACCCCCACCTATGGATCATCAGAGCAGATAACTTCTCTCCTCCACCTCTGATATACACCGCCCTCTTCAACTCGTATCCCATTTTCCTCCCATCTCTGTCAGACACGTCCCTATTTGTTATCTGTATAGTGGTAGTACCTAAAAGCTGCGGTCATGGACCAAGACCCCATTGTGCTAGGTGCTGTGCGCCCTCACAGCTTCACTTGCACATCATGCTTCCTCTTCCCATAATTCCAACACAGATGTCCCCCATGCTTCTCTCAGGGCCCACAGCAACCCCACATGATCCCTGGTACTCATCATGCTCCCTGTCACAGGGTGGCTGGCCCCTCTCTATGAAGTAGGTCCAGCATCCCTGTACCAAAACAGTTCTCCCATTTGGCCAGCTAAGAGGGCGGGCTAGCACCTGGGGTCTATGGAGTATCAGAGACACAGCTAGTGAATAGAATCAGTGAGGAAAGGGCAGCTGAGAGCTTCCAGAGACTGTATGTTTGGGACCTAGGAGAAGGGTGAAGGTAGGAGAGCAGCAAGAGGGGTTTGCTGAGTGGTGGTCCCCAAGTCAGAGAACTAGAGATAGAGGGATGAAGGCAGGAGGACCAGTAGCCGAAGGAGGTGCCTGCTGGGTCTAAGCCAGAGAGCTGGAACCAAGGGCCAGAGAGGGCTGAATGCGGGGCAGCAGCAGAAGAGTTCACCTGCTGACCTCTCCAGGGGCGGAGAGCTGAATCCAGAGGAACTAGGAGAGGGCAGGAGGGGTAAGGGATGCTCCCTTGGCAAGGAGGCTCCCCAGCAGAGAGGCTGTGAGGGTTCTCATTGGGAAAAGTGGGGTTGCACTCCAGTTGGAAGGGTGAGGGTGGCTGTTCTGGTACAAGGACAGGGGAGGATTGACAGAGAGTGTGAGCATGTTTGAAGATGTCGGTGTGTGATGTATGGGATGTTACTGGATGAGATGTTGGGTGGTCTTAATGACTGTTTGCACTGGGGTGAGAAATGAACTATATGTGTTGAGACTTCATTCAGGATTAAATAAACTGTGTCTGGTAATAAACCGTGCGGATGGACTAGAGGATAAGCTTGCATGGAGTTATTGGGTTATCTGAGAGAGGAAACTGAGGCACAGATGCCTGTCAGGCTGTGTTCTGCCACAGAAGGGTGCTCCAGATGGGGCTGCCCAGTCATACTCCTCTCCCATGTTTAGCTCTTAAACGTTTAAACCAATTGACTCTGGTACTACTGAGTCTGGGAGGGAAGTAGGAGGGGCATGGTAAGCAGCAAGAATATGCCCATGTTTGGGATGAGAGTGGAAATATGTGGGCTGTGGGTGGTGGAAGGGGAGTTATTTGAGGTTTATGAGAGGGGTGTTGGATGCGTTTACTGCTTATTTCCTTGCTTTTCATGGTGTGTTTGGTTGATATGTGGGATACAACATAATTTGACACCACACACAAACAAAAATAAAATAAAAATGGTTAACTTTTAAGTCTTTCTTCATAAGTACAGCTCCTGTTGTTGTAGTTGCGGGACTGAAAGATGTGCAGAAAGAAATCCCCTATTTGTCCACAGGCAGCAACAATGTGAGCTTCCCTGCTCTGCTTTGCCAAAGTGCTTTTGTGCCCATTCAAATATTGGCCTCTGCTGAGACTGCCCAAAGAGAACCACTGGTCGTTTTTTTTCACATGGACATTTGTTCACAAGAACTGGAGTGAGACCAGCTATTCATTATGGCCCTGATAGTAATGGCTTTATTTCATTCACCACTGATCTTGGTTGGATGTGAACCAATAACTGAAAGGTGAAGAATTTATATTTGGTTGAAAATCCTCTGAGTGATTCTTGCAAGTTAAGCCTGCAGCCAAGTAATGGCATCACATAGCAGCTTGACTGTAATATCAGATAGAGGGGCAGTTACTATACGTGGAAAGGGAGATTGTTAGGGCATAATTCTTATTTCACTTACACTATTGTAATTTGGACTAGATTAAAAGTACATCAGTGTAAATGGGAGGAAAACTGGGTAGATAGTAGAAATGACAATCTCCTCCTGGTGGGTAACTGGATTCCCCTAAATACTATAATCTGTCATCTAGAGTCAATGGAGCAATCTGGATTTATGTCAGCTTTACATGTAGCCCTGATTTTTTTTATTTGTTTTGTTTTTACAGGACCAGGTTAAAAAAAACACCCAAATTTCTTCGCTAACAATATTCAGCAGCCTGGAGCTAAAACCATGGGCTCATGCAATATTATTACTGAGGATTGTTTCACGGGCAGTTTTTATTAGATACTAATTACAAGTGTTTGGTATAAGTTCTTATCTGCTTAATTGTCTTTCCTTCTAGCATCCATTTTTGCTTCCAAGCTGATACTACAGCATGCACGTGCTATAAAATCAAAGTCCTGCTGTATTAAAACTATAGCAAAAAAAGGCACTGTAAGCAACAAGACATGTTTCTGGCCTAACAATCCAAACTAAATTTGTTGCATTCCTTCGTTTTTGGTCTGATTCATGAACTGATCCCTCAAATCCTATTCATGGCAGTGGTCCTCATTCATGTCCCATTGGAATTCTCAAGTGAAATTCTGGCCCCAGTGAAGTCAAAAGGAGTATTGCAATTGACTTCACTGGGTCCAGAATTTCACTGCTCCTATGAGACTTGCTTCTGTGAATAAGATATTGTAGGATTGGATTATATGTAAACTCTTCAGAACAAGGCAGCTAGACCAGATTTTGAACTCTGTTGCCCAAGTGTAAATCCCAGCTAATACCACTGACTTTCTAACAAAGCAACTACAATGTACTGAAGTTTGTAGATTTGTGAGTATTGAGCAATTTAATAAAGCAAGGGTAATGCATCCTTTATTTTGACAATCATTAGGTTTAATTATTTATGTACTGGTCACTCGGTTGCAGAATATTTGAAAATAATGTAGAAGAATGAGCCCTTCCTTGAGTTACTGTGCTATTGAAGAATCTTTGAGGAATGGGGAGGAATTACTATTTCTATTTGCATATTTGCCAGATGTTGATTAGCAAGGATCTGCTGTAATTAAAACATAAGTATATTTGTCAAAATAAATGAGCAAAGTTATAGTGCAATATCCTTGTTCCACTTCCTGCATTTTTTCACAGATTTTGCACAATTCAATAATTTGCAAAGGGACTTCCAATCATTACTATGAATTTGTAAGATCTGTTTTATTTCTTAATGATTAAGTCAAACCCAGAAAAAGTTTTAAACTGAACCGTTTTTTAAAACAAATTGTTTTTCTTCACTCAAACTCTTTTGGTCGTATGCAGTTGCTTATTGTGTCTTGCAACTTTATTTTAGAAAAATGTGTATTGACACAGTTGTTCATTTTAAAATAAGTACGAGCAAAGCATTGCATTAACTCACACTATAGAGGAGATATAAGAAAATTACTGGGAAAATCAGGTTTTGGTCCTACCGAATCTGTTAGGGTTCCTTAAAGTAAACTGTGGAACAAAAACCAAAAAGTGTTGACTGTGCCTTTCACTGCACCTTGGATACTTAAAATCAACTTCATGATCTTTTGTGGGTAAATCAGGGCCTGGTGTTGGGAACTCTGGGTTCTATTTGTGTCTTTTAATATAGGATTCTTCTGCCCTTTAGAAAGTCATGTCTGCCTTCTATTTTACAGAGAGAGAAACTAACACCACTCACCTCCTGTGGTTGCCATGAGGCTTCATTCATTCATATTTGTAGAATGCTTTGAGATCCTAACATAGAAGATGCTGTATGAGAGTAAAATCTACACTGAATCTGTAAGCCCTTGGGACTTCATGCTTATCGCTGTGCTGCTTAACACACCCACACAGAAATTCAGGACAGCAGTGGAGAACAGAGCTCAGATGCTATTGCTGAAAAAGTATGCAGGCCACCCATACCCCTTGAACTATCAGAAACTCTTCATTAATGCTATTTAACAGAAAACATCGCTCTCCCTCCCCTTCCCCCATTCATTGCAATGAAAATTTAATTTGCTTACAGTCTAGTTCTGGTCAGGGCCGGCTCCAGGCACCAGCTTACCAAGCAGGTGCTTGGGGCGGCCACTTCGGAGAGGGGCGGCACGTCCAGCTGTTTGGCGGCAATTCAGTGGACGGTCCCTCACTCTTGCTCGGAGCGAAGGACCTCCCACCGAATTGCTGCCGCAGATCATGATCGCGGCTTTTTTTTTGTTTTTGTTTGGCTGCTTGGGGTGGCCAAAATCCTGGAGCCGGCCCTGGTTCTGGTGGAACTCTGGACCTCATATAATCTGTATTGCTGACTCATTGTTTCAATTTAAATTGGAGCCTACAATCTGTTTTTCTACTTATTACCCTCATTTTCTTTTGATATTATGCTTTATGTACAGTACTTAGGTACTCTGAAACAGCACTTCATGAACATTTAAGTAAGTTTACATTTCTGTATCACTTACACCTTTAAGTAGAAAAAAAGTATTTTTTTTCCTCCATCCAGATCTTGGCCTTCTCTACACACAGTTTGAACTGTGATTTAATTAAAATCCAGTTTAGACATTGATGTAGTTAAATTGGTGCAATGCCCCTTGGTATAGATATTCTTATTTCAAATTAAAAGTGTCCACACAAAGGGTGGCTGCACCAATTTCACATAAATTGATTTAGTACTCCAACTGTGTTTAGACCCTTCGTTAATGTTTTAAGAAAGGCCTGAGATCTGGATCTTAGATTGGAAGAATGTAAGGCCTAAACTAATGCCCATTGAAGCTAATGATGGTTTGCTCATTGATTTCAGTGAGCCTTTGACTGGCTCTGTTGTATTTCAATGGAATGTATAGGACCAGCATTAAAGGTATTAACATGACTTTGTAACTGTCCAACATTAAACAGTTTTAACCAAGGTTCAGCATTTGGTATACAGCAGGGGTAGGCAACCTATGGCACACGTGCCGAAGGCGGCACACGAGCTTATTTTCAGTCGTACTCACACTGCCCGGGTCCTGGCCACCGGTCCGGGGGGCTCTGCATTTTAATTTAATTTTAAATGAAGCTTCTTAAACATTTTAAAAACTTTATTTACTTTACATACAACAATAGTTTAGATATTTATTATAAACTTATAGAAAGAGACCTTCTAAAAACGTTAAAATGTATTACTGGCACGTGAAACCTTAAATTAGAGTGAATAAATGAAGACGCGGCACACCACTTCTGAAAGGTTGCCAACCCCTGGTATACAGAAACCTCAACCTGCTCAGTGTCATGGCAAATACACCATTAAAAATATTTAAAACCCTTTATTAAGGATACAGAAAAAAGAGGGAGGGGAGAGAAAAGGTTAAAGCATTTGAAATATAGAGTATTAAAAGTAAGGCTTTTATTTTAACAACATTCCTTGTTTCCTTTCTCTTTAGCTGGAGAGAGTCTTCAGATGGGAAAAAAACCCTTAGCTGGTAATAATTGTCCTTTTTGGGGGAAAAAGAGAAAAAGTTAGTTGAGATGGGCTGAAACTGTTGTTATCGCGGTTGTTGTTTAAAGTCTGATTCCATTTCCTAGAAGATAGAACAAGGCAAACACGCATAAGAGGGGAGAGAAAAGAGCAGAACAGCAAAGATAGAAAATGCAGCTTCTACCTCTGGTATTGACTCTTTGTAGTAGCGAAGGTGTAGTAAAATACAGGCACAGTGCATGGTTTTATCAGCCATTCTGAGACCTGGCAAACTTGTACCATTATCGAGTTATTTAAGACATTGCTTTTAACTGCCTCTTTGGTCATATGCTTACAGCAATGTTGCAAAATATACAGGCTGTTTTGGCTAAACCGGACTTCAGTTAAACAGGAGGCAAAAGGAGAGAGATAGGAAAGAGAAGAAATAAGGTGGGGAAGGAAAAGGACATAAGGTGGGAAGAGCGACTAAACCTCACATGTGAGATGGTGTTTGGGATTTAGCCAGAGTTGGTGATGTCAATTGAGTTCTGTCTTTATTCCGATCTCGTCAAGACATCTCCTGGGATTAGGATGATGAAGGCCCAGTGATGTTATGCTGGATCCTGTGGTCCCAGGAAATGTTGGAGGATGAGGTGGGCCATCATAATGGAAAGCTCACTCCTTTCTAGTCTTTCAGTTGATAATAATTAATATTGAGATATACCTATCTCATAGAACTGGAAGGGACCTTGAAAGGTCATCGAGTCCAGCCCCCTGCCTTCACTAGCCAGGACCAAGTACTGATTTTTGCCCCAGATCCCTAAGTGGCCCCCTGAAGGATTGAACTCACAACCCTAGGTTTAGCAGGCCAGTGCTCAAACCACTGAGCTATCCCTTCTCCCCCCATAATAGTTGCATCCACTTCCCAAAGTCTCTCTTTTTTAAAGGACCCCAAAAGGGAGTGATGGCTGAAATTGCCCATCCCTTCATTATTTTGTTCACCAGTTAGGCCTCATTTCCGACTCACCATATTTGGTTCCCGGATTTCCAGTTCCACACTTCTTTTGTTTACCAGACATCATCTTAACACAGTCCTCGAGTTATCTCAATAGGCCTTTTCATTTGGTTTAATTCAGTCTTTGTCTCGCTTTTGCACCTTTTCCCATCGACATTCATTGTTATAAGTAATTGTGACACTTTATGAACTTCACTTGTTTTTCACAGTTGAGCTTACGTTTAGGGTAAACTTGTAGGCCCATTTATCACAGTAGCCCCTGTGATGGTTCTCTGGGAACCCAAGACTGAGAGTCACCTTGTTACCCCTCTGCCTATAGTATGAGAGGGTCTTGCTTGTGCTTACCTGGGTGTTGGCTCCTTGACACCACCAGTTTGTTAATCACCCAAGCACACTCTTCTGGGCTATGTCAGCTCTTTCTTTGCCTTTTGGATTAACAGTGGGTGCACTCCAGTCCCTGACTTCTTTTGAAGTGTTTCCCTGTAGTGTTCAGCCCTGTCTCCACTGAACACAAATACCAGGTCTGCTGACCCCAAAGGACCACTATACACACCAGCTTGTAGAATTCAGCTCAGGATTATCACCTTGCTTAATGTTACAGCACATAGATATATGAATAGTGAAAACGAGAATAGGTTTATTATCAAAGATTTAAATGTTAGTGAGTCAGAATATTGGCAACAAAAGGTTGCATATAAAACAAAATCATAACATGCTTTCTAGAGACTAAACTTTAACAGGTTTAAAAGGAAGTATTTCTTCACACAACGCACAGTCAACCTGTGGAACTCCTTGCCAGAGGATGTTGTGAAGGCCAAGACCATAAAAGTGTTCAAACAAAAACTAGATAAATTCATGGAGGATAGGTCCATCAATGGCTATTAGCCAGGATGGGCAGGGATGGTGTCCCTAGCCTCTGTTTGCCAGAAGCTGGGAATGGGCAACAGGGGATGGATCACTTGATGGTTACCTGTTCTGTTCATTCCCTCTGGGGCACTGGCACTGGCCACTGTTGGAAGACAGGATACTGGGCTAGATGGACCTTTGGTCTGACCCTGTAGGGCTGTTCTTATGTTAGGTTAACCTCCTATCTCAAGAAATTTATCTCACCCCCAAAAGTCCTCTGCAGCATTTCGACCAAGGTTGGCTGATATCCCATTTTCATCAATGTAAACGCATTACCCATTTACTTCATAAGTGTAGGAAAAGAGCGTGTCTTCTTTGCCGTCTCCTTATACTCCCCAAAGTTTGTCTGTACATAGAGACAGTATAACCACCCAGGGCTTCTTTTTCCTGAGTGCTCCTTCTCTGTTGACTTCATCTGTAAATGGGTATCCATTATGTTAGTTTTCAGTGTTTGATTTACATCTGACACAGAGAAAGGTGAATAAAGATCTCTTGTTTGACAGAAAACCTGTTTGTTTTTTAATTCTTGGGTGGCTCATACCTTGATACCTTTAAGACCTCACATGGCATTCTTTGGTGAATCAGAATATACATACCAGAATCAGGACATTGCTGTAACCTCTTTGCCAGTTGGCATTAAGGGTTTCTTGGGTAACATCCCCAAGTGATGATATATGTATAAAATAACATTGAAACAGGGCCAGGCTTATGACTTTACAAGTCTTTTGGTTTGACAAATGCACCTGCCATTTCTTGATAAATGATCCTTCTGGCAAACATTCGCGTGTGTGTCATAGTTCATGTTGATGACATTTTTATTCATAACTAGTGAGTTGATGAACACACACACCTTTTTGACTAATATTACAGATGTGTCTAGAGGTGAACAAAAGCTCCTGGTTAACAAAATTATCCAGTTCCCAGGTGACAGCCACTTTAGACACTTTAGAAAGTGTCTAAATGATGAATATACGTATTGGTTGTTATGTTTGTGTGGCCCTTATATTTTCATATTATAGTGCATTGTTTTCTTTTCCATTGCTGTATTCAGACAATTAAAGAATTAAGAAAACATATTGAAATTAAATTTTGACACAGATACATAATTTGAACAAGCCAACGTAGCTTTAGACGATGAAGACCTTTCCTTGTATCCTATAAATATTCCCAGACACAAACGACATTATAGTGGAAGTGAGGTTGAGGGTACACACAAGGCTGGGAGGCAGGGTACTGGACTGTGGCCTAAGAAATGTGGATTCTATTTCCAGTTTGACCATTGACTGGCTGTGATGTTGGGCAAGTAACTTCTCCGATGCTTTCCTCTGCCACCCTTTATCTGACTTGTCTATTTAGATGATAAGGTCTTCAGGGTAGGGACTGTCTCTTACTATCTGTTTGGACAGCACCTACCACAATGAGGGCTCTGATCTCAGTTGGGCCTTACTTGAATACAAATTATAGATGATGATGGTAACACACATCAGTATGTCATGCTGATATCACCTCCCATTCCGTGTTTAGTGAAATTGGTATGTTAGTCTTGTTGAGCCTGTCATGGGGTGCACTCACTGCAGGTGGAGCGCTGGGGATTAGCTCTTTCCAGATGTGAGGCCCCCTTGTGCTGCTCACTGCACGCCTGGCTGCTGCTTTCTCTCTCACTCTCTGAGGCTCAGGGTGCTCCCTCTTTGTGACTTGGCCCTCCAGTCACCTCACTGTGCGTGTTTCCCCATTCCGGGGTTGTCATAACTATAAAGGGAAGGGTAACAGCTCTCCTGTGTACAGTACTATAAAATCCCTCCTGGCCAGAGACTCCAAAATCCTTTTACCTGTAAAGGGTTAAGAAGCTCAGGTAACCTGGCTGACACCTAACCCAAAGGACCAATAAGGGGACAAGATACTTTCAAATCTTGGTGGGGGGAAGGCTTTTGTGTGTGCTCTTTGTTTTTGGTTGTTGTTCGCTCTTGGGACTAAGAGGGACCAGACATCAATCCAGGCTCTCCACATCTTTCTGAACAAGTCTCTCATATTTCAAACTTGTAAGCAAACAGCCAGGCAAGGCGTGTTAGTTTACCTTTGTTTTCTCAACTTGTAAATGTACCTTTTGCTAGAGTGTTTATCTCTGTTTGCTGTACTTTGAACCTAAGGCTAGAGGGGGGTCCTCTGAGCTCTTTAAGTTTGATTACCCTGTAAAGTTATTTTCCATCCTGATTTTACAGAGATGATTTTTACCTTTTTCTTTAATTAAAAGCCTTCTTTTTAAGAACCTGATTGATTTTTCCTTGTTTTTAGATCCAAGGGGGTTGGATCTTGATCCACCAGGAGTTGGTGGGAGGAAGGAGGGGGGATGGTTAATTTCTCCTTGTTTTAAGATCCAAGGGGTTTGGATCTGTATTCACCAGAGAATTGGTGAAGAGTCTCTCAAGGCTACCCAGGGAAGGGAATTAGCTTTGGGAGTGGTGGCAGCGGACCAGATCTAAGCTGGTAGTTAAGCTTAGAAGTTTTCATGCAGCCCCCACATTTGTACCCTAAAGTTCAAAGTGGGGAAGCAGCCTTGACAGGGGTAACAAAGGCTTTCCTTACCAGCAGTCTTAGGCAGTCTTCCCATTCACTGCCCCATGGTACTGCTTCCCCAGGGGCTGGTAGGGGAACCCAGGCCCACCCTCTATTCCGGGTTCCAGCTCAAAGACCCTCTAATGAGCAACTGAGGTCTGTCCCATTCTGGACCTTACTGCCTTTCACCTGAACCTTTTCTAACCTTCTGGTTTCCCTCCTTCCCTGGGTTTGTCAGAACTCCCTCCTCCCTGTAGGCTACTTGTTTCTATAGCCCCAAACAGACCTCCCTTCTCCCATGGAGTGATTGCAGAATACTTCCCTGCAGCCCCTCTCTGCTATCAGCTCCCTGGCTTTATAGAAGCCCTGACTGTTGCTGCACAAGTGAGCTTCCCCTAATTAGGGCCTTTCTCTCGGCCTAAATTCTTCCAGTTTGTAGCCTAATAGGTTAATTGGCCTAACTGGCTTCCATAAACCCCATCAGGGTAAGTGTAGGGTGTACTGTAATGCCTAAGGGGGAAAATATTCTCTCTCCTTTTTTCCCCCCCCAGTTTGTTTTTAGTGTACAGTTGTGCCTAACCAACGAACTGTTTCTTTCCTTTTAGACAAGGATCTGCCCATTATAGCCACCTGGGTAGAACCTTGCTCCCACACACAGCTCCCTGGAGTTCCATGGCCTGCTTGCTTGGATCTGAATGCAGGATCTGGTTCTTAGCTAGTCAGTTTTCCACTGTTAGTTTTGTTTTGGGACTTTACACTCAGTTTCAGGGGAGAGGAAAACATTCTTTTAAAAAGTTAGGAATCTGTCATGTAAAATCCATAATAACTGACAAAGGGAACTCGGAGACAGAAGCAGTAACTTAAAGTACTTAAGACCAGATTTGATGCTGACAGCTTCAAATAACGGTGATGCTGTGTTACTTCTGTTACTTGGTCAGTACTGTCCACTTGCAGTCATGTCTTGTCTTGTTATACAACATGTATCATCTTCAGTATTAAAGTTTTCCACTTGTGGCTCTCAAAGCACTTAATAAACATTGTCATTTGCCACAGCTCTCCTTAACTCTCCTTATCACCATTCTATGATTGCATGGTGTGAGAAACTGAGGCACAGAGAAGTTATTGAATGATTTGCCCAAGAAGTCACACAGGGAGTTTGGAGCAAAGCATCTTTTGTGCATTAGCATAGAACCCAGTTGTCTTACTATGGCCACAGTTCAGGAAGGTACTTAAGCACATGCCTGGCTTTAAACATCTGAGTCAGTGGGGTTACTCGCATTGTTGAAAGTTTATCTTGTTGAATGAGGACCTCCTTGTCCTGTTTTAGTAAATATAAAGTAATCCTTCTCTGTTATCTGTTTCCTGCTATTGGACCCAAAGTAAAAACTGTAAATATATAGCTTTGGGGGTGATTTCTCCTTGTCCAGAAAACCCCCGTTAGTCTTTGCACTAGCAGCTTTGCAATATGAGATGTATTGCAAGATGGATGGACCCAGAGGTGTAGCAGGTGTAACAGTTGTACTGTGTTATGGCCTCATTGATCAATGTGTATGTCAGAGTCATGCACCCCCAATTTAGTGGCCTCTGTATCTTTATACAAATGTCTACAATATACTGTCACTGAATCAGGTTGTTGTTTAGTTGAACACTGGACATGGGAACTGGGTTTCTTTGGTTATTTATGGTTTAATGATCGTGTGTGTAGTGCTGTGGTGCTAATTATACATAGATAATTACTGATATGTTATAACAGCCTCTTGTTCTGTTTAGCAGAGAGCACAAGACCAGGATCAGAAGAGCAGGTCCCTCTGTATGAAGAATTTATTTACTGTTGTGGAGCTGCTACTCAGGTCTTAAAGTGTGGGCCCTGGAAAGACCTCTTGGAAACTGAAAGTAAAACTCTCCCCAGGCTCTTATTTCTGATTATTCCAGGTAAGTTTAGAAAAAATGCAAAGCTCTAATTAAAAGGACACTGGCAGGTTAAAATTAAATATGACAAAATTACCCAATTCGTCACACAGGGAGTTTGAGGTAGAGGCAGGAATAGAACCCAAGCTCCTGATGCTTTAATCACAAAATCATCCTTCATCTGTTTTTTTATGATCTGTATTACAAGTAGTGCTTTACATGAATAAAACTGAAAATTTACAAAGTCTGATGTGCTCCTTATGCTGTTCACTTGCTTTCTGCATTATATTTATCTTGTAAAAAGCAACAAACTAACAGATGTTAGTCTATAAGGTGCCACAGGACTCTTTATTGCTTTTTACGGATCCAGACTAACACAGCTACCCCTCTGATATTTATCTTGAACAGTTGAAGCAGGCAGGGCAGTTTTGCTTCTCTTCCTGGTCAGTTTCACTTTGCAGCTCTTGTGCTTTAGGGTAATGCTGCCTCGTCAGTCTTGCACACATGTCCAGTGGATGATTAAATTCACAAGGAAGAGTTTCAATTGCAATTTAAAAGAAAATAATTGATGAAAATAATTTCTTCTTATGTGAGTTTTGTAATATTTTTCTTTAAAAAATCCTAGATTTTCAGCCTAAACTACCCTTTACATCAACTGATATAACAAATATCCAAGATTATTACTTAAATTACATTATTAAATTTTGTACAAACAAAACTGTTAACACTTGCCAGATTAAATAGAGTTAAGATTTAAGAGCCAAAATCTAGCTTCATTGAAATCAACGGGAGTTTTGCCATTGACTTTAGTGGAAGCAAGAGTTGTTCTCTAGTGATCCAGTATAGCACGACAATTATAATTATGTTGAGTGACTTCAATAGTGATTGCTTATATTGGCTTGGGGGGCAACTGTTTTGGTACTTTTAACTCTCTTCTCTCCATCACAGTACTGTACTTTAGAGATAATGTGAATTGCCTGAGAAACAGTGAAGCAATGAATGACCCTTCTGGTTTTCCAGTTCCTTTTCATGTGTTTGACTAAAAAACCTCTTTATTTGTAAGTATACTCTGGTGCTATAAATAACTACTCAGGGGCAAGTCCAAAAAATTAATAATTGTTTGGGGTATGGTGTATTTGGAACAAGTTGCATCATTAAAAATAGATGCTCTGATCTTCCTTCAGTGGTAGTTGGCCTCTTAGCATCAGGGCTGTAAATGTTAATTGTGTGAAAATACGTTAAATATGTATTATTTCTGGACTGTGATTGGCGAAAATCATATTGTATATTAAAAAAAACACCCAATGCCTTAAAAACATTGTGTCCATTTCTGTAGCAAAAAAGCATGCTGTTTCCATTGTTGGATTCTTATGCAAGGTTTTGGAAGCCTCCCCAAAAGTTGTGTGTATTTGATATTTCTGGGCATATCTCTTCGGGACTTGGGCACTACATTTTGTGTGGTACCTACTGGAGTTGGATAATCATGTCATTTTAACACATCAGCTAATGTTAAAACTATCACTATTTAACCGATAGTTGAGAAATAATGCTCCTAATAAATAAAAATCAGATGTTGCCACCTTTTCAAGGGTGAAGTAAGCACCAGCTAACACAAATAAGAGTGGCAGAATCTGTTCCTGCAATGACCTCTGTATGGGCAGACCCCCACTGAAGTCAGCAGAGCTCTTCAAAGGAGCAGGATTGGGACCAAAGACTGTAGCATGCAGTCTGCTTTCAGTGGATGTACTTCTGGAAGGCCAAAACAGATCTGCCGAATTAAATAAGTGTTGTCCCATGTTGTAGATGCTTTCCTGAACATTGCTCCTGCGTTCAAGTGGTGAAGATGGGAAAAGAATTGTTATGTGTGAGGCAGTGGAGTGGCGGCACTACCTTGATATAGTTTCCGAGAGAACCATTCTGCAAAAACTTTGTAAACGTCTTTTGGCCAAAGGAGAAGAAGTGAAATGTTCATAGCAACATTTGTCCTTGCGGTCTGGGAGGCTTTACTAACAGCTGATTCACGTTTTTGCCATTTATTTTCAGTACAAATTGGAAGTTCCCCTGACTGTGAAAACAATTTTTTTAAAAAGAAACAGGTTGCTAAACAAAATTTTGGACTGAGGAATAATGAATGATGGTGAGGGCATTTCCTGGCAGTCAGTAACCAGCTGGAGGAGCTGAGAGCCCTTGGCTCTCCCCCAGTCCCATAACCAGATGATTGTTTTTTCCGTTTTCACAGTTTATAGTAGCAATAATGACCTTCTGGTTCCTAGCAGTTAACAAAGTACCTTCTTATGTGTTAAAAAGTTAAAAATTGAATGACACTTTACCATGGATACAGTGATCTGTTTACAGGGCTAATCTTTGCTCTAGCAGTTAGCAGCTGTAGAGTAACCAACCAAGATTTGATTCTGATTAAGTATATATATATATAAAAATTTCTCTTCAGGTGATTGCTAATATTTTTTTGACCTGAGATGTTAAATATTGACTGAAGCAAAGCAGATGTCAAGTTTTTCCTCCAAGCACTCAAAAGTTAGGAAATGCCGGCACTAAGGTTTCCTGTGCAACCTTCTTTTGGCCCTCTTGTGAGTAGTATTATGACAGTCTTTAATTATGTGATTATATACTATTTTTTCCAAGCCCCTTTTCACCCTTGCTACTCCCTTCCCCTTCAGCACTAGCCTTAGCCCGTCTCATGCACCCCTTGTTCCCATCCGTGTTCCTTGCCCTTTCCCAGCTCCTAGCTAGATCAGGAAAAAGTTTTCCCCTCCCATGACATTTTTAGATTTTTCAAAAACGTTCCCATTCCACATTAGAATGAAACCAAGACCTTTCAATGTTTTTCATGAAAAACTAGAGAGAGATCTGCCCTAAAATAGCTGATAGCCAGTGGTTAGGGCACTCACCTGGGATGTGGGACACTCAGGCTGTGCTGCTCTCCTCCATCCCAGGCTATTCTGGGGTGGGTTTTAACCAGCAATTACATCCTGGACCTGAAAAGCCTTTCGCAATGGAAGTTTTTCAGTATATTCCCATGAAGAGTTTGGGGTTTTGACAAATTAGCATTTTATGACCCTCCCAACCCCCAAAAAAGCTTTGTCTGAAAATTTCCAACCAGCTCTATTCTTGACCCCTTTCCTCACCAGCTCCGATTCTCCTCCTGTGCTGTTCTCTCACCCCTTTGCATACGAGTCAAGGTGTTTCCTCTTCTCTGCCTTGGGCACTGGCAGGGGGAGCACTGAGTGCACAGAGGACACAATCGGCCTGCTCTCAGTTCTGGCACCTAGCCCCACTCTGGCACACAGCAGCCGAGAGTAGCAATTGCAGGGGAAGCCCTGCTCAGTCCTGGGATGGGACATGTTCATTTGGTCTCTGGGGATGGTGCATGCACCATCTGGTTAGCATAGAGAGGCTGTGAGGGGGAGCGCACATGCTTGGTGCAGACAGAATCTTTAGAGAAACTATCCTCCAGATTCTTAATACTGAGCATATGCAAAGTGCTTTTTTTTTTTCCAGAGATTTATAACTAGGAATGATTTGGGCTCCTTTTTTTTTTTTTTTTTTAAAGGACAGAAAAAGGCACATCGCTAACACCAGCATGACCCTCCTGCCAAATTTCAAGTCCCTGCTGCAAAGCACGGAGGCTCTAGAGTTTCTTGCCAAAACAATTGTAAGGTAGTTTTAACACGGGCAAAACAACGCATTTTCCCCTCACCTCGTTCTCGGAAGCAGCTGAACTGTTTTAGGTGAAACTTTCCAAAAAAGTGTGGAAAGTGCCTTAGGCCGATGACCGACATAAAACATTTCAGCCCAAACAGTTTGGCAAAATTTTATATGTATGCAACTGAAAACAGTCTTACAATTGAAAGTGTCAGGCAACTTTAACTATAGATATTGCTGCGTGAGGTGCCTATAATAGGACTCTGTATTATGTAGATTATTACATACTGAATGTCTACCTGTTGACTCTTGTTTGTACCTCTGCTAGCACAGTAGCCATGATTTACTGCAATACCAGACTTGCCAATCCCCAGTATTCAAAAATCATGAGTCAGCCCTCCATTCCCACCCCACGCCCCCAAATCATGAGATCAACTTAAAAAAAATTAGATTTTTTTTTTAATGGGTTCTTTTGATTTGCCTTCTGATTCTTGGGCCTTGAGGTTTCACACTGTCAAGCATTTCTCTCCAACCATAAGATTATTTTTTTTAATGAGCGGAGATTCATCCCTCCAGGATCTAACACCAAACATTGTGAGAGACATGGTAAAGCCATGAGAATTGGTATCATTGCAGAAATAATAATCTGAAATATCTAGAAATCTTTCCATTATCGCTGTAAACTTTTAAGAAATTTAACAGTTTTCCCTTCGTAATTAACAGTAACAAGCTGGAATTGTTAGCATGAAATGTCCCAGTCTGGTAGCAGGGGCTGACACTGGGCTAAGTGAGTATGCTGACCTACTGAGGCATGTGAGTTGTTAGGCAGATGTTTCTCTCTGGGGGAAGGAGGATCTAGGGCAGGGGCGGGTTAACTTTTCGGCCTGAGGGCCGCATCGGGGTTCATAAATTGTATGGAGGGCCGGTTAGGGGAGGGGGTTGTGGCCCGGCCCCCACCTCCTGTCTGCCTCCACCCACCCGGGACTCCTGCCCCATCCAACCCCCCCTGTTCCCTGATGCCCCCGCCCCGGCACTCCTGCCCCATCCACACACCCCCTCTCCCTGTCCCCTGACCGCCCCATCCAACCCCACCTCTCATTCCTGACGGCCCTCCCTGGACCCCTGCTCCATCCAACCACCCCTTCTCCCTGTCCCCTGACTGCCCCCCGCTCCCTCATCCACCCCCCCCTCCTTCCTGACTACCCTCCCCGACCCCCTGCCCCCATTCAACCCCCTAGTCACTCCCCTGACCGCCCCGACCCCTATCCACACCGCCACCCCCTGACCACCACACCGAACTCCCCTGCCCTCTATCCAACCTCCCTGCCCCCTTACCGCGCTGCTTGGAGAACCGGTGGCTGATGGCGCTACAGCTGGGCCACACTGTCGCTGCTGCCACACAGCACAGAGACCGGGTCAGGCTGGGCTCCGCAGCTGCGCTGCCCCAGGAGCTCACAGCCCCGCCGCACAGAGCATTGCGCCGACGGCGGAGTGAGCGAGCTCAGGCTGCGGGGGAGAGGCAACAGCGGGGAAGGGGCCAGGGCTAGCCTCCTGGGCCAGGAGCTCGGGGGCCGGGCAGGACGGTCCCGCGGGCCGGATGTGGTCCGCGGGCCGTAGTTTGCCCATCTCTGATCTAGGTCTGAGCGATCCTGAGAGAGGATCCCTGGGAAGAGCATTTATTGTTTTTGTTTAATAAAGCAGGAAAGGAGTGCTTGGGGTACTTGCCCACACTGTTATTCCAAAGGAGAGCTCTTATCCTGCTAAACATGCAAATTGGATCAGGAAGGGTAGTCTGCTTTTTAAGGCATTTACCTGGGGTTTGGGAAGACCTGGATTCAGTTCCGTGCTCTACTACAGACTTCCTGCGTGATTTTGGCCAAGTCACTTAAATTGAGATCTTCAGAAGGTAGTTATGGGCCTAATTTCCATTGATTTCAACGGGCATTAGGCACCTAAATACCTTTGAGGATTTGGGCATTAGTCTTACTTATAACTTTTTCTTATAGTTCATAGTACGCTAATAATAGTAATTATTATTAGCCTCCATTCACCACCTGTAAAATGGGGATAAAGGCATTTCCCTGCCTCACAGAGCTGCTGTAAAGATACACTGAAGGCTGAGAAGTACTAAGATGCTACAGTATTGGGGTCATATGCATCTCTGAGAGCGAGATGAGAATACCCCTAAAGTCGGGAAAGCTTTACTTTGAATCTGAAATATAGCATGTGGTCCTATCTATGATTAATTTTTAGGATGGTTTTCATTCTTCGTTTCCATTAGCTACAGACTGGAGCAGGTCGAAAAATGAAAAAAACTTGGCAGTATATGTTGAAGTCATCTTTGTTCCATGGATTTAGAAATTGAATGATGTTTTGGTTCCTGAAACTTTTCCTGAAGATTTTTCTCAAAATGTTTAGATACTTTGATCTTTAAGTTTTGTTTTTATTTTTTTCCACTCCCCACTGCTTTTCTCTTTCCTTCTTTTTCATTTTATTGTTGGATACAATAGAATAAATGATGTCCGGGGGGGGGGGTTCTTTTTTTTTTTTTAACAAGCTGCAAGTTGTCCAAAGTTGAGGAAACTTTCAAAAACTGCAAAGCTGCAAAAGGAAGAAAGAAAATGAAACAAACAAAATTCCCCAACATCATTCATTCTGTTGAATTCAGCAGGAAAACTGGGGGTGGAGGTGTGGGGAAGGGCGGAGAGGAGAAGGGACAGGAGGAAAGAAAGTGTGCTTGCGGGGGAATGGGTACATTTTTCATTTCCAATTTATTGAAAAACATTTTTAATCTAAATTTTTTTTGACCAGCTCTACTGATAACTTTTCCTCCCTGAATTATTTTCTTTACTTTGTAGTTTATTATGTTCTAATAGCAATAATTTACAATTCTCGATAATGCCTTTCATCCAAGGTTTTAAAAACATAAATTAACATCACAAAATTCCTGTGGGAAGTTTATAAAATGGTATTATATCCGTATAATAGATGGGTAAACTGAGACATAGAGAAGTAAGTCAGTGGCAAAGCCAAGAACAGGAGACACACCCCTTGCTCTGACCACCTGTTTAATGTAGTTTAGCTGTTTTAGTGTAATATCAATTTTATTTTTCATAACTCAACCTTTCTGTCACTGAAGTTTTCTGCTTTGGTGTTGGCCTATATATATAATTCAACAAAATCTCTATTAACGGTGGAACATCTAAGACACTGGAGCAGGCCTTGAGAAAATCTGGGATCTCTGATCACCTTGCAATATATTCCCAGACATAAACATTCAGAATTAGATGAGTTCCCCCCTCCACCCCGTTCTCCCTCTAGCTTTTGTAAACTGTTTGAGCCACAAAATGATAAATAATTATTTCCCAGCACTGGAATTTTCACACTTGAAAGGTTTGTATTTATTGTTCGGTTCCTTTTATAGGGTGAGGCAGTGCAAGAAAGGGCAAAAGGGTGACTGAGTAGTGGGTTGATGAAAGGAAAATCCAGGCAAGAGCTGAAGGGTGAGTCTCGCCCCAGAAGCAGAGGATGTGGAGCCAGGCACTCGCTGGTCTGAACCGAATATAGTTAGTTCTAATGTAGATGATGATTCATTGTTCTGCTTATTAGAATGATCTGGTGCATACTTTTCCAGTCTAATAAATTTCAAGCATATGACTTGTTTTATGTGTAATCAAATCAAACTGTTTTTAGAGTACAGAAAGGAAAGATACTAAAATGCTAAGGACCCTGCTCCTGCTCCCACTGGAGTCAATGGCAACAGGCCCAAGCTTTGCAGGGGATTTGGGAATATGTCCTGTATATTTATTTCCTTTTCATTGTTTAATCAAAACCATACATAAAGGGTCAAATTGCTCCCAGCTTTGACTTGTAAATATGGAAGGTGATTCAAAAATACTGCCTGATCCTGCACTCATTGAGGTTGATAGCAAAGGTTTCATTGACTTCAGTGTTGCAGGATTAAACCCATGGACAGTGTCTTACAGCCGTTAAAATGCATAGACTTTAGTGGAGCTAATCCTAATGTAACTATGACCAGCTGATGCATTTTTAAATAGGATTGTCCTTGTCCACATTTGGTGCAAAATTTGTTTAACGTCATGTTAGTTAGAATAGGTTAGTTAATGCATTCCCTAACTCAATACTTTTCCCCACTGTAGGCAAAACCCGGACTGTTTTAGTATGAACACTTTTACTGCAGTATACTCTTCTGAAAAAAGGCACAATTAGACGTAGATTCTGCAAATGCTTATGCATATGCTCAATTTTACTACCATATATCTGTCCCATTGAAATCTGTGAGATTCACAGTAGTAAAGTTATGTATATTTGCTATCGCTCATTCTAGGGGTTAGCATCAGACAAAGTCATGAAAATTTATTTTTTATTTTGCGGAGTTGGTTTAGTGTAAAATTAGCAGTGGCATGTACAATCTACAATAGCAATATTTGGCTTCATTGAACTGGGGCCCACAGAGTTTGATGGAAATTTCTTGTTCTGTTTTAAGAAAATCTGTCTATTTATGTCTGTGTATTTATAAAACACGCAACTTAGTAAATAAATAGAGTACAAACTTATATAACCTCTATGCTATTTAGCTCAGTCTTCACAAAGTTTTCCTTACATTTCATTGCAGGAGTACTTTGTAATAGCTCCATTCCAAACATTCTAACTCTTGATTTCATTGATGTAAATAGGGCAGTTTTGTCATCTTTGTGGTTTTATACCAGGAAGTTTAGTTCATGGTTGATAATGCGTAATGTAAATCATAACATTTTTTGTGGTAAAGTGTGCTTGCACAAGTTTAATGCATTAATATACAAGAATCTTTTCATATTTTTATTCTTTGCTGTGCATGTAGAATACTCTCTTACTTGCCAAGTTTCCTGATCTGCTTGTTTGCAGTTGGATAGCTTCTAGGTTATTGGATCACGATATTGTTTTACCAGTACATGCAGTGATTTGGTAGTATTAAATTTCTTTTTTCATTGTAAGATTTAGCCTTTTAGGGAGCTCTTCGTAATCTAAGACTGTCACATGGCAGCTGCTTATGGTTTTCTGCGCAACAAAAGATTGACATGCCCTGCAAAAGATGTTTTGAGGGCTTAGATCCTCATTCTGCCAGCACTTAGGGATGTGTGTAATTCTACTCGTATGAGTAGTCAGTGGGAATATTCACCTGAGTAAATTTAGGTGTTTGCAGGATTGAGGGCTTTAGTCACTTGTCATCCTCAAAGTAAAATGTTTTTAATTTTAGTAAATTGTCATTTAAAGTGAAGTACTTTTTAAAGCCTTCACTTCCATTCGATAATGTACAAAAATGGAAATATATTTCAATACAATTTGAATAACCTTTTATTTTCGCTTGCTCCGGATTTCAACTTGTCAAAGAGGAAAGGGTAAGGAATATCAGAGATTGCTGGATAAAATCCAATCAGCTGCTTTCACAAATTATTCATTATATGAAGGGCTTATTACAGTTTTAAGGGAAATGTGAATTTTTTTTTAAAGAAATTACTACATAAATAGATTTTTGTATTAGAAATTAATTTGTTGGACCCATGGACTCTGAAACATGATTTCTTGTTTTTTCACTCCTATTAAGATACGGGAAAGCTAGGTCTGGAATGTGAGTCCCTGACATTGGTGAGCAATTAAATTACTCATTCAGGTAACTGAAGTCTACTGAAGGAGCTGCTTCTTTGAGTAACTACTCACCAGTGTGAGCAGGCGCTTTGTAGTCTGACCGTTAATGAATTAAGTTCTATTTCCTGATTCAGCAAAGAACTTAAACCTGTTTAAATCTTTTTTGTTCTTCAGTAGGCCTTAAAGATGTGTTTAAATGATGTGCTTAAATTTTAAGCATATACTTAAGTGCTTTGCTCAAGGTGGGCTGAATACTGCTCTCTAGCATGTGGGCTGAATCCTACCAAGGTTCACTATCAGACATAGTGCTTTCTGCTGTGAATAGTCACAGTGAAGTCCAGAGGGAAGTATTTGTAAGATCCCTCTGATCCTACAACTTTGGATGTGAATGGTCATACTCTTATTAAAGTCAGAACTGGAGGCCAGAATGTGGCCTTTATAATCTTCCTCTGTTAAGAATCTGTTGTTCTAGCTATGTGTTTTGTACAGTCTCTTTAGAAGGGAATTCTGTCTGCCATTTCAGTTTATTCTTCCTCTCAGTCATGCAAGTGGCATTGTAAATCAGCAGTTTAGATCTTTAAGTTTATGTGTAAAGCTTTGTAGCAGCTTCTTTGTTGTATCTTTTCCAATTTTCATAGTTTAGGGCTAGGTTCTACCACCATTACTCCTTGCTGAGTAGTATCTCTCTATGTTAGTCCTCTGGATTTCACTTGGACAACTCACTTGGGGTGTGATCCAGAGCCCATTGTAGTCAAGAGAAAGACTCCAGTTGTCTTTAGCGCACTTTGAATCAGGCCCCTGTCGTCCCTGATTCAGCACGGCACTTAAGCACATGCCTAATCTTAAGCGTATGAGGAGTCCCATTGAAGTTAAAATGTTTTTTCTCACGTGATTAAAGTTAAGCATGTGCTTAAGTATTTTCATCAGTCAGGGCATAGAAAAGTGAATAATAATCAGAGTGAGTAAGGGTGGCAGAATCGCCCCTTCATGCTATTCAAGAGTTATGTCAATATTTTTTTCTTGAGCGCTTGTTGTTCTGACAACTGTCTGTACAGTCAACCCTCAGTGTTGAGCGATGAAAGTGAAGTTTCTCTTCCCTTCCCTTCAGAGATTGCTACAGAAGCACTCGCAGTCAGATGTTTATTGTTCACAGTTCTCACCATATGTTTTGCAGACACCGTTTATTACAAACCAAACAAAATTAACAACTGATAATAAGTGAGTCATGATTTTTGAATGTAGTGTTGAATGGATATGCCAGAAGATGGAGCTGTTTGAAAGATTAGCATAAATATGTTTTATCGTTTTGGGAAACTTTTTTGCTGCAAACAAAGAGAAAATCATCTCTAGAATGCACTACATGGGGTGCAAGCAGTCACTGAAGGCATATATAAACTTAATCAAACTCTTTTTGTAATAGCTGTACTTCATGAAAGTCTGTTTTCAGACATTACCAGTGGAGTTTAAGGAGGCTGAATGTAACAGAATGGTTGATTGGCTTCAGCTATTTTATCATGCCAAACGGACTCCTTCCTTTGTTCATATTGTGCCTTAAAAAAAGCTTCGTTGCAAAGCATATCTATTGCCCAATTCTCAAGTGTGGTATCTAAGTAGTAAATAATAATGTTCAGTGACAATTAAGTAACAAATTAAAAATAAAAACATAATTCCCCCAGTAAAATATAACAGTAACACATCTCTCCCCTCCTCCAAAGGCATCTGCTCTGCTGATCCCAAGATTGGACCATCACCTATGTTCTCATGAAGCTGTTGTGTAGTGTATTGTCTGACTTTTTTTGTAGTAGTAGCAGAAGATCCTTGAACAACACCAGATACACTAAAGGCACTCAGTAAAAATAGCAGTAATCACAGTCCTTTGTGCTTCAACTACTCGATCTGTAAAATAGGGATAATAATTCATCTGTGTGGCTGAGTTAAATAATGTTTGTAAAGTGATTTTGAGATTCTCTGATGAAATCTACATAAGTGCAGTTGCTGTTGATGTTTAAATAACTTACAGATGCTTTGTGTTTACAGGGTAAAAATAATGTCCTGTTCTGTTCAGATTTTTATATCTTTGGCTGAGTAAAATGTGAGGCCAAAGGAACCAGCTTGTTTTTATATGGACATGTGCTATCTGATCTCTCAGCACTGTGCTCTCTGTATTTACCCTAAGTACTGACCCCTCTTACTGTGGTATCCAAGTGCCTCACAATCTTTAACATATTTATTCTAACAACAGCCCTCTGAGGAAGGGAAGTGCTATTATCCCCATTTTATACAGGGGGAACTGAGGCACAGAGAGGCTAAATGACTTGCTGAATGTTACTCAGGAAGTCTGTGGCAGAGAAAGGAATTTAACCCAGGTCTCTCAGATTAGCACCCTAACTGCTGATTCATCCTTCCTCACTGGCTATACTGCTGAGACCGCCACGTAGATATCCCATCATTAAACATCGCTGACTCAGCTCTTAAACCTCAGTTCTTTTAATATCCCTCTGAAGCACGTGGCATTGGCCACTGTTGGAAGACAGGATACTGGGCTAGATGGACCTTTGGTCTGACCTAATATGGCTGTTCTTATGTTCTTTCCTTCTGGTACTTTTTTGGTGGTTACTGCGTACCCAGAGAGTAGAGTTCAGGGCAGTTAGTATTTCTGCAGTGATTAATCTGCTGAGCAGTCATAGATCAGCTGAGGGCAGTGTGATGAATCTGTCAAGAATTAATCTCTTCTGCTGTGCGGGGATGGATGATGACTCTCCAGAAACAGGAAGGTTCCTTGCCATGTGGGGAGGAGTGGGTCACAAAGGGTCTGGTGGCCCTGGGAGGAGTGTGGCATTTGGAAATAGTTGGCATAGTGGGGCCAAGCTGATGCTAGATCCTAGAGATCCTAGCGCTTGGAGCACCTACAGTATTTGCCTTGGAGCCTGTGGTGCGAAGATACACTATCAGACATCTAGAAGGGATGGGGGAGGGGGGGGAGAGACGACACTATAGCACTCCAGCATCCCACAAGAGGGCAGTGATTGCTCCAGTTCCACCATCCCTCATGGCTTCTTCCAGAGACGGTCAGCTTTGGCTTGGTTTCCACCCAGGGTTCCAGGGCAGTTTTGCTAGTGGATGCTGAACCTAGTACATGACACACTGTGGGGCACCAGAGAGGTTGAGACCATATTATACAGCTCCAATTGCCCCTTAGCAGGCTTCCTGATGTTTGTGGACCTTAAGAAAGTTGGGGTAAATTTAGTCCATTGGCTCTAGTGGTTTTGCTGATATCAGAATGTGGCTCTTCTTGTGTACTTTAAACATAACGTGCCATTACTAGTACTGCGGAGGAGCAAGAGGAAGGGACTGATTGACAACGGGAAAAGAACCCCTACTGTTCTCTGGCAATTTTTGATATTTGTACTTAAATGAAACAACCAAAGGGAACGGATGGCTCAGCACAGTTCAGTGCTTCAAGTTAATGACCAGAGTATTCATGCTGGTCAAATACCCCCTGGAGAGCAAAATAACTTCCTCCCCCTCCACCCCCGCCTTCCACAATTACAGTTGAGGGAAATAGATAGTTAAGTTATTAAGAACACAATTCTCTGCTGCGATGTCACAGTACAGGTAGCATCTTGCTGATTCCCATGCTAACTGAGATGTATTGCAAATGATTGAATTTTGCAAACTTATAAATGAAGGGAAACAGACAACAACAAAAAGCCAGGGTAATTCTTCCTTCTGCCCCCAAGCAGCAACGCTTCATCATTTATAAAGATACACCATTAACATGGCGCATATTAAAGCTGGCTAACTGATAGCTCTCGAAATGTAATTGTGTTTCTAGTGGGGTCCCACAGTGGTTCTTGGTCCTGTGCTATTTAACATTTTTATTACTTTCCTAAAAGAAAAAATAAAATCATCACTGATAAAGTTTGCAGATGACACAAACATTTGGGAGGTGATAAATAATGAAGAGTACAGGTCACTAATTCAGAGCAATCTGGATCACTTGGTAAGCTGGGCTCAAGCAAATAATATGCATTTTAATATGGCTAAATGCTAAATTTATACCTCTAGGGAAAAGGAATGTAGGCCATACTTACAGGATGGGGGACTCTATCCTGGGAAGCAGTGACTCCGAAAAAGATTTGGGGGTCATGGAGGATAATCAGCTGAACATGAGCTCCCAGATTGATGCTGTGGCCAAAAGAGCTAATGCAATCATAGGATGCATAAACAGAGGAATCTCGAGTAGAATTAGAGAGGTTATTTTACCTCTGTATGTGGCACTGGTGCAATTGCTGCAGGAATACTCCTCCACCTCGATATAACGCTGTCCTCGGGAGCCAAAAAATCTTACCGCGTTATAGGTGAAACCGCGTTATATCGAACTTGCTTTGATCCGCCGGAGTGCGCAGCCCCGCCCCCCCGGAGCACTGCTTTACCGCGTTATATCCGAATTCGTGTTATATCGGGTCGCGTTATATCGGGCTGGAGGTGTACTGTGTCCAGTTCTGGTGTCCACAATTCAAGAAGGATGTTGATAACTTGGAGAGGGTTCAGAGAGGAGCTGAATCTATGTAGCTTAACAAAGAGAAGGTTAAGGGGAGTCCTGATCACGGCCCCCAAGTACCTACGTTGGGAACTAATATATAATAATGGGTTTTTCAGTCTAGCAAAGAAAAGCTATAACATGATCCAAGGGCTGGAAGTTGACGCTAGACAAATTCAGATTGGAAATAAGGTGTAAATTTTTAACAGTGAAAGTAACTAACCATTGGAACAATTTACCGAAGGTCATGGTGGATTCCCAATCAGTGACAATTTTTAAATTAAGATTGGATGTTTTTCTAAAGGATCTGCGCTAGAAATTATTTTGAGGAAGTTCTCTCATCTGTGTTATACAGAAGATCAGACTAGATTATAACAATGGTCCCTTCTGGCCTTGGATTCTATGAATTTCTAGACTTTTCTCAGTCATTAGGGGTCAGTTCATGATCTTGTACCTATTTTCTGTGCCAATTTATATTATTTTTAATCAAACCAATGTGCTTTCTTTGATCAGCACTTCCACGATACAACCACTGGTAAACTTAACTTGCATAATTATAATGACACAGTACTCACTTTGCTGAACTTTAATAAGCTTTGTGGTGTGGTGGACAGGTAATGGATTGAGAGACCTGGGTTATGTTCCTACTAATGCCATGACTTGTTATGAGGCCTTTGGCAAGTCACTTTATGTCTGTCCTCATGAGTAAAATGGGAATAATTACACTTATCCTCTTATATCAAGTGCTTTGAGAGCTACACATGACAAGCACTGTATGGGCTTCAGTGGGAAGACTCCCATTGAGTTCATTGGCTTTTGGATCAGGTCCTAAGAGCGCTAAATATTTGAGTAATACTGTGTAATCTGACTGTTGCTGTGGTTTGTTTCAGCTGAGTCATCACACCGGCTTCCACTGCGTTTCAAGACCAGAAAAAAAATCTTTCTTTAAAAATAGGCGATGCATATTCCATGCTTCCTTCTTCCTGGGGCAGAAAGAGGCCTATGTCAATCTTGAGTTTGGGATGCTACTTTTGTTTCCTTCCGCAGTGCTGCAGAAATCCTTCTGATGGGGCCCTGCAGAGATTGGGCTTTGTCAAGTTTGAGAGGGCAGGACAGTGACTGGAAGGATGAGTGACATCTATGCTTTGCCAGGTTCTCCCTCTACCAAATCAGAGGGATCGACATTTTGCATTGAAAACTTAATGCATTTTCTCTCTCTGCAGTTTAGATGGTCTCTGCCAATGGAGTGGGTCCTTGATTGTGGAATCTTTTGGAAGGATAGCTGCTGCAGGATTGGCTGGGCAACACTGGAGAGGGAAAAGCCCCTTTATTATAATGTAAAACTTTAAGAATTTTCGAGCCATCCTTAGCCAGGGAGATGTTTTTAAACAATGGAATGTTTCTCATCAGTTGGCCCGTGAAGCAGAAGGAAAGAGGAAACTACCTGCTGTTAGATCTGGCTGTGGAGGGAATTCAGTTTTGGTGGAGTCAACATCTTGCATGCATAAGAAGTTTAAAATGTTAGTAACTCCAGTATCAGTATATAATGTAGTTCTTCCTTCCTGGTCACTGCCGCTGGAAGTGCCTGAGCTGATACAGATCTGAAGTGACATTTAATACTTTGACCTGCTGATCTCTTTAAGTCACAGAAAGTAAACATGTCTTCCACTCTCTGAATGTAATTAACGCATAGGCCAGGCCTCATTCATCCCCTGGTATAAGCCTGTAGGAGTCATGGAGTTATGCCTGGGATAAATCTGACCCATTATTTTTTTTTAAAAATGTTCAAATTGTGAAAAATTGACCAAGCCAAAAGTTCAAAGTCAAAGCTGCCAATCTGTTCTTTCCTTCTCCTGTACCTGTGTGTTGCAGTGCTTTCCAATGAGTATGCTAGTATATATAATGGACAGCACTCCTTAGTCATTCCTAAAGAAGGAAAAACTTTCATAATAAACAAACAATAACTTGCATTTTCATTATGTCTTTCCATCTCTCAGTTTTAAGTTTTAGTACCCATTTCTAGTACCCAGGCTTCATCAGGTCAAAGGACTTCACGAGCACTTATGAGTTTAGCTTTGCAACACTCTTGCATGGTAGAGCAGTATTATCACCCCCATTTTACAGATGGAGAAACCGAGGCACAGAGAAGTTGATGGAGATGAAAAAGATCACTCAGGAAGTCTGTGGCAGAGCCACTAATAGGAACCATCTTTCCCCCAGTCCTTTGCCTGAACACTGATGTCAGTGGGAGTTTTGGCTGAGTTGAGAGTCAGTAAGGAGTACAGGTGTGAGTCCGTTATTAGACTTTAGGGAGCAAAACCTAAGGTATTATCTTTTCTTTAGGACTCAGGAGTGAGATAGGATACCAAATTGCCTTTTAACATCTCTGTAAAAGTGTGCCGTGGTCCCTTGAAAGTTTTGAATATCCCAAAGGAATCTTCTCTTTTTTTAAGGAATGCAGACATAGCTTTTTCTAATCTTCTTCCATTATTAATGTTAGTCCTTGTATGCATGTGCTTACTTTATGTCTATAAACTGGTTTATACTGAAACTATCAAAAACACACACACTTTCCAGTTTTTGTCATTCAGGCCCCTGGTACAAGGTTGGGAGACCTTCAGTTTACATTTGCAAACTTTAAATTCAAAGATGCAAAAAATTAATTGCTTTCTCCCCCACCTCCACGTAAGCATGAATTCCACACCAGTGGTGGATAAAATCATAGAACCATTTGCTATGCAATGTATTGTAGTCAAATAATATTGTGAGTACATTGTTTTTTAATGTTTTTTAGCCATAACTTCATTGCCTTATATTTCTCTCCATTGAATTGCATAAGAGTTTGTCTGCCCATTTGTAGTCTGTCCAACTCCATTTGGATTTATCTTGCCCTCTTTCCTTGTATTGGCTGCTGCCAGTTTTGATTCATTGGGTTATTTTTTTCCAACTTGCTCCATATACTTTATTAAAAATTATTAATATACCGTATAACCAGATTTTGCCCAGTATTAATTTTTGTGCCATTCGTGAGTCTCTTTTCTTCATTTCATACCTTTCATTCCCAAGAAGATTGATTCCCCTTAGATCTGATTCGGCTTCATTAAAGCCAGTGGCAACCCTCCCATTGGCTTAGGATCCAACCAAATTTGGGAAGACTCCCATTGGCCTCAGTGGATTTTGGATCAGGCTGTTTGAAAGGAGTAGGATCTAGCCACATCCTAAGTAACACCCTACATCACATTTACTGGCCTCCTAATTTTATCTTTTGTGTGATGATATTATTTTAAAAAACAAACAGATAAATCAAACTGAGTCCTAGCTTAGAAGTCAGTTAGTGTGCTTTTTGGTCAGTGACTAGTAAACCTAGAAAAGATTATTTGGAAATGTTTAAAGGGCATTCACAATTAGTCATTTGGAATATTTTTCCAGAATGCTACAGTAGAACCTGAGCGTAACGAACACCAGAGTTACGAACTGACCAGTAAACCACACACATCATTTGGAACCAGAAGTGCAATCAGGCAGCAGCAGAGACCCAAAAAAAAAAAAAAAAAAAGCAAGTAGCACTGCGTTAAATAGTTAAATATAAAGTACTTAAAAATGAAGGGAAAGCAGCATTTTTCTTCTGCATAGTAAAGTTTCAAAGCTGTATTAAGTGAATGTTCAGTTGTAAACTTTTGAAAGAGCAACCATAATGTTTTGTTCAGAATTACGAACATTTCAGAGTTACGAATAACCTCCATTCCCCAAGTGTTTGTAACTGAGGTTCTCCTGTATAAACAGATTAATTTCATAAGGTCATTGTCCTTTATAGAATAAAATAGAAAAGTAATTGGATTACCTTAAACAGACCTCAATACAGGTTGACTAAAGTTTATTTTATATATATATATATATATAATAAGTGTTTACATAAATATATATATATATTTATCAAATATCTGGGTTGTTTTGTTGGGTTTTTGGGTTGTGTTTTTTTTTTCTCTTTCATTCTCTTTGTATATTATCTGACTCAAAAAGTACTACAGAAACTAATATTAAAAATACCGTGGTCATTCAGCAGGGTGCCTGGCTTATTTGAAAACAAGACTTGAATTTGACATTGTTTTAGATTTCAAATAGGAAAATTACAAGTTCATTAATTTCCAGGGAAAAAAGTTTATACTAGGATTTATTAAACCTATTTTCCCCTTATTCTCGTGTCCATAAAAGAGCATTCGTCCTGGGCCAGGTCTTCAGCTGTTATAAATCAGTGTAGCTCCATATTGAATGTTGCATTTACACCTCATGAGGATCTGGTCCTATATCTTTTTATTTAAGATACATAGTACTATTTAGTGTCACCATCTGACTTTTGAGTGTTTACATATTAAGTCATTCAGTGGCCCTTTTTGACATCGTCATTTCTGCACTCTTGCTTAACAAACCTTTTGCTATACCAAGAAACATAATTAAATGGTCTAAATTGTTTATTTGTTCTGCAGGGAAGAGGAAAAAAAGTTGTTAAAGCTTAACCCCTGGGAAGTTGTGGGGGCCACCTTAAGAGACTGCTGCATCCTGCTAAACTTTTATGCTGTCCGTTTGTCAGTCTGATAGCTTCCTCTTAACTTTTTTCTGCCTCTAATAAATATGAATTTGGAATATTGCAAAAGTTTCATAAGGAATCAATTTATTAATAAATTTACATCCCATGACTTGCCATGTTTATGTACATTTAAAATCTGGGTGAGTTGAAGGTAATTATTGAAATATGACATTGCACTTGATAAATGTAATGCACCTCTTCAGTACTGCTTACTAATGTCTATGTCCAAAGGTTTTGCAAAGGCACATCTGGGATTTCAAACTTTAATTATCTGTAGCCTACACTGGCATATGCTCTTACTCATACATGGAAAATCAGGATGCGCTGTCCTGTTGTGATTTCTAGCCCTCAGTCCGTGGAATTGATTCACAGGCACAATTGGTTAGCTGGTTAGATTCAGGCACGTTAGTTAGGCTGGCAGTGAGATCTCTCACAGAATGGTACAGACCTGATTCATCCTACAGATGGAATTTAAATATGTATGCTGCCTTGCATGACCAGGTGTCCAGTTTTTGACTGGCCCACCCACTTGAAAAGGGATCACGGCGGCTCCTGTCAGCACCGCTGACCAGGATGTTGACTGTCTGGTTGATGGCACTGCACAGTGGGGCTGGCAGTCTCCCTGCTAGCCTCCGCGCCGCGCAGCTGCCGGGAAGCTGCTGGCATGTTCCCTCCTCCGGCTCCTACGCGTAGGGGCAGCCAGGAGGCTCCTCACACTGCCTGCACGCCAAGTGCCGCCCCTGCAGCTCCCATTGGCCGGGAGCTGTGGCCAATGGGAGCTGTGGGGGGTGGCACCTGCGGACAGGGCAGCACGCAGAGCCATCTGGTTGCGCCTCTGTGTAGGAGCTGGAGGGGGGACATGCCACTGCTTCTCAGAGCTGCTTGAGGTAAGCGCTGGTGGGAGCCTGCACCCCTGGCCCCCTCCTGGGCTCCAACCCCCTGCCCCAGTCCTGATCCCCCTCCTGCCCTCTGAATCCCTCAATCCCAGCCCGGAGGACCTTCCTACACCCCAAACTCCCCATCCCCAGCCTCACCCCAGAGCCCGCACCCCTAGCCAGAGCCCTCATTCCCCCCCGCGCCCCAGTCCTGATCCCCCTCCCGCCCTCTGAATCCCACAGTCCCAGCCCGGAGAACCCTCCTGCACCCCAAACCCCTTATCCCCAGCCCCACCCCAGAGCCGGCACCCCCAGCTGGAGCCCTCACCCCCTCTCGCATCCCAACCCACTGCCTCAGCCTGGAGCCGCCTCTCGCACTCTGAACTCATTTCTGGCCGCACCCCGGAGCCCGCACCCCCAGCCAAAGCCCTCACTCCAGCCCTCCTAGCCAGCCTGGTGAAAATGAGTGAGTGAGTGAGGGTGGGGAGAGTGAGCGAGAGAGGGGGGAGGGATGGACTGAGTGGGGGCGGGGCCTCAGAGAAGTTGCGGGGCATGGGAGGAGTCCCGGAGGAGGGGCGGGGCATGAGTGTTCGGGTTTGTGCAAATAGAAAGTTGGCAACCCTAAGACTGCCCACAGTTCTTTGATTACTTTGCCATGTGGGTTCCACATGCCACTTCACACACAAAATAGCCTGATTCTTATAGCTATCTGGGCAAAAATTCAATATGTTTAGAGTTCAGGAGGGAAGAAGGGCGGGAATCTCAGGGACATAATAAGCTGTATTTACAGGAGGTGCTTGACAGAATCCTTTTGAGTTTTCCACTAGTCTGTACATGTGGACAAGTGACTGTAAGTGCAAAATGCAGATTAGGTCCCCTGTTTACATAATGGAGGCAAAAACTATAAGGTGCTCTTCAACCGAGTTCGTAGCACCAGAGTTATGATGGGTCAAAATGAAGCCCGCTTGTATGTGTTTCTGCTTAAGATACTTGCAGTTGCCTGCACTTTGGCTATGTTTAAGGGAAAGAATAAAGGAGAGAGATCATCATGCCCTTGTATGTGCACACAGGTAAGAAATGAAAGTTAATTGACGAGCTAATTATGATGATCATTTGTATAAATATAATATACATTCGATATATCTTATTTGCAAATCCTTTGCCCAGCATGTCACGGAAACCTATGTTTCCCTTTAAGGCCTGATCCATTTGTTTTAGGTGTGTGTGTGACAGCCTCCTTAAGCCTTTCCCATGTGTGAGAACATCATTGTATTCTGTATATGCTCCATTTAAATCCGTCTGACATCTATGTGGGCTGCTTTCCATGCATGAACATAGGTGAGTTACATCTCTGACTTCCTTGGTTGCTGGACTGCAGCCAAGGACAGATTAAGTTTCTGTGAGCAAGAAACTTGTCTTCGTGATTCCTCAAGTCAGAATTGGGAGCCATGGCAGCCCTGGAAGGGGGCAACTGGAATCCATGCGACAGAAATGAAATCTGTGGGGTCCTGCTGTGCACCTCGGATTTAAACTTTCATTTATAGTTGCTCATTTCAAAACACCCTTCAGCATTTTGATTTTGTCGAAACAAATTATCACGTGAATCTTGTTGCAAAAGTTCTGAGTTCTGAAACTGGAATGTTTCTAAAATTAAATCTGTGGCAATTGTTGATTATATCTAGCAGTTCTAAAGCTCTTTGTAAATCCACTGCTGCCTGTGTTTCTCCCTTCATTTATTCAGAGAGCTTCTCTCATTCTCTATGCTCTCTTCACACTCCCTTACACCCTGTGGGTCAGATTTAGACCTTGTGTGTGTATAGGAATCTCCAAACTAAATTGGACCAGTGGTCTAGCTACCTCAGTATCCTGTCTCCAACCGTGGCAAATACCAGCTGCTTAAGAAGAAGGTGCAAGAAACCTTATAGCTGGCAGTGATGGAATAACCTGCTGCGGCAGGGTGCTAGGGTAGCACCCTCGGCACTGAGTATGCTGCAGCACAAAGAAAGGTGCAGGTTCCGCTGGGAGCAAGTAACCGGTTTCTGTTGGGAGGGATGACTGACACCTGGGTGGTAATTGCTGGGCTAATGAGACATTTGGCTCAGTAGCTGGGTGGAGATATATATATATATATATATATAAATAAATTTGGGAGGAACAGGAAGTTATGGGGAGCTCAGAGGATGAGCTGCTGGAGGAGAGAGAGGGCTGTGTATAAATCGCCTCCTGCTGTATTTTTGTGTCATGTTCTGTTTTGCTTGGGAACTGAAGAATAAATGTACATGTGGTGAAAATTTCTTTCCTAAACTTCAATAAATTAGAGGGTGGTTTATGCCTTGATGCAGAGGTATTTATACCCCTTACAAAACTGTTTGAGTTGTACCTTTTTACCAGAGTGTGTATCTTTGTTTGCTGTACTTTGAACCTAAGACAGAGGGGGGTCCTCTGAGTTTTGTTCTGTTTTTTACTCTGTGCTCCCCCTGGAGTAGTCAGGTTTCCCTAGGTTGGGAAACATGGCTGTGAAGCCAGATGTGTTCCTGAGTTACCCCTTTTTTGGCAGGAACTGGATTGTGCAGTATGTGGGCTTGTCTATACGAATGCCTAATTTTTGGCAAATGGGTGTAAATCTACCCCTCGCTAGCATGTCACACACTAAATGTGTGTGTGGACTCTGCTGCCATGCACTAAAAATTCCACAGTGCGCTTTAATCTATTCCTGTTTCAAAAATAAGCCCTCTGTGTGTTGTTTTTGTGTCATGTGCCTACTGCTAAATTTAATGGTACACTAATTTTTTTACAAACCTAAACAATTCACTTTTATATTTTATTGGAACTATTGTTTTGAGGATGTTTTGAGTTCTGCAGTAAATCTGGGGATTATTTCAAAGTATGCGGGGCTATGTGCTACCCCTGTTTTCCCAACTAAGGTTCAGGCTACATATTATAAAAAAAAAAAAAAAAATTGCAGAAAAATTCAAAATGCTTGAGTCTTATAGACCCAAAAGCTACCTGTCTTTGCTGCACTGTGTGCAGGGGTTATGGTGATTTTAAAATAAACATTATTATTTACTTACATTTTGAACACAAAACTTCAACCACATAATTAACTTGGATGGTGATACTATATCCAATTCCATACTTCCTTACTATATAGATAGCTTGGTTCTTTTGAAAGTGCGTGTGTGCGCGTGTGTGTTTAAACAAACCTACAGTTTCCCTCTGTGTAGCTTTCCAGAGGAAATGCCAAGTTGTGTGGCAGCATTGCTATTGTTTATCAATGAAACATTGGGGCAGAACTCCAGCTGGTATAAATTGTCATATCTCACAGCTAAGTACCTTCATGGGGAGAAAATACCAGATACTAAAGGGCTCTTTAATCTACCGGAGAATGGCATAACAAGAACTCATGTCTGAAAGTTAAAGCCAGACAAATTTAAATTAAAAATAAAGGACACCTTTCTAACAACGTGAGTGATTAACAATTGGAACAAATTACCAAGGAAGGTGATGGATTCTCCATCTCTTGAGATCTTTAAATCAAGACTGAATGTGTGTTTGGACGATTCGCTTTAGCCATGCAAAAGTTTATTGAGCTAAATGCAGGGGTAAATGGGTGGAATTCTCTGGCCCATTTTATACAGAAGGTCAGACTAGATGATCTGATAGTTCCTTCTGGCCATAAATCCTATGAAACTGAGAGTTTATTACCACTCCCCCAGTTTTTGTGCCATCTGCAAACTTTATCAATGGTTTTGTTTTCTTCCAGGTCACTAATAAAAATGTTCACTAGCGCAGGACGAAGAACTGATCCCTGAAGGACCCCACTAGAAACACCCATTAGATGATGATTCCCCATTTGCAATTACATTCTGAGGTCCATCAGTTAGCCAGCTCTTTATTCATTTAGTGTCAATTTTATATCGTTCTATTTATTAATCAAAATGCCATGCTGTACCCAGTCAAACACCTTTCGGAAGTCTAAGTATTCCCGTGAACAGTGGTACCTTTATCAATCAAACTTGTAATCTAATCCAAGAAAACAAAATCAAAATATTTGTTTCTGTTGTGTTCACTCCTTATCAATAATTGATTTGATGTTTTTGAAAATATGAAAACCATAACAAAGAAAGCACAGTTGGGGACATCTGCTTAATATGTACTTCTTCCTATTGATTAATCTTTGGAACTTGAAACTGCTACCGTACATGAATGATTCAGTTGCCCTGAGGTGGTTGAGAAATGATGTGTTGCTCAAATAAACTTGAGTACCCTGCAAATGGTGAAAGTTGATACAGCATATTGCATTCACTCAGGGTTTCCATTTTTCAACAGTTACTTGCTGGGATAAAGAAATCGAGATAAGCTGCATGGTTTTTGTTTTGATGCTATTGGGAAATCTGTAGAATGGACAAATGAGCAGTAGTACATTGCTCCAGGAGCATTTATCATTGTGATAAACTTGGCAGTTCATCCCACAAGGTAAATAGAATTTAAATTGTTTAATTAGATAATATTTTGGTTGCAACAGAAGAGCTCCTAAAACTACATATTTTGGTCACAAACCAATGCACAGACTAAAACTCATTGTCTTTCATTGATATAGAATATGTGGGTTGGAAGGGACCTCAGGAGATCATCTAGTCCAACCCCCTGCTCAAAGAGGACCAATCCCCAGACAGATTTTTGCCACAGATCCCTAAGTGGCCCGCGCAAGGATACTCCTGCCTAGGAAACATTTGTTACCTTGTAATTGTGATGCATGGAAATGCTTTGCTTAGATTCCTTTTGCACTAAAAACAACAACCCGGTCCCCAAAAAACTCTCCTTTACTGACAGACACCTTTTGTGTCTTTCAGACTGACCAGGTAAAGCTGCTGAACATTATACTGGGGTGTAGAAGTTTGAAGTACAATAGGTTGTAAACTCCACTGGCTTGGGGATTGCAAATGTTACCCTTAACTGGATGCTTAAATTTGTCTACAGTGCAGCTGGGAGTGTGCTTCCCAGTGTGGGTAGACAGACACATGTTAGCTCTGCTTGAGCTAGCATGCTAAATATAACAGTGTAGCTGGTGTGTCATAGGTGGCAGCCACCTGAGCACAAGCCCACCTGGACCCCCTCATTATGTACTTGAGCAGCTAGCCCAAGTTACTGCCTATGCTACCCCAGTTATACTGCTATACTCAAGCATACTAGCTTGAGTTGAGCTAGTGTGTGTCCGTGCTCGGATTGTAGACATACCTTGTGTATGTCCGTCTACCCAGCTGCATTGTAGACATACCCTGAGAGGCTTCCATTTTGCACCACTTCTCAGGCGTCGGCATTGTGGCTTTTCGATCGTGGGCGAGGTGCTATGCTCTGCTGTCAGTTACACTGCTGCAACTCTGGAGTAACTCCATTGGAACTGAAAGCTCAATAAGCAATTTGCTTATAACTATTCTTCAATTCGCTATGGAATTTCTCTACTACTAGCTACTAACTATTCTCAGTTCACTTTTTGTTGGTTAAAACCTTGACATGCTATTGATTTCTCTTATTAAGGAGCTCACTTTGTGGCAATGGTTCTCATTTCTACCCTTTCAAGACATTTTTAAGTATCAGTAGCTATTTTAACAATTGACTGCACAGTATTTCTTTTATCCTGAGCAGGTACTTATAATGAGGGTTCGGGGTGGGGCGCACTTGCCTGCTTTTTATGGGTCTTATCTCTCTTCCCTGTCTAAAATAAACTTCAGGTAGCAGCTCCATTTATCAGAGGATAAAAATCTCCTTTGTCTCAGAAAGGCATTAGTCACAGGTGCCCTGAGCTATATAGAGGATTTAACACAAAGCCTGACAAGTACGCTATAAACACTTCAGACTTTCACTATTCTTCAGCGGGTGGCTGAAGCATGAGAATACTTTCATACTAGCTGCCCTAGTTGATGATGGGAGAGAATGTGTAAAAGCTCTGGACATTGTAAGATTGTTTTTTTCTCTTTAGTTGTTTTTGAGTTAATAAAATAGAAACTGGTTGAAAATGGATATTGGAAGCATTCAGAGAGGAAAATATCTGCTTTGAGGTTAACTGGATTCCTTGACCATAAAACACCTTAATGCATTGTATTTCAGAGTTGAAGTATAATGCAGGAACATTTTTCAGTGACCAGATACACTATATCTCTGGGTAGCTACTTTCATCTTCTATCTTGCTGAAAGACAGGCTTCCTTTTTTGTAATGTGAGTTCAAGATGTTTGTCAAGTGGTGCCTAGAGTCCTTTCCAATATCTTTCTACCTCTCTACATGAAGCATTTTTAAGGAGTGCTGTTTAATAAAGCATTTCTGTGGTATATATTTTTGCATCTGTTTTTATTTTCTCATAAATAATTGTTTAATCAAAAATCCTTTTTTGTTGTTGTTTACTTGACACGTATGATGTAGCTAAGTTGTATAGAATCTAGACATTTAGAAATGGACACATTTTTAACTTTTCCTAATTATTTTTTCCAGGTGCTAATATAAACCTTGTAGTGCTTCTTTGATTATACACACAATATTTTTATCTGTTCGCATTGTAATTTTGCTAATGAACATCATGGGCTTGAATACATAAAATGGTGTTGAGTGAAGTCTGTTTAGATCTGTACAGTTTAGTAACAATACATTTATTTTTAGAATAGTACTTCTATTAAACCTCAAACAGTCAGACCTAACACAAGCAATTAGCTAGAGATAAGTGAAGAAGAAAGTGCACATTCAACATGTTCTAGGGAACACCTCTTTGCAGGGCACTGTATTTACTGTATAATACCTGAAGAATAAAAGGGCTAAAGTGAGAGATTTAAAATAAATGAAAATATGCAGCACAGAAAGAAAAGGAGGTGGAATAAACTTAGATCTGATCTACACACAATTTTTTTACCTGTATAACTATTTTGCTTAGGGGTGTGGGTATTTTTATCAGAATAATTGTACTGGCACAACCCTTAGTGTGCACACAGTTATGCTGATATAAAGGAGCCTTATACCAGGATTATTTCCCTTCTGGCACCTTTATACTAGCATAACTGCATCTACGCAAATAGGGCTGGACTGGTATAACTGTACTGGTATAGTTACTGCTGTACAATTTTTGTGTGCAGAGAAGCTCTAAGTGGTGTTCAGCTGATAGCACCCACACTTTAAGTGCTACTGAAGGAAGACTTGCTGATATACCCTTAATGTCATGATGCACTCTGCACATTTTTAATGGGCTGTATTCTGAATTTCTCAGTCACCAAAGTCTGGAAGTTTAGCCTGAGAAATGGAATTAGTGAATGTTGAGTATGGGTTTCACGATATGTCCCTAAAAACAATAAATATTGTGAATGGAATTTTCAAAGGCCCCTCAGGGAGTTAGGCATCTAAATCACATTCAGTTTCAATGGGAGTTAGTCCCGTGGAGTATTTGAAAATACCAGCCTGTATTTTTAAATAAGTATTGGTGATAATTAAAAAATATATATTACGCTGCTTCATCTCGAAATATACTTGAAAGCTGCTTCTAGTTTATAATCTAATTAGCTGCCAGTGTGGACATGATCGAAAAATGTCTCATTCTTTTACTGGACCAAGAAATACCTTCACATTCCCAATGTGACACAAATCAGCTTTTAAAGAGATAAAGGAATGTTAATGATGTTTCAGAGAATGGAGTAGCAGAACATCTAGTATCTACATCAGTGTGATATGGAGAAATCATTGTGATATTTTCATTCTGCACTCATCAGTGGGTTTCCCCAGAGCTAACTTTATATTGTCATTTGATATTTGTTAGTATATAAGGTAGGTATAATTTATATGAGTTTTCAGACACAGTTAACAGAAATCAAGAGGATGGACAGGGAAAGCAGCTTGACCTTCAATGGAAAAAGAGTTATTGCTTTCAGTGTGGGTAGCAATGCACTTTTCACTGTGGTTACTCTCTCAGCTTGTCAAAATATACAGTACCCATGGTCTGTAGAATTGAAGCAGTTTGGTACTGTAGTGAAATAAGGTGTACAGAAATATCAGAGGTACGAGACATAAGAACATAAGAAGATGCAACAAATGTTTGTTTTATACAGAACTGTGTTGTCGTTTGTCAGTTGTTGTAAGATCAACATGAACACACTTGTGTGTTTCTCTTGTCAGGTAACCCAGGACTGGCAGGCTATTACAGGACCTTCATACGGGCATTATACCATGGACTAAACCGGCGGTATCCAGTTTGGGTTGTGAGCCATGCTGGGCACTGCAAGCCCCCTAATGGCATGGGAATGACAGAAGGTACTGTACTGTAATTTGTAACATACACAGATTTTACCATAGCAGTGATTTGTCCTGCAAAACCTATGTTTATTAATAATATCACTTAACACTTCCATGGCACTATTCATCTTTGGAATGCCCTGCAGACATTCCCTCAGAACAGCCTTGTGAGGGAGAAAGTACTGTGAGTGTTCTTATTATCGTCTGTAGGCACCTCTACATGAGAGAGTTGCTGTGGGTTCATTGAAAGTGATTTTAACTGATTTTAGTTCTATTGTCGCAAGGAATGTGGACACTCTTAGTTCAGTTTAAAGCGGATTTATTTTGGTTTAGCATAAATCAATTAGGGATGGATTTAAGGTAATTGGAAATATTTTGGTCAGAAACCAAAATTAAAATGTCTATACGTTGATTTGCACCAGTGTCACTAGATTTATCTTAAAACTGTTTTTAAATCGATTAGTGCAACTTCAGTGTGTAGACAAGACCTCTGTCTTATAGATGGAGGGAGGGACCAGGGAGAAGGAGCACAGTGACACAGCCCAAGGCCATGGAAGTAGTATGGCCATATCCAAAACCGAGGACAAGGGTTCCTGGCTCCCAGGCCTACACCCTGACCACTAAATGGTACTTCTCTGGTCTTAAATTACTTTCTTAACTCTTAGACAAACCTGAGCATTTGCTCTTTGCATTTACACCTGCACAAAGCAGTTTTCAGGATCAGGGGCTTAACAGCAGAAATGTTTAAGGTCACTTTCCTTACCATAGCATTTGCACCTGAGCTTTTGAGCCTTAGTATGTGCTTCTGTAATTTCAACGTTAAAAGTGAAATCTGAAACCTAATGGTGTTTTTGTCAAATTGCTACTAATCATTCTGATCAAGTGTCAAACTCTAAGGCAAACATTAGCACTTTGTCAGTGGGATGAGAATTCCCCATACTTCCAACTACTAGCTATACCATAATATATGTTAAGATCTGCACTTGCTGGTAAGCCTGCAGCACCATGAAGTTAATAAAAGTATAGATAACTGTTGAGGGATAGCTACAGAAAAAAATGAATGAAACGATGCAGGGTTTTAGTGTAACTTCTTGTTTATTTTATTAGGAACAGGAAGTTCAAATCCTGTCAGTGTGAATTTAGAAATTATTTAAAAATATTCCTCAGGCAGCTTTTTCAAACTAGTCTTCTAGGAAATCCAAAAATGTTAATAATTTTTAAAAATTTTGTATTACTAAACTGGTTTCTTGAGTAGGGCAGCAAGCTACACTCTGTGATAACACGTTAAGCATGTAACAACAAAAAATCAGTTAATTTCTTATTAACCCGAGGGAAAATGCTAAGCAGCTAGAAGTCCTCGAGTTAATCTTATTATCATAATCATAAATTGAGTGCGATTGGGGAAACAGATGTTGGTCAGTGTTGGGAGAAAGGAGGAGAAGAGGAAATAATAAAAAAGTAAATTTTGAGTCATTAGAAGCTGATCCCCTTTCCTGCATTTGTTTATTGCAACAAATGCAGTGAACTAAATCATGAATTAATTGCAAGTGCTTTACCTGAAAACTGCAAACTAAAGCCTCAAATGATGGATTAAGAAAAGAGGAAGCCAGAATGAATCTCTAAAAAAATCATTTGCGAAATGTATCTATGAGGTGCTGCAGTGTGAATAACCCACCAAAGTGCCTTAAAGAGTCAGCACAAGGAAAATGCAGTCAGATCACACCTGCAAGTGTACAGTGCAAAAATATAAAATACTCATATTACACAATACACTCATGTTACACAATACACAGTTGAAAACTGAGGGAGGTAGGAAACCTCAGAAGAATGAAAGTTTCCTATTCATTTGTCAGGATGCAAAAAAAAAAAAAAAGTGTCTTCACTGCTGTGTAACACACATCTGCAAGCACATTCCTCTCTCAACACTAGGGCATGGGTGACTTTTTTCCAGTTGATACTGCGTTTGATTTAAACATCCCTGCTATTTCTTCATTGTGTTCATTCAGTTTGCAGAAAACAATATTTTATATTAAGTTTGCTCTTTTCCAAAGGGGTCTAAAAGCCCATTACAAATTATGGGGCAAATCCTGACTTCCTGTGTAAGGCTCAAGTAGCAGGGTGCCTTGTTTCGCCAAGGGGAATGGAAGGCTCTCCATAGACTGTGGGTCAAAATGGCTGTAGTCGCCAGTATGTTATCTAAATCTTCTCTGCCCTTCACAAAGGGGTTTGGCTGGTGGATACAGGTGATGGACCCATTTTCTATGACCCTCCACCCCTCATGCCTCCTACGTCAGCCCCCAACATACATCTTGCAGCATTCTGGATAATAAAACCCCTGAGGAACACAAATCTATAGGCACAGGGGGAAAGGATCCTGCTCTCTGCTGCTGCTATCTATTGGGCCCTGAATTTCTGGAGAGTGGAGTGCTAGAAACAGAATTTAAGCCTATATAAATGCTGCAGGAGGATGGAAACCAGGTGGATAACTGACACACTACGCAGCAATGGAGGAAAAGGAGAGTTTGCCCAAGAATACTAGGGCTTAGATCTTTTTTCTGTGGACTCTTTCACGTCCCCAATAAGCACCAACAACCTCTAGTTTTAAGTTCTCATTTGAAAGACCCACACAAAGAATTTCAGGAAACCCAATTTCAATACAGACGCTCCCCGGGTTACGCAAACCCGACTTACGGAAATCCGCACTTACGGAAAAAGTTCTGGTTTTTTGCGTAACTGTCGGAGATACATTCCCAACTTATGCAAAATTTGACTTACGCAAGGTGTTCTGGAACAGAACGCATGCATAAGTCGGGGAGCGTCTGTACTTGGGAAGGATGAAGGGATAAACTGATTATGCTAGTAATTAAACCTGTGATTCAAGAGTCTTTCAAATCTGAGCCTTAGAGCAGTAAGAAATGTGTTCTTTTCAAAACCTCATGCATCCTCAGAAGAAAGGAGGCTCCATCCCCTTGTTGCTCAGTGAGCATTGACCTTTTACACGTAGAGAACAAAGTCTACCAGAGTATTTGTTGCCTTAGTGGAAAGAGATTGTGGTCAGGCTGTATTCTCTTAAAGAATCTCAGAAAGGATCTAAGGCTGTATTTTGCTCTGCTGTCATCTGTCTAATCTTTCTCCCCTTCATGGGGCAAGGCCCCATTCCACAAGAGTGCAAGCAACATCTATGGTATTGCTTCAAGAAGTTCTACTTGATATCTACTTGATATCTTACATGTTTGTAAGACTTTATGCTTTGGTATAAGATTCCTCCGCTGATGTATCCTTTGGAATGGTGGTCCTTCATTCAGCTCTGCTGCTTGTGTCCTCACACCCTCCTCCTACTTGAGTACTGCTTGTCAGTCACCCATAGGGACCAGTACTTGAAGAAGAAGAAGAGACCTTATAGTAACTGAAGGTTCTTTGAGATCAAAGAACCTTGTGGTTCTTGTCTGTGTTCCGCTACCTATCTTCCTTCCCCTCTGCTTCGGACCATCTTTTGGATCGTGACAGAGAAGGAACTGAAGAGGCTGTCGGTCTGCCCCTTCCTGTATCTCCTAGGTCGGGGGCATGAGGTGAGTGAGAATACATATGTGGCCCAATGGACACTGCTTTCAAAATTTCAAAATCCACATGCTCCCGGCATGTGGAGCGCCTGCGTACACCCAGTGGAATACAGATGGGGCCACACATCTTGAAGAATCTCCGGTTACTATAAGGTAAGTAACTTTCTCTTCCCTTTTATAAGTTTCATTCTCTGTGTTTGTTTTCCTAATAGTCTAAGGAGAACCGACAGATGCACCAGTATTGTGTACTTTCGAATAAGAGACACTGATGGTAACAAAATTGTTGTTAGCAGTGCATGTTGCTTAGCAATTTGGTTGTGAATGGGATCTTAAATAACCCACCATTTGCTGCTGTGGCTTGTGTAAAGCAGTAATCATATGGTATCTGGTAAAGGAAGCTTCTCCTGTCATCCTTGCCTCCTGATACGGATTGAAGCAAAGAGGCTTAGCACTCACCAATTTGCATGATGCTCCCTGTTCGGAGGTAGATATGTTGAGTTTTAACTGATTTAAGTTATATGTTTCTGAATGTTGAGTTTAATCAGTAATTTAGTATTATAATTCTACTTTTAGCAACCAGTTGTGCATAAATTATTCATAATTTTCACTTTCACTTAGCCAAAAATCAGTCTTGCCCCTTAGTCAAAAAGAGTGGCTCATCTTCCAGCTCAACTGTTATAAAAATCCTTGTAGGCTGAACACTGCTGTGATTGTTCACTATATAGAGCACCTGATGCTGAAGTATTTAAAATTGCAAAAAGGAGAGCAGCTCCTGAGCACTTTCTTGGACACACTGTTTAAAAATCAACATAATCTATATATGCTGCATAAACGTTTGCAGAATCTTAAAGGTGTTGCTTTTTCCTTTGCAATGCCTAATATTGACACTTTGACTCATAGTTTTCCTAATGGTTAATGTGCTTGAGTCAGTCACACAGATGCTACCTATGAACGGCTTCTTTTATAATGTCATAAACACTGACTACTTATTTATCCTGGCAGTTTTGTCGGCTACGTGAAATGTATTATGATTTTATTGGTGACTGCCTTTATGAGCTGTGAGTATTTGGACATCAGTTGTTTAATTTCAATTTAAAATACAGGTTTGTAAGAAACAAAGGGGGAAAAAGTATGAACCCAAACAGATCATAATTCAGAATAGCAATGTCTGCCTTTAATTAAAATAAACAGTGAAAGTATACCCATAATTAGTTTATTTGTCCAAGTTTGTAGGGTTTCTTTTAGCATGTCACTAATAAAAGGGATTTGCATTACTTTTCTTTGAGATTTCCGGTCACATTTTGATGAGAAATGTAATCTTCTACAGCTCATAGAGTAACATGTTAGGCATTGAGAAAGTTTATTTAAACTACAAGTTAGTGCTTTTCCTATAAGAGGCTTTTTAAAATACATTGCAGCTCAATGCCCTGGCTGTCAAAACAGAGGCTACTGCCTGAGAATGGATGTCAGTTTGTATTTTCATAGGGATTAAATAGATGGGCCTTTGAGTTATTAGCAAGACTAAATGCGGGTAATGATGGTGTATAACTGGCATTTAGGGAGCAAATAGAGTAAAAATGTGCAGTGCTTGATATATGGAAAATGTTTACTCTGAAAAGGAACAGTGGGTAATTAAGAAAAGAATGGAGGGAAATGGTTCTCCAGGAAACAGTTAATTACTGAAAGAGAATAGTATAGATACTTTAGCGTAACTTTGTAAATGACATGTCATTATTTTCAAATAACTTCCTTTTAAAAAAATTACAAAAGTTCACCAAAGATGCAAATGGGGATTGCTTGAGGAATGAGGTACCATTGCACATGGGTAAGTTGTGGTAGAAACTGGCTCTGTGTTTATAGGTTGAAATGTCCATGCTGCTACCAAGAAATACAGCCTGATTCTCATCTCACAACATTGTAACTCAGGAGCATCTCCACAGTGTTAAACCTATTTGGGATCAGAATCTGGCTTAAAATAGTCTTTGCAGTCAAATTCCTCCTCCGTTATTTTTCTTAAAATGAACTCCTATTGTTTGGAAAATGAGAGATGAATTCATTTATTTAGAAATTGAATACCCACCATCTTAAGTAGTTCAGTGGTCTTTTGTTTACTTTGTTATAATTATCATCCACATTTTACAGGCAAGGATCTGGGGCACTGAGTATTGCCCAAGGTCACGCTGGATGTCTGTGGAAGAGCTGGGAATTGAACCAGATCTCAAGAGTCCCAGCCCATTGCTTCTGCCACAGTAGATCCTTTCTCCTGCATGCAAAGTGCCCATAGTGCTCCATAAATAATAACAAAAGGTGCAGACAGTATCAGGGTTGGTAGGAAAAAAAGTCTCTTCTAAAGCATTCAAATTAAGTGCTTGTTCATTCTTTTGAAACACTCCACTCTGCTTGGATTTTAACCCTGTCTTTATCTCCAGATACATTTGTATAAATAAAGTAGACACACATAAGCAGCCGTGCATTACAATTGCGTTCCACAAAGGTTTTTGATGACTTGATCAACAATAAGGAATACAATGTCCCTGGCCAGAATATGAATAAAAATCCAGTGTTTCTTCCCCAAAAACCCCAAATGAAATTGTCTTCTACAGATACTTTTCTATGTTGCATTATAAGGTCAGAAAACTTGTATTTGAATTTTAAATCTTTAGCTTTTTTATTATTGGTTTAGTAATTTACGGTAGTACCCATAATGTGTTAGGTGCTATAGAAATATAAAGTAAGGTATGAGCCCTGTCTTAACGAGTTTATAATCTAAGGCTAGGTCTACACTACCCACCTGAATCGGCGGGTAGAAATCGACCTCTCGGGGATCGATTTATCGCGTCCCGTCGGGACGCGACAATCGATCCCCGAATCGACGCTCTTACTCCACCAGCGAAGGTGGGAGTAAGCGCCGTCGACAGGAAGCCGCAGAGGTCGATTTTGCCGCCGTCCCTACAGAGGGGTAAGTCGGCTGCGATACGTCGAATTCAGCTACGCTATTCGCGTAGCTGAATTTGCGTATCTTAAATTGACCCCCCCCCTGTAGTGAAGACGTAGCCTTAGACATAAAGTAGACAGATGGACAGGTGGTACACCAAAGAGGTAAAATGGGCAAAGTGGTTTTTGGTAAAACAATGTGTGATAGTCTATATATAAAACCATTATGTTATCTCCAGTCAACTATTCTATTGAAAGATGAAGCTAGGCAAATTCAGACTACAAATAATGTTTCTTTTTTTAACAGAGTGTAATTAACCATTAGAATAATTTACCTTGAGATGTGCAGTATTATCTATCATTAGATATCTATGAATCAAGATTGATTGATTTTCTAAACGATATGCTCTAATTCATCCAGATGTTATAGGTGAAATTCTTGATGCAGGAATTACTGGATGAAATTCTATGGCCTCTGTTATGCAGGAAGACAGCTAAATGATCATGAGGGTTCCTTCTGGTCTTACAATCTATGAATTGATGATCAGTCAGTTAATTTCATTTAGCCATCATGGTGGAAGAGAGTATTCATGAGCATGTTAAGGGCTGAGTCAAAGAATCTCTTCATTGATTTCAGTGGGCTTTGGGTCAGGCCCTTAATATGGAGAGGGTAGTCCAACACATTCAGAAAGTAGGTTGTATGCTTAAGCGGCAACATGGAAGAAGGCCCAGGAAAGGGTAGTGGGAGAAGCAGACAAACAGCACCTGAAGATATGGATAGCTTTAGGTTGCATCCACCAAAATGGTAACATTCTTATCAGTGTAAAACAATGACAGTGAAATGGCTATGTATCAAGTATCAGAGGGGTAGCCGTGTTAGTCTGGATCTGTAAAAGCAGCAAAGCATCCGACGAAGTGGGTATTCACCCACGAAAGCTCATGCTCCAATACATCTGTTAGCCTATAAGGTGCCACAGGACTCTTTATGGCTATGTATGTTCTCTCTCGCTCCGTGGGGACATTTGGAAACTCTGTACTGTGTTGTTTCTTTGGTTAATTGCCTCTTGGCTCTGTTTTAGGATTTACTACCTGACAAAATGGAGTTTGTGGTTCCATTTGCAAATCCTCTCTGTGTAACTAATATTGGGACAGATTCTGCCTTCAGTTACAATGCTATAAATCCAGATTAACCCTAAATGAAGTCAACAGAGTTACTCTGGATTTACACTAGAGTAAATCAGGGCAGAATCTGGCCTATTGTGTAATATGTTGGATCATTGTTTGTCTGCCAGATGACACAATATGAGGGTGTGCATGAATGCCAGAGAAGGACCATTCATTTGTGTAATCCTATGATTAACTATTCTGCTAGGAAAATGGCTAAAATAGTAGTCTGAAGAAGACAAGGAACACTGTGTGCCATAATAAGAGGGTTGCGTATTATTTTAGGACTGTGATTCCCAAACTGCGGTCTGTGAGCCACTGGTGGTTCCCAGGCACTTGCTGGTGGTCTGTGGAGAGCTGGTAGATCAGGCAGTGTTGGCTCTCACACTTGTTCCTACTTGCTGAGATGTATTAATGATAGCTAAGAATACATGCCGTACTTTTCTAATAATATTTTTGTGTGTGTAAGCAATTACCATGGTGGTCACTATGCCACCACTAATGGGATTGTGGCCTGCACAATGGCAAATGTCAAGGGAAGTAATCCAATGAAAATGTCATATTACAGGGAAATCTAAATGTAAATCAGTTGTAATAGTGACTAACCAACTTTGCTCTCATTATTGTCTCTGTATAAGCAACAGGGAGGGAGTTTATGGGAAAGGGTATGAAGTCAGAATACATTGGCAACCTTATGGTTTTTAACTTATTTGGAAGCATGTCAAATGTTTTTAATGCTTGCTTGTTTTGAAAAATACCATCTCTTTGGGGTGACTGGGTGTTGTTGACAAATTGTGGGTCCAGTGTTGAAATAAGTCAGCTCTAGGTTTGTGTCTATGGCATTTTTCTAGACAACTCCTGAAAATGTAGTGACTCCCCTTCTGTGCTTCAGCAAAGAGTATATTTGAGATGTTGAATAGCAAGTGCAGTATTAAAAACGTGATCAGATTCAAAGGCTAAATATAAGGTGGTGCAAGGTCCACAATTGGTAGGTAGGTGTAAGAGAGTTTTAGGTGGGTGATTTGGGTACTTAGTGGGCAGAAGACAGGGAAGTAGCAGAAGAAGCAACTAAAGAGTGTAAAAGTGTAAGGCCTTGTGTACACTACACAGTTTTGTCAACAAAAGTCAGCTTTCGTCAACAAAACAGTGGAGTGTACACACTGAAATGTTCTTCCCACTGATGTAACTCCCCTGCTATGCCAACATAATAAAACCACCTCGATGAACGGCATAGAGCTTTTTGTGACATAGATAGAGTGACGCAGCATCAGTGTAGACACTGCGCTTGGTTATGTCACCCTAATTGGCCTCCAGGAGGTGTCCCACAATGCCCATCCTGATCGCTCTGGTCAGCAGTTTGAACTCCACTGCCCTGAAGGTACACAAGTATGTGCCCCTCACCTCGTTAAAGGCCCTGGAATTCCTCTTCCTGTTTGCTTGGCGTGCACAGTTCACAAAGCATCTTTCCAGCCGACCATGCTGGCTTTCTGCAGCAGACGCTCTCCTGCGTAGAGCATACCGGAACTGTTGGATCTGCTCAGTCTATGGGGAGAGAAGGCTGTGCAATCACAGCTTCGCTCCCGCTGTAGGAAATTTGATACCTACAGGCTGATTGCTAGTGCCATGCAGGAGAAGGGGGCACAAGAGGGACACGCAGCAGTGCCGTGCTAAGATCAAGGATCTGAAGCAGGTGTACCAGAAGGCAAGGGAGGCCAACCGTCACTGTGATGCAGCGCTGAAGACATGCCACTTCTATAAGAGCTGGATGCCATCCTCGGCAGTGACCCCACCTCCACCCCCAAGAGCCTCTTGGATACTTCGGGGGGATTCAGTGGCCAGCAGACTGAACCCCAGTGACAAAGTGGTGGATGATTCAAGTGGAGCTGGAGGACGATATGGAGCAAACAGCAGGGTCATCCGGTGGCGTGGTGAGTCAGGACCTCTTTTCCACTCCAGAGGGGTCTAGCCAGTCCCAGCACTCTGACTCTGGCACGCAGGATGCAGAACCGGGAGCTTCCGTAAGCGCTCACTTTGCTTTGATACTGAACGGTGAAAGGAGTTTGAGCTCTTCTGTACTTTGTTGTATGGTAAAAGAGGAATAAGGGACAGAAATTAACAATGGAGCCTGTGCTTCTGCCCAGTGGGTCCATGGGGGAAAAGTTTGTTAATGAACACAGGGATGTTCCTGTAATCCTCCATAGGGATCTCTAGGAAACTTTCCTGTAGGTATTCTACAATCCTCTGCTGAAGAAGGTTCATTGGTAGAGCGGCCTTGTTTCTCCCTCCCGCTGTACGAAACTTTGCTGCACCACCCGGTAATTATTTCTACAAGGACCAGCGCAGCACACAGGCGAGCAGCATACGGAGCCGGTCTGAAGCCACACGCATGCAGGAGATGCCCCCTTGCATCCTGGGTTACCCTTAGGAGTGAGATCCTGGGTTTGATTACCCAAGTGTGTGGAAAAGGGTACCAGTATTCAGAATAGTCTCCCTAGCTGCTTGTCGTAACCACTTTTGCAAACTACCCTTTGTCCCTTCTCCCCCTTGCCCGCCTGTTGCCCCCCCCCCCCCGCCAACTCACCATATTTGGGACTCAGGCCGACCTGTATGTTAGCCCAGGGACAGTGAGACATAGGTGCGTGTAACTTTAGTGACTCACAGTACTGTCTCTGTTCATTGTTTCTTTGGCTTCTGCCGATGTACCCTTGAGATCCCACTCCTCCACACCGGCAGAGCACTTCCGTCAGATAAGGCGGCGAACCAGGAGGCATAAGGAGGATATATTTCGTGAAGTGCTGCAGTCAACAGATGCAGCACATAGTGAAACAAGAGGGAGACCCCAAATTAATGAAAGACTGAGGCTAGATAGCTTGGAAAGGACTCAGAGGCAGGAGCAGATGATAAAGCTCCTGGAGGGCCAGACAGAGACGATGGAGTCCCTCATTACCCTGCAATCTGAGCTCATCCATGCACGACTCCCCCTGCAGCCATTATAGAACTCCAATCTATGCCCTACCCAAACTCCCCCACAGCAGTCCTTGCGTGTTCCCGGTCCCTCACAGTACCCCCCCCCCCATGCACTCCACACCTAGGGACTGATTTCCTATAGAAAGCTGGAGTTACACACAGTGGTGAAAACCCTAACGGCGAGACTGTTCCTCATTGTCATGTCCCCTATTTTACCAAAAAAATTTGTTTTGTCCTGTTATTAAAATGAGTATTTGTAACAAACACACATTGATTAGTGCTAACATTGAAACACACTGGCTATACAGTTAACTCTCAGGAAACAAGCAAGGTAATTCAAGGCTGCAAGTAATCATTGCTTGGCCTAATGCATCACATAAAGACACATTACTGGGAATCATTGTCAAAATGCTCCTTCAAAGCCTCCCTGATTCAAATAGTCTCTTGCTACGCCCCTCAAATTGCCCTTGTATCTGGCTGTTCAAAATCAGCAGCCAGCCGATCAGCCTCAGCAGTCCACACCAAATATTTTGTAGAGTACAGCAGGCCACAATGACCATTGGAATATTTTCCTCATTGAGGTCTAACCGGCCAAAAAGACAACACCAGCGACCTTTTAATTGGCCAAAAGCACATTCAACAGTCGTTTGGCACTTGCTGAGCTTGATGTTGAAGTTCTTCTTGCTGCTGTCTAGGTTCCCGGTGTAAGGCTTCATGAGCCACTGGAGCAAAGGGTAGGGGGGGTCTCCAAGGGTTACTGTGGACATTTGCACATCCCGCATTGGGCTCTTCAAGTCTGGAAAGAAAGTCCCAGCATGCAGCTTTCTATACAGTCCAGTGTTCTGAAAGATGCATGCATCATGCCCACCCTGCATTGAGGTCAGTGAAATGGCCCCTGTGATCCACCAGCCTCTGTAAGACCATGGAGCAGTAGCCCTTTTGGTTGATGTACTCCGTCGCAAGATAGTCAGGGACCAAAATTGGGATGTGTGTGCCATCTATCACGCCACTATAGTTAGGGAATCCCATTGCCACAAAGCCATCAATTATTTCCTGCACATTACCAAGAGTCACAGTCCTTCATAGCAGGAGGCGATTAATGGCCCTGCACATTTGCATCACCACAACCCCCACGGTGGACTTTCCAACCCCAAATTGATTTGTGACTGACCAGCGGCAGTGTGGAGTTGCCAGTTTCCACACAGCAATCGCAACTCGCTTTTCCACAGTGAGGGCAGCTGTTATTCTGGTATCCTTGTGCAGCAGTGCTGGGTCGAGCTCAGCACCCAGTTCCATGAAGGTGGATTTGTGCATCTGAAAGTTTTGCAGCTACTGCTCATCATCCCATACTTGCATCACGATGCAATCCCACCATTCAGTGCTTGTTTCCCTAGCCCAGTATCGACAGTCCACTGTGGCAAGCTGCTCCATGAATGCCAGCAGTAATCTTGAATTCTTTGTTTCCATGGCACACAACAGGGCAGGCATCACCCATTCACGCTCTTGTTTCACAGCTCATGAAGTACTGCAGGACCAGCCATGTTGTGTTCAGAGTGCTCATCACCAGACTGGTCAGCAGTTCAGGATCCATGCTGTCAGGCAGAGATGGTGGGCACACAGTTCACAAGAACAGTTGAAAAATGACGCAAAACAAAGTAGGAAGCCCATGAAGTGATGGGATGGGAAGAACGGCATCACGGGACAGCGAGCACGTCCCTATGATGTACTGCGACACAGGATGTTGAGTTGCACAGAGGGGTAGCTACCCACAGTGCAACACTCTCTCTCTCGATGCTAGAGCACCAACTGTGGACGCTATCCACCAACGCAAGGAGCGTTGTGTGGACGTGCACAACCAATCTTACTAAAGCGACTTATGATCGTCAACATAACTTAAGTCAACTTAACTCTGTAGTGTAGACATGGCCTAAATTAAACTACAGTGCCTAGACACACACACTTAATTTATGCCTGTTTACAACAACTTCTGCCCCAAAGGCATGCAAATTACATCAGTTGAAACCCAGTACCTTACACCAAGATATATATCTGCAACTTAATTTATCGCTCAATTTAGCCTCCAAAATTTGTCCTCCAAGTTTATATTAGGACAGGTTTTTTTTCTTTTCTGATTTTGGTCATCATGAAAGCTGCTTGTTCTTGGAATTGTGGATAGCATTGAGTCCAAAGAAATGCAGTCAGGACCGAATTCTCGAATCATGGCATCTTTTGGCTGTGTTAAAGAAAACCAAATCATGAACCTGTTATCCAGGCAGAGTTAGGCAGGCTTCATTTGTAAGCATGGATTTTAAATATAGGTAGACGTTGAGCTTCCTGTTTATGTAGCTAGCTACTGCAAGTGATGATTCACTTTGAGCCCCTCACATGGGATTCGTCACCAGTGAGCTATCCCACATCAATGCCTGTGCAGAGGAACTGGTTGTTTTCTCAGGACAGGGCAGGAACTGCCTCAACACAGACTAGTCATGCTGCCTATCTTGATGCTGCAATCTCTGTTGCTCAAAAAGCTTGTACTTCTCAGCCTTTTGAGGACTGTTTAAATCCTAAATGTACATCATGAATCATTAGTATTGATATAAATGTGGACATTTTTGTCATTGCTTGGCAATACTTATATTTCACTTTACGGTTTTATTACTGGATGCTTATTTTAGGGAAACAAATGTACATTTCATTTTATGAACCCACTGGAATGTATTAAATTGAAATGTGTGAAAAGCAAATAGCCCTAGAGATGCTGCAATGTTTTATTTACTGTGACTTTTTTTCCTTTTGAGCCGCATGCAGTAAATTATTAATAAAGACCCTGATTGAGCAAGATACTTAAGCACATGCTGAACTATAATCATGTGAGTACACCTAATGGTGATTCCTGGCACCCAATTAAAGTCAATGGCAAAATTCCCCTTAGATGCTTAAAGCTAGGCAAGGGCTTAAGAACCTTGCTCAATCATGGTCAAAATGAATGAAATGGAATTTTGCAGCATGCATCAAGGAAGTGTGTCTACATTTTCCTGTTTATTTTCTTAGCATCCCACCCAAACATTTAGTAACTTTAATGATAAAGCCAGATCTTACAATGTTGTGCGTGCAGTTATTTACTTACTTGAACTGAAAGGCTACAGACTTGATTCACAAAAAGAACAGGAGTACTTGTGGCACCTTAGAGACTAACAAATTTGTTAGAGCATAAGCTTTCGTGGGCTACAACCCACTTCTTCGGATGCAGCTTATGCTCTAATAAATTTGTTAGTCTCTAAGGTGCCACAAGTACTCCTGTTCTTTTTGCGGATACAAACTAACACGGCTGCTACTCTGAGACTTGATTCAAATATTATTTGATATTCCGTGGACTTCAATGGAGTTATGCCCAATTTGTAGTGGTGTGAGAAAAGACTCTGACTGTCTTCATTTGTATTGTTGCCATGTGAAAGATTTGCATTCTTGAGCTGTCTGTGTCAAGGTTTTCTACAGTGTCCATCACCATAATAGCTATGGGCTTTTTTCTTAAAGAACGTCCACTAGTACATTTCTAATGCATTATTCAATATTTCACTAATACTTTTTGTTAAAATAAATCTGCACTATCCATCCCAAATTACACATGAGCTTAGTATGTTTATATTTTTAAAGAATTGTTTGAAAGTGACAATTGCTGAATCCCTAAAATACTCTTTGAGATTCTTGTGTAGAAAATAAGAGGCATGTTAAAATTTGTTGATAGCCATCCATTGCGGAGTTTAAACCCTTCACTGACTGCATTCCATGGAGCTTTGGAGCTAAGTTTTAGGATTGTTTATGGATCGTTTTCAGCCTTTCACCCCATGACACAGGTATGTTCTCCAGCTGATACCATCATCTCTAATTAGATGCAGATGGCTGTTTGTGCACGCACAAAAAAGTTTGAACCCAAAGGAACCCCATGAAAAGGTAACATTTGTGTCTTTGGTGTCCTGCCTTAGAAAATAGGCCATAGTTCACTGAGTTGAGCAACAGTGTGATGTTTCAGTATATTTTGTTTGTGCCTTTACTGTCTTGTTGTTTGTAAATGTATTAAGAATGAAATTTGGTTTAAATATAGTAAACAAGAGATTGGGGTTGGTGGGAATAAATAATGTTATAGAGACTTGATGGCATCAGTTCAACAACTGCTAACGGTGGTTTTCTTTTTATTCCACCTGATCTACAGTGTCAAGAACCATTACAATATGAATTTGGAAATCTCCGTCTGTTAGTGCAAGAAACATTGCTTGATATAATTGTTTGTTGGTAGTTATGTCTCTGAATATAAACCCATAACCTGTTTGGGGGGGGTGTTGGGGGTCATGGAGTTGCCAATTAAATTCAAATTTGGACCAATGCAAAGCAATGCACGCTGGAAGGAGTAGCTCCAAGTAACAGAGAATTTATTGCATCCCTTGGTCGTCTCTTCCAATGATTAATTACTCTTACAACTAAAAACTAATTAGATAAACTACTAACGGGGATTCCTTTAGAGCCGAGTTGTGACCTATGGGCAGCAGGGCTGCTGTCCGAGGATGCAGGAGGATCAATGGAAACAATGTCCCAGGCTCAGACTGAGCAGGTTGATATTGCTGCTGTCCTGCCTGAGCTTTTTTATTTTTAATTTTTTTTTCTTTCTGATGCTTGACGGAACTACTGCTAACCTGCCTGAAGTTACTTGCTTATGTGTTTTGCTGAAGAAAGGAGTCTGGGGGTCATAGTAGATCACAACTAATCATAAGTCAACAGTGTAACACTGTTGCAAAAAAAAAAGCAAACATAATTCTGGAATGTATTAGCAGGAATGTTGTAAGCAAGACACGAGAAGTACTGTATATACTCGTTCATAAGCCGAATATTTTTGGTTAAAAAGTTATGCATCAAAGAGCAGGGGTCGGCTTATAAAGGGGTCTACACCAAAATTTGATGATTTTAAACTCTATGGAATCATTGAATTGAATATCTAATACATTGTCGTTTTGTTTACCTGGAGCGTCTGCAGGCATGGAGCCCCTCAGCTCCCTGTGGCCGCAGTTTGCCTCCCAGCTAATGAGGGGCTCCATGCCTGCAGACACTCTAAGTAAACAAAATGTCCCGACCCGCCAGCGGCTTACCCTGACAGCTGGGAGCCAAAGTTTGCCAACCCCTGAAATATAGGGTTGGCTTATGAAAGGGTCATAGAGTTTTTGCTATTTTTACCTAACCAGGTTGGGGGGTCGGCTTATAAACGAATGGGCTAATGAACGAGTATGTACGATAGTTCTGCTCTATTCTGCACTGATTAAGCCTCAACTGGAGTCTTGTGTCCAGTTCTGGGAGCCGCATTTCAGGAAAGATGTGGAAAAATTGAAGAAAGTCCAGAGAAGAGCAACAAAAATGATTAAAGATCTAGAAAGCATGACCTATGATGGAAGATTGAAAAAATTGCGTTTGTTTAGTCTGGAGAAGAGAAGAGCAAGAGGGAACATAACACTTTTCAAGTACATAAAAAGTTGTTACAAGGAGGAGGAAGAAATATTGTTCTCTTTAACCTCTGAGGGTAGGAGAAGCAAGGATGGTTTAGGTTGGACATTAGGAAAAACTTGCTAACTCTCGGGGTGGTTAAGCACTGGAATAAATTGTCAGGAATGGTCTAGATAATAGTTAATCCTGCCATGAGACTGGACTAGATGACCTCTCAAGGTCCCTTCCAATGCTATGATTCTATGATTAATGTACTAGAAGCACCTCAGAATCTTTAAAGATTGTGAGGTGCTCATATGCTACAGTATTGGGGGGGGGGGTGTCAGCTAAATGGGAGGAATTTTCAAAGGTGCTCAATATTCACCTAATTTTTTGCTCCCAGTGAAGCAATGGTAAAACTCCCAGTTAGTTGGGCCTATGCTGAGCCCTTTTGAAAATCCTACCCAAAACTTTACCCGTTTAAAATTGCAGACAACTGAATAGCGGACAGAATTGAATTTTTAAAGTAGCCGTGAAAGCCCTGAAGTGATGTAAATGAAACTAAGTGTAGCTAACTAGCTACTCTAATACAGTTAGTACGGTAACTGATTTAGTTAAGTTAGTTAAGTATATGTTTAATTCCTTTAAATACTAAACTTGGACAATATTATATTCATAAAAACATACAGAAAAAAGGCTACTGGTGTAGTGCCCTCATTCATCTACATGTATTTGCTATTAAGACACTAGTTTGATAATCCTGTCTTTTAAGAAGATGCCTCCAGTAATAATAATGGATCATGTACAAATTATTAATTATACAGTATTGTATCTGTTCCCTTTTTATCAGGGGACCATCACCTGCCCTTGCAGGTGATGCATTTTTCCCCTCTCTCATTGCTATTATTCAGCACTGGTGGGATGGTAAAGGAGTCTCTAAATGCCATAGCTCAGATCCTCAGCTCGTGTAACTTGATGTTGCACCATTGACCTCAGTGGATCTATGTCAGTTTGTACTAGCTCACAATGCTTCAGTAATGATTTTAGCTATGACCTTTTTAAAAAGTTTAACCCCGGTTCTCCGCTATGACTAAGTGATGCACATTGTGTAGCGTGTCAGACAACGGGAGCCAGCTGGGACTCCCTGATTCCTGGTCACTACTCCCCTAAGGTGCCTGCTCTAATGCTCACTTTTGGCATAAGTGGCACAAAGTGAATTGAGCAGACTACAGAATCTGGCTCACAGGGTCCAATCTCCCCTGCTTTATATTTTGTGTAGTCATTGATGCTTGTGCAAAGTGAGTGGGAAAACCACTGTTTTGATTTTGTAGCATTTTACACTCACTTTGTGCTCACTTTGCATGGGTTTAAATCAGGGTGGATTTGATTTAAATCACTAGTCAGGAAGACTCGATTTAATCATGGATTTCTACATAAAAGTGCATTCTTGTTGGTTGTTACAACCTTAATACATATTCTTCACAGCTCAGAGATAGATGTAGGTTTCATTTTTAGAAGGTACACACTATACATTTTTAAAGTGATTTATTTTGAAAACTTTTCAGATTAGTTTTACAGCTATATCGGAAAATGAATGATCGGTTATTTCATTACAAAGGTAATTGAAGCAGATATTTATGAAGTCATTGGGAGGTGAACTATCTCCAATTCAACAGGTTAATCATTAATATTTGGAGGATTTTCTTGCCACACTGTATTAGGAGGAGAACATCACCAGACAGACATTTAAATTGTTTTATTTACCGTATATACTTGATCATAAGCCGGTTCGCTTATAAGCCGACCCCCCCAGGATGGATAAGTAAAAATGGAAATATTTATGATCTATTCATAAGACGACCCTATAATTCAGGGGTCGGCAAACTTTGGCTCCCGGGCCATCACGATAAGCCGCTGCTGGGCCGAGATGGTTTGTTTACCTCAAGCGTCCGCAGGCACGGAGGTAAACCTAAGTAAACAAAGTGTCCCGGCCCACCAGCGGCTTACTCTGATGGGCCGGGACAGCAACCGGTGGGGAAATTTGGGGGGGAGGGAGAGGAAAGAGAAGCTGGGGGTCAGAGGAGTAACCCCTGTGACCACCCCCCACATGATCCCATCCCTAGCCCAGGACCCCCACACTCTCCCCATCCCATCCCATCCCTTCCCACCTTAGCTGGGGCGGGCCAGGTGAGGATATCTCTGGCCTGGCCAGAGCTGCTCCAGCAGGCTGGGCAGCGCAGCCACAGCCTGCTCTGGCGGGCCAGACCAGGCGGCATGGCTGCGTGGCCGGGCGGCACGGCCGCAGCCTGCCAGCCCTGGAGCTGCAGCTGCTTCGGAGGCTGGGGGGAGAGCAGCGTGGCCAGAAGCGAAGAGACTCTTCCGTTCTGTCTCTGCTGGCTGTGCTGCCTCTCCTTGCTCCCTCTGTTGGGGGGAGGGGCCGTGTCCCACCTCTCCCTCTCTATACCCGTTCATAAGCCGACCCCCTTCTCTGGTGCTTCCCTTTTTTACTAAAAAAATTCGGCTTATGAACGAGTATATATGGTAACTAAAACAACGTTATGTATTCTGGATTTTTGTCTTCAACAGCAAATATATAATATTTTAACAAAACAAGCATATGAATTTTTGAATTTAGTTAAACATTCAAGTTTTTTAAAATCAGGTTTGTTTTTGTTAAAATTGTTTTTAACTAAAATAGTTAAATGAAATATTTAAAAAAATAATAATTTAATCAACTATGTCAGCCAGTTCAACATGAGAAACTTAAAATATTGGCTTCTGCAGCTAACTCAGTTGGCTTCACCTTCATTTTGCTGTTTGTTCGTAATCTGGAAAAGAAAAACAAGCTTTCCTGCTTTTTCAGGTCCCAAACAATTTCTCAATTTGGAAATGAATTAGTCCAAAGGAAGAAAATATTCTTTCTATACCGGCAGAAGAAGCTACTGCTGTTAAAAGTGAGATTATCACTTCAACAATCTCTGAATCCAAGAGTTTACGTGACTTCCACCAGTTCACTGGTGTGATTTTCTTTAAAACATCATCAGCAAACATATATTTCTTGAATGGTTCTTATTCCCAAAGTGGGTCTCTTTTATGGCCTGCTGCCATTATAGGTTTTCCCTTCTAGTGCGAGAGTGGTATGGTAGATCTCAAATCAGTTAAGGCTACACTCAGGAAGACCTCAAGACTTCTGGAATATGCTGCTCAAACAGTTTCACTTTTGTTTCTACTGCCTGTCCCTCCCTTCTCATGTTTATCTCCAGACTTCTTCTCCTTGTAAATCTATTCCACCTCCAACAATCTTCTATTCATTGAACTATTTGAAACTTTGCACTTTTACATATAGGTAAGGGATTGACTCTGAATACACAAATTTGCAGAGGGACAATAGGGTTGAGGTCTGTTATTTCTCACCTCTATATATTTATTATTTATTTATTTAAAAACATTTTTGCTGTTAACAAGCATGTTATCTCTGGAGACACAAATCCACAGTTTGAGAACTGCAAAACTAAGCATCTCTGATGGTATCTTCTAGACTGAGCACTGAGTCCCATTGGGTAGATAGAAAGATTAACCTAAATAATCCATACAGAAGCCCCTGGAACCCCATAAAATTGGATCCCTAATCCATGAACTATTGGAACTCATTTACAAAACTTTTCTTAAACATTACATGAATATACTGTCTCATACTATAGAATTAGAATGAAGAATCCCTATTCCAGGATGAGATATATTAGTTTTTTTTTCCTCAAAAAGCATTTTATCCAAAAAATCCGATTTAAATTAAAAAAATCTGATTTTTTTTTTAAATGATTGATTTTTATCCACCCTGGTTTAAATGGCTACACATAGTGCAAGGCAGTGGTGAACTGGAGTCTGTGGGTGAAATCCTGGCTCCATCAAAATCGAAGTCAGAATTCCCATTTACATCAGGGGGGCTCGGGTTCCACCCTGTAGCTTATTTAAACAGTGTAGGCTTATTTATTGATGTTTTATCAGCCTTCTGTGTATGCCATTTAAAACAAGGAAGCATTCCAACCTTCAAATTATTATGTAGCTTAGGGAAACAAAGCAATTTATGTTAACAATCAGGACAGTGCAATATACATTCTTCTACTGCCAATAGTTTTAAAATAAGGTAGCAGTGTAATCGAGAAGATTGCCATCCTGTTACCAAGAATCCAGTTCTTCTTTCATCATTCATGAAGAAAGAGCTGGTGGCTTTCAAGTGTCTGCAAAGATTCTTAGTCCTCTATCTGAGCTATAATGCTGCAGGTATGGCAATGCGCCAAAGACATTAGGATGGATTTATTTTTCTTGGAATTCTGCATTATGGCTGAAAGAGAGACCTAAGTGCTACTGTTGCAAAGTTGATCTTTCGTTATACTTAAATAAGGGCTTATTTTTTGTTTTCATTCTACCCAGGTGACGTGTGCTACACAGAGCTCCGTTGAATTCACCTATGAATCACAAACTGTAAATCTGTAACAGGTTTGTGTTTGTGCAAATGCAGACTGTTTTCTTCATTCACATAAGCACACACTTCCATGGTCATGCAAACTCCTAGGCATTCCCTGTGGTCTTGCAGAATCACAGTCTATTATATAGACAGAGCATTACTGATTCTGATCTTTGTTGTCCATGTCACAGGTCCAAAGATGAGCATATTGTTAGAGTTCTACACTAATAAAAGAGAGGTGTCAGCAGTAGCTATCCTGGCCTTGAATCGACTTCCTCTTGGTCCATTGCTAGTTTCCTGTCTTTCTTGTTTAAAGAATTTAAAGTTCAAATTCTGTGTCTTCCCTTTATAGGCACTGCACAGTTCAGCTCTACCTGAATCTCCTCTCCTTCATCCCTGCCTTTACCTCTGTGCTCTCATCTTCTCACAGCGTTGCTGTCCTTGCCGCCTTTTCCCATTCTCTCCATGGCTCCTCTTATTCCACTCCCTCGCGGTGGAGACTCGTCTTTTTTCTCACCTCTCCTCCTGTCTTGTTTTCCTCATTCAAATCCAACCTGCATGCCCACACTTTTCACTTTGCTTTCTGCTCTTGGGCTCTCTACCCCTCTTCCCTACTTCCATCTATTCAAACATATCGAAGCTTATAAGCTTTGTTCTTTATGGTCAGATTCTGCTAGTCTTATTTATGTTTTCTTAGTACCTTATTTACTGAGGGCACGTCTTCACTACCCGCCGGATCGGCGGGTAGCGATCGATCTATCGGGGATCGACTTATCGCGTCTAGTGTAGACGCAATAAAATCGATCCCCGATCGCTCTGCCGTCAACTCCGGAACTCCACCACAGCGAGAGGCGGAAGCGGAGTCGGCAGGGGAGCGGCAGCAGTCGACTCACCGCCGTCCTCACAGCCAGGTAAGTCAACCTAAAATACGCAACTTCAGCTACGGTATTCGCGTAGCTGAAGTTGCGTATCTTAGGTCGACCCCTCTCTCCCCCGTAGTGTAGACCTAGCCTGAGTAACCCCATTGACTCTGTCCTGAGTAATGCCACTCATGTTACTTTTTTTTTGTTTTAACCATTATCCGATTACCTCCCTCTTTCCTTTATGTGTTGTCATCATATACTGTCTGCCTAATTTAGGTTACAAATCCCTTCGGTGCAGGGATAGCCTCTGTTTTATTCTCTGTAAAGACAATGCACAAAGTATTAGAATTAATAATAGCTCTTGGATAGAAGTCACTATGGAAATACAGTACAAGGTGTTATTAAAATGGGCCGTGGGCTGAAGTTTTTCTGCCTTTTCCCCAGTCAGTGATCAAACTTTGCCTGAATCTGATGGCAGAAATTTCCCTTTGTAAAACTGGAAGATATTTATGTCTGGCCAAATATTAAATGATGATTATACCACTATACATCTAAAGAATTAAAGAAGGAACACACCATATTGTAAGCCTCTGTCCAGGAATGCTACCTTACACACCTCAGGCTGGTGACACAACAGACTAAGATATCAGTGAAACAGTTTTCTCCTTTTAAAACTGGACAGTACTTATGTTGTCCAAATACGCAATAAAAATAAGACAGCTCCTAAAGGAAATGCATAAGGTAAGAAATGTACTAGATTGCTGCCTGCCAGAGTCCAACTCAGGAGCTAGGGCTGGGAGGACTTTTGGAGTCACGGATGCACAGATCGTGCCAACTCTTGGCCCCATGCGGTCCGTGGGGGGTGCCCCTTTCAGTGAGACAGCCCTTCTCGGGGGTCCACTCTCTCTTGGGGTCAGGCCCCTCCACCTCCTGGAGCCGCACCTCTCTGAGCCTTAGCACGTCTGTCTCTGCCGTGGGCCCCCTCAGGGAGTCCACTCGCTCTGGACCCCCGGAGCCTCCACCCCCGAAGGAGTTGATGCAACCCAGTTCTCTAGACCGGAGTGACTCTCAGCCAGCATAAAACAGGAGGATTGATTGAGAGTTGAACACAGCACAGGAAACTCTCAGGGCCTCAGACCTGGCCTCCCTCAGCCCAGCACATCCCAGACTCTCTGCATCCAGGTGGGCTCTGCCTGCTCCCCCTCTCCAGCCCAGAGCCCCCCTGCTCCCAGCTGGGCATCCGAGATCCCAAGCCCCGCCTCTGTCCATTGTCTTCTCTCCAGATAAACAGGGTCGTAAACTGGGGCCTCCTCTCCTCGCTTCTGTCCTCTGGCTGGAACCGGCTGGTTAGGTCACTGGGTCCTCACTCTGCAGCCCATTGTTCTCCCACTGGCCAGAACCGGCTGCAACTCCTGAGCTGGGTCTCCGGGTCGGGGTCTCAGGTCACCGGTTGCTGGGGTATCCATCCTCCAGGCCATTGGCTGGGGTCCCAAGTTCCTCTCCGGTCCTCTGTAACAACAAACTCCCTCTCCCCTCACCTCATTAAACCAGTAACACCCAGGGAAACTGAGTCCCACCCCCTCCGCATGCAAACCATGGAAACCCCACCGAAAACAAGAAAAAACAAGAAAATCCCCCACTTTGTTACATTTGGGAAGGGCCTTTTACAGCACAATCAGATTGCTCAGCTGAAACATGGCCTTTCTCTGTGAGAATCCAGATGAAGATGGCTTCTGCCAAGCAGGCGGATCCTCCTCGTCACATGGAGTAGAGTCAGCAAGTTCGTGATGCCAGAAAATTGCAAGATTTCCATCATGTAACTTCCTCATTATTATTATTGTAATATATTATTTGTATTCTGGTAGTCCTGAGAGACCCCGCTGAGGTCAGAGCCCTATTGTGCTGGGTGCGGTGTAGACATAAGAAGAGACAGTTCCCATCTTGATGGTCTTGCTGCCAGCCTTCATCACTGACTTCATCACGACATCTTTAAACAAGCACTTTCCTGCTTTCTCTCTTGCTGCCCCTCATGTTTGAGAAGAGCTCTCTGTAAACATCCACAAAGCTACTTCCTTCTCCTCCTTTAAATCACTCCTTACTGCTCACCTTTTTTGTGATGCCTCTAAAGAAACACAATGACAGTCAGGTTGCTGGTCAACTCTGCATATTATGGTGACCAATATTGTCTCCTTATGCTCCTGTTTGTCTGTGTCGCCACCTGTTGTCTCTTGTCTTATATTCTTAGGTTATAAATTCTTCGGGGCAAGGACTGCTGTGGGTTGTTTTTGTCCTGTTTGTACAGCAGGGACCTGATCCATGACTGATGCCCCTAAGCGGTATGAATAAAAAGTCAGGATGAAATGAAGTATGATTGTCTCCATTTTCAAGATGAAGAATGGTGCACACATAGATCAAGTGACTAGCTCATGATCACACAGGAAGTCTGGCAGAGCCAGGAATTGAACCCAAATCTCGTGTCTCCCAGTCCAGGCTCTAGAACCACATACTGACTATCCGAGTTTTCCCTCCTCTATACCATTCATCCCAATTAACCTTCTGAGGTCAGCATGAGCTGCAACTTGATACAGTTTACAGGCATCTAAAAACAAAATCATAACTGGCTTCTGTGGACAGTTTGCAGAGAACAACATTCACTCAAAATGCCATTGGTTCATGTACATGGTTGGAACTCAAAGCAGCATCCGTTAGCAGCTGGTGCTGAAGGCAGACCAAAATGTTCCAAGAGCAGACCTCTGTCTTCACCCATTGGAGGCCACTGTGCTGAGTAGGCAGAAGGCGTCCTCTGGTGTCCATGTAAAACAGAGAGAAGCTCTGGCAAGGGAACACAGACAGCAAGCAGTGAATTGGCAATTTCCAAGCAACAGCATCTGTTCCCTTTGTCCTCCTCTATTGCTGCAACAATAACTGGAAGGCGATTTGGGGGAGGGGACTGATTCATGATCAGTTGAAACCAAATGAAGAGATGGGTGGAGACAGAAATGCCCAGACACATGTATGCTGTACAAAGAAAACGTGGGGCAAAGTCCCATACCTCCAAGGACCAGAGGGAAGGGTAGAGGCATCCTAAAATTGTTGGAGAAGGGGCAAATACAGATCCGTTGTCCTCCTGAGACATCAGTGGGGAGTATCAGCCTGGTGTTCTTTTGTGAAATGGCAGAGAAGATGGCAAGCTCCTGGGCCTTCTCCCAGGAAGACTCACTGGTAGGAGGAAATTTGTTTGGGGGTGGGGAGTTGTATATGAGTGTAGGATTGACTGAGGAACTTCATGGGATCCTTCATTGGAATTCTGATGAGTGTCCATACCTCATACTTCTAATTGGCCCAGGCCTCATTGGCCCTCCCAGTACTCTTTGAGGTAATTTTATATTAGCAGTTTCATGTATACACTTCAGCTTCTCTTACAGTGCTGATGGTTGCCTCCCCGCCTCCCCACCAATGTTTATTTTATAGCCTTGAAAGCTCTAGTAAATGATTAGGGCCTGGCTCCCCACTCTCCTATACCTTATGTAGTCCTGTAACTCTTATAACTATAACCATTTTTATATGGTAGCATTGTATACGCATATCACACTTACTTTACATCAGGGTAAGTGATTATGCAAGGTGTAGGGAAACACAGAATTCGACCATCAAAACATATGTAACAGTACCTGTATTGACTTCCTATTTGGGCACTCAGGGAGATTTAGTGCTCCAAAGGTCTGTATTTTTATCTCTTAGGTCTTGAAGTTCATCTCGGCAAAAGTAGCTCTCTGCTGATTATTGCTTAGAGAAGTTTTAAATATGCAGAGCAAAATAGACACTAATGTGTATGCCTAGTTAATTTGTTTGCTGTAATTAATTTTTATTTTAAAAACAAATCTTTTTTTTACTGCATTTGTTGTGATCACACAAATATGATTTATTTTTAATACAAGACCCGTTGTAAAACAAATTAGACATTAAAGAATATTATTGCAGACATGGAAAGCAAATATTTGAGAACAAAATATAGATAGTCAATTTTATAAATTAAGTTTCATATTATTTTTCTAATAAAGAAAATAATGCACATAAATCAATCCTGAGAAAATTGCAATTTATTTGTGGAGGATACCTTTACAAAAAGTAATTACTCCAATAAACACTAATGAATAGTACGTTTATCTTAAATGTCTCATGAACAGTTCCCTAGGGGAGAAGGACCCAGATTGAGGTCTAAAGGTTAATCTAAAACACAATGCTTTAAGAACTTGTTCCTGGTGTCAATAGGGGTTTTTTAAATATTTATTGAACATTCTTTCATGCTGCCCCCGCCATTACTTTGGCATTTTACAGTTTGCTAATATAAATTAGCTAGGGTTCAATAATCGAATTGGGCTGGGTAAAGCGTGCAGGCTTTAAGCAGTAGATCTATGGGGGAATACATTTTCCAAAAATTTGCCTGTATTTCACGTGAAAAGCAAAAACTGGGCAGTTCAGTTTCTGAGTGCACAGTTCCATGGCTTTTAACATTTTTATTTTGGGTTTCTCAGTGGCAAAAAAAAAAAATTCCTAGATTCCACGGCCAGAAGTGATCATTTTGATCATCTTGTCTGACCTCCTATATAACACAGACCACAGATGTTTCCCAAAATAATTCCTCGAGCACATCTTTTAGGAAAACATCAATCTGGATTTCAAAATTGTCAGTGATGGGGAAGCCACCATGACCCTTGGTAAATTGTAATCATTGTATGCCTAAATAAGAGCAAGAGCAGTGGGGTGGGTTGATGAGAAGGGAAAAGTTTAGGGTCATTGAACTTGGCATCTAATTATGCAGCCAAACAGTGCTGATGGATTTCCCCATGTAATTCATATTTAGGGCTACTGTGGGGGGGACCAAACTTTAACCCCTTATATACATTTCTGTTCCGTAGCCAGTCATCATCACAATCCCTGCCCTCTTAGCATCCTTGGGTTTCACATTATCCCGACAGGAGCAAAGAAAAGGCAGGCCCAAAGTTATATTCTCCTCATGCTGGACTGGTTAATAAAGCATGGAAAGGGGAACACACTGTAACTTTCAAAGAGAGTGGAGTTGACATATATCCCTCTGAACTTCTAGATAAACTGTCCCTCTCTGAAACTCAGTGGCTCTTGGAGCAACTTTAGCTCCTCCCACATGTTGTAGCACAGCCCTCTATTGCTTTAGTATATTTGCAAATAGATGAGTGTCTACTTGTGCTATAGGAGGACCTGTTTCCAAGTTCTTTTTTCCCTTCTTACAGTGATGAATTAACCCTTTTTCACCTTTCAAAAGTAGTACATTTTTTCCTCCCTGATTTGGCAGCCCTCCATCACAGCTACGTTTTCCTGGATCCATGCTACCGTTGACCTATAGGGGTAGGCTTGTGACCATGGGAGATAGACCCTTCACCGGAGCCAGACAAAGAATATGGGAGTCACTGCTAGTTGAAACACCTCAGTGTGTTCAAAGCCAAATGTAAACTCCACCTATTTGCCCACAACAGTATCCTCCATTTCCACAGAGTCATTCGTTAAACAAAAGCAAAAACAAAAATAAAACCAAAGCCTGCTTGATAGGAGGGAAGGAAACGAGAGAATATCGTCATCTTTGGAAAAATGGGAAGTGCTCAGTGACAAAGGCCATACACATAGACTCATAACTGAATAACATAACTGAATGGGTGGCTGAACTGGTTGATTATCTTAAAAATAAAGTAACTGATAGTATCTGCTTTTGTAGATATCTGAAACTCTACTCTTCTATTTAAAAAAAATGAAAAGATAACTTTTCTCACAAGTGGCTGCCTCTAGCACTCCCCTAGATTATCTTCCCTTTATTTCAAAGGAAAGTCTATATTGTGTCTTAGCAGACCATGACTAAAATTTGGGGGTTATGGAATTACTGTATGAAGTCTTCAACTATGATTAAACATCCTGGGCCAGATTTCAAAGTTTGACCCTGGCAACTGCACAGAGATATTCATAGGTACCCAACTTAAGTGTTCAAAATCCTGTTGCCTAACTGGCTATGTGTGCATGAAAGTCCCTTATTTGCATGCACACTTCAGGGATGTACATCCAGAAATTAGGCATGTACAAAGGTAAGTGCACGATTTCATCCCTGCAGATCTTGCCTGCAGTGTCTTTTATGAGCAACTAGTTTAAAAGAGATCCAAGATCTTGTAGATTTTGTAATGATATGCCCCTGTTTATGGTCTCTGTGTCAGTCTCATGGGAGTTGTTACTGTCTGCTCATATGGCTGTATCGATTTTCTTCTCATCTAATTTCACTCACATACAACACCACCCCTTTTCCCCCTCCAAAAAGGCTATTTCTCTCAAACCGATTCTTCTTAGCAAGGTTAACCAGACAACTAAACTCTGAACAAACACTTGAATTTAATCTATCATTGTTTTCTGACTCTGGGTTTAATAGAGGTCAGAAAAAGAGATTCTTTAAAGCGATCGCAAGCTTATTTTTCCAAAAGCACATCAGTAGATTAACATTTTGCCAAAGAAAATACAGAAATACAGTATTTCTTTTAATACATTTCAGCTAAATAAAGTCTTAAGACTACATGGCTTGGCTCAGATAGGGTGTATTCAGCATAAGGTACAAGTCATGTAACTTCTGCTATCTAAAAATTCAGCTTAAATGAGCTTCATTTCAGCCGTGCAATTTATTCCACACCTGAGGTGAAGTAGCTCGTCCTTTGCTCTCTTCTCTGATGTAGAGCCATTAGAGAGGGAACTGCCAATGTGTTTGTGCAAATCTTTTTGCTTATATAAAGATCCCATTTAAACATCTCCACCCAAGAAATTCATGTTGATTTTGGACAATCCCTGGATGATTTTATTCTATAAAAATAAATAAATAATCATATAAACCAATGACACAACCCTGCTCCCATAGATTTCATTCCATTATAAAGGTAACGCTTGCACTGGAGAGACATTTTGAGATAACATGAGACCAGGACAATTTTATATGGGGCCAAAAAAAATTAAAATAAATGTAAATATATATGAGGATACATGATGATGTGGGATGGTCTAGAAGTCTTGGAGTTTGGAATGTGTGGATTATTCATGATTGGCAAAGCCGCGAGTGATTTCAGCATCTGCCAGTAGGGGTTTTATGGGTCCAATCCAGTAAATTTCTTATTTGTTCAAATGCTATTAACCATTGATTTGTGGCCATTCTTATTCATCTGTGAAAACAGCTATTGAAATCAGCAGGATTCCACACTGGCGCACATCTGCTTGTGGGATCAGGGCCATAGTTATTTTCCATGCTGAAAGCAGTTTCATATTTCTCTCTTGTACTATTATGTTTAGAGATGAAAGTTACTAGAATAATCACTGCTGTCAAACAAGGGAAGAAAATCTCATAGAAAAAATAGAAAATTTCAAACTGGTTTGTTCGATAGGTCTCAGTCCTGCCGTCCTTAGTTCGATTTTCTATTGAAATTAATACGTGTTTTACCTGAGTGCAGGATCAAGGCATAATCTGTAATTTATTGAAAGTTAGCATATGCATCCTAGAAAACTCCAGTACATGTTTATCCTCCCATGCAGTGTTTGTCATACTTGTGTAATTTGGCTTCACAATATATCAGCGTTTGAAAAGAAAAGAACACGCTTGCCGCCTAAAATTAGGCATCTAAATAAGTGGCCATCCTTTCAGTGGTTCTGAGCAACCACAGCTCCTACTGAAATTAATGAGAGCTGTGGGTACCTTAGCATCTTATAGGTCAATTATTTGGGTGTCTAAATATGGATTTAGGTGCCTATCTTCGGGAAGGCTAGTTTGAAAATGTTGGCACTATGTTTGCCCATAGTTGTTATTGATGTATGTATTTACGCAACTGTTTTAGTATGTCCATTGTATCAGGTAATATACATACGCATGGTGAGCAACTTTCCCTGACCTGAAGTTTGTAATGTAGAAAGACACAGTATCTGAACCCCAAATGCTCAAAAATCATGACTCATGCCCCACAGAAAATCATGAGATAAATTTTGTATTATTATTATTATTATTTATGCATGTTTTCCATTTGCCATCTGGTGTTTTGAGCTTTGTGGTACATATTTTTGAGCTTTTCACTATAATAACGAGAGTTACAGATTTATTTTTGTTTTATTTTATAAAATGAAAGCTGAGATTCCCATAAAATCACTTCTTTCTAGGTACCGGGGCTTTAAGTAAAACATCCGATATTACAAAACTCTCAATAAAATCCACAGAGCGAGCAACACAAGACAAATAAAGGATGGGATCAGAAACAGGCTTATAGAAAGAAACTGATTTGCCTAAGTTCCCGCAGTAGGTTAGTGGAAGAGCCTGGAATAGAACTCAGGTGTACTGAGTTCCAGTGAAGTGTCATGCCCTACCCATGGACCACGTTGCTATTCTGAATCTGACATGTTCTGTCTGTACTTTTACTGAGATGAGTGAGGTGGCCAACTATCTCCTGCATGAAGTTAGGCTGTCGAATAAACAAATAAAAAGTAGTAAAGACAACTTTTTGCTAAAAACAGAAATTAAGATGAAAAACAATGTTTTGGCCTTAGGCCCTTATTTGAAGTTTTGGAAAACAGAACAAGCTTTTTCATTTTCCATTACCTGCAGAAAGCCTCATTGGCAAAACATTGCTTCTCATCTAATTTTCTGTCCCTCACATGTGTTTTAATAAAACTTTTTTTTTTTTTCATTTAAAGCAACCTAATATAAATCATACCAGGACATGACCAATAAATAACAGTTTTACTAGGAGTATTAGTTTGGTTGAACAAAGCCCTTTCTGTGGCAAACTCTGTGGTAATTTGCTTGAGGTTTCAGGGGGGAGATATATTAGGATACATTATTTTCTTTTAACAATTATCATTTTGCATCAAAAGGTCATTTTATATAGGCAACCAAAAAGGTAGTCTAGTACAGTATCAGCTCATTCCATCCAGGAAAGTGGCTACTACATGCACAGTAGCTACAGTACATTAATGTGGAAAAAAAATTAGTATTTAAAACTGCTGACTGTGATTGACAAGAAATTTACTGTATGTGGATTTAAAACTTTGATGGCGGCATTAGCAGTATTGTGGACTATATTCTCATTTATGCTAAGCCCCCTTTATATTGTGGAAAGGGCCTTTAAAGAGGGTATAAATGTCATTTATTCTATGTATATTATTGTAAATGAAAATTTGGCCCTGTCTACGTTTTTCTCTCTCCCTCTCTCTCTTTGGAAATTAAATATATCTGAGTGCCTCACAGTCTTTAATGTATCTATCCTCACAAAACCCCTTCCTGGTAGGGAGATGCTACTATCCCAGTTTTACAGATGGGGCACTGAGGCACTAAGATACTTGCCTGGGGTTACACAAAGTCTTTGGCGGAGCGGAGAATTAGCAGTGATTGGTGAAGTCTAAGAACTCGTGTAAATTTATTTACAAGTTTATTAAAGTGGACTCAAAACAATCTGTGTATATCTGTGTGTGTGTGTGTGTGTGTGTGTGCGCGCGCCTCTGTGTTTTTAAATGTGAGATTTTGGTAGGGTTATTTTGAAGGTGGGAAGCATGGGGTTGAAGAAGTGGATTATATTATATAATGCACAGAAGGTCCTAAGGTTCATGGTCATTCTGACCTTTTCTGGAAACAAGTTCCACAGCTGTGGTCTGTTTGGAGAAAAAGTTCTATTTTGCGTGTGTTCATTTTGATCCTTAGGTTGCTGGTTCCATTGTTCATGTGGTACATCGCTGTTGTGGTAGGTCATGATCACACAAGGTAAATTGTCCCTGAGGAACCTGAGTCAGTCCATAGAGTACTTTGAAGATCAGGACCGAAGCCTTGAATTTGATCTTGAATTGAATGAAAAGCCATTGAAAAGAGAGCATCAGGCTGGGATGTTGTGCTCTCAGTTCCCTGGGTTGCTAAGTCCTTCCCTTTCCTCAGTTAGACGCAACATTTCACATCCTGTGCAGGTCATAATGAAGGTCTACGTTTATCAGTGGGTGATCACTCAAAATTACAAATTATTTTCATTTCAGAGAGTTTCCTAGAGAAGTGGGGGGAGATGAGTTAGTGGAAATGCCATTAAATAAAAGAATGTGTATTTGTTTTATTTTTCAGACACGGATATTAAAGAACTAGAGGATGTCTTTGGACTTCACGGACAAATTGAGCACAAGTTGGACTTCCTCAGAAAGAACGTGCCAAAAGATATGAAGCTTGTGCTGATTGGTCATTCAATCGGTTGCTACATCACCCTTGAAATGATGAAGAGGGCATCAGAACTTCAGGTATGTCAGCCTTGGGGAAGGGAAGTTATATCGCTCAGCAGAGCATCCTCCAAGCTTAGCATTTGATTAATCAACAAAGACGATACTCTGATTCCATATCCTTTGTTTAGAAGCAGCATCCCCTCTACTTTCAGACCAAGTTCTTATTAAAGTAAATGACGTTCAGTTACTTTTCATGAGTGTCTGACTCCAGAAGAGAGGAGAGTGATACAGAAATATATGATCTGATTTTTCCACTGTAAAGCACTGTGCGTAGCAATTTACACCCCTGCAAAAGAGATATGGGGAACTGCTGCCAACTCAGAATAGTAGTAATTCCCTATTTGTAAGATGAGGTAGGTATTTATGCAGGACTGATCTATCTCAAAGGATGCCATGAACGTTAATTAACTTGAGTAATCCAGTTTGGTAATTCAGTAGTAAATGTCATTATTGGCAGTGATGCAATTTGATATGTTTACATTTTAATAACATTATGCAATATATAATTTGAATGGAAGATCACATAACATATACGCTGCCGCATGTCATGGATATAAGGTGGGTTTTTTTATTAAAAGGGATACTGCTAGCCAGTTTCAGGATCAACATGCACCTAATTAATGTGTTTTGAAAAGCCTATGGTAATATGTGTCAAAATGTTTTCATAATTTTTTAAAATTTCCTTGAACATTTATTTATTATGTAAACATCTGCTATCAGTGCCATGAATTTAAATAATAACCAACAGAATAATAGCCTAGTAAAATGAGGGCCTGATTCAGTCTCTAATTGCTACTGTAATATAAATGTTTAAGAATAAGAATACTTAGGGCTTCCATGGTGCTTTCATAACTTCAGAGCAATTTGCAAACATTAAACCTCACAAAATCCTAGTAAGCCAGAAAAGTAAATATTTCCATTTTACAGAAAGAGAAACGAAGGCCCAACAGTTAACTGGTTTGCACAAGGTTAGAAGGAGGTAGTGGTGGTACTAGGATTGAAATTCCAGAGTTCCTTGCTAATAATCCTGTGCGGAGACCACTAGATATTTGACATCTGCATTGTGTTATTGCATGAGAACCTAAAACTGAAACTAGCTAATAATAAAAATTGACATTTTTAAAGGAAAGTGTTATGGATCAATCTGCTCTTATTGTCTGAAGATGAGTAAAAAGCATAAATTGTGAAAAATGAATTAGAGATTTCAATTTTTTAAATTATATAAAGTGTTAATAGTAGTAGAGTTAAGGACATTCTTTCTTTTTAAATGAAATACAAATGTACTAAAATTCTTGCTTTTGTGGCTTAGACCTAGTTTAGGCAGAGAAGTTTGTATGTGTGAGAGGGGGAAGATCTCGTATCTGATGTTGACATTTTCCTTTATATCTCAACATTTTCAGTGAGCTCCTTCGTGTCTAATGTTTTCTAGATAGCAAGTGACTTCAGGCAGGGACAGTGTCCTTCCTTTGAATGTGAGTGCCTAACACACTGTCAACACTTAGCAATAAATCATAAGAATTAATAATAGTGAGATTCTTTACTTCCACTCCTTCCAAATATTCACCTTTTCTTTTATATTAATTCCCTACCGGGACAGGAGGGGGAATACAATGCTCATATATATATATATATATATATATATAAGCCATTCACTTCTTTTTAACCATTTCCCCTGCCATTCAAGCTTTTTCCCCCTCTAAAAGAAACAGCAATTTTTTTCAAAAAATGAAACATTAACTTAACCTGATCTATTTCCACAGGCATAACTCATTCTGTGATTATAAACAAAGTTTTCTGAAGGAACTTGTGTAACTGTTTTTTCTTTTCAAGAAGGGAGTGTTCTAGAAAATATCATGTGCAGTAATTTGTCCAAAAATATCAACTTTTCTTTGGTCTCCATATGTATGATTTTTATTACTCAAATTGTTTTATCTGGTTTCCATTAACTATGAATTGTTGAGTAATTTTTGTTACACCTGGCCCGGTGGATACTGGCAGCATGATATTTGTCAATGTGTTGAAACTTCGGTATCTTTAGGACACTCTGAAACTGCACTGCGCAATGTGTGCTTGAAGTTAATATATGACACGCTACATTTAAGATGCATTTAACAATAGAAAAATATTTGTGTAAGCCAGAGTGTTGTGCAACCTTTGTCCTTTTGCCAAAAATAAGTTAACTGTTATGTTTTATAACGTATGAAGTGTGATAATAAGAAACTTGTGTTTCCATCTCCCTTTTTATTTTTACTGGAATATTTGATTCCCACAAGATTTCAAGCACATATGTGTAGTTTAGTAGCTAGATCATTTGGTTTTATTTTTGTATAGTTCTTTTGTGATATTCCTTTATTATATAAATTTTTGGTTTGGTCTTAAATTCACTGCTTTTTATGAACCTTTCATTGCTCATGTTTTACTGTTCTGATCTGGAGCTTAACGTGTTGTATATATTCTAGCAGTTCACTAGTTTTTATATCCTTAGTGAATATTTAGCAGGTTTAATTTTTGGTACTTAGTTTAAAACACTGTCATAATCTAACCAAATATTGTCCTCTTTATGAACAGGGATGAGAGAAACCTGATAGAATATGCTGGCAGGCATGAAAGGGAAGAAGTGAAATCTCTGTAGCATTGCCCTTCTGCCTCTCTTGCACTCCATGGTTCCTCGTCATCCAGAACTCTGGAGGCTTTAAGCTGTGCTAGAGTTTGACATCAGAGCTAGGAATAGGTTGGCGGTATTGTCAGGGATCACCCTATCACCACAGCAGCATCCCTTGCTGGCCTCAGTCCTCTTGTCAGAATTCCAAGTAGGAGTTTCTCTCTGTGTCCTCTGTGTGATTGCTACTGTGTAGTACGGGAGACTCTGCCAATGGTATCTCCAATGAGAAAAGGGGCAATGCAGGGGTGGGAATGACCCTCCAAAGGACTGCATTTTCCCTTTTCTCCAGATGCTGAGAATCAGTATAAATGGACAGACAGTTAGATGACTGGCCTGGTTTATGGGTATGTATTTAAGAATAGTCAAAAAGTACCCAAAGCAAGGAATAGGCTTTCCTTGTTAATGAATGGATGTATAAGTCTAAACAAATCAATATTTTTTTGAATCCTGCTAATCTCTCGGCCTCAGTGATAATTTGTGATGGTGAGATCCACAGATTAATTGTGCACTGGGTAAAAAGAAAAATGTGATTCCTTTTAGCAGTTTGTTCTGCTGCCTCTTCTTTTTTATTTGGATGTCCCTATATATAGAGAGAGAACATGGGACAAGCCAATTTACCTTCACTGTGCCAGTCATTCCTTTGTGTTCATAGATTCTAAGGCCAGAAGGAGCCACTGTGATAATTTATTCTGACCTTCTGCATGACACAGGCAATAGAACTTCTCTTTGAACTAGAGCAAATGCCTTTACCCTGGTAGTCTTCTCCAAACAAAACAGACCCAGTCTTTTCGTGTGTGTGTGTGCGTGCGTGTGTGTGTGCGTGCGTGTGTGTGTGCGTGCGTGTGTGTGTGCGTGCGTGTGTGTGTGTGTGTGATGATGATGATGACCAGAACTGAACACAAGTTTGAAGGCATCATTGACTGAAAACATTGTTATCCCATTCCATGTGCAAATTACCCCCAGCTCTTTATCCTGAGTGGTTACAGCTCATTCAGAATCCAGCAGCGTGTCTGAGTATTTCAAATTGTTCCTTCCAATATATCGTACGTTACATTAGTCAACATTGAATTCACCCACCCTGATGCAGTCCAATAACCCTGCTTTGTTGAGTCTCTCTGAAGTTTATCATCTTGACTAACTTAAATAATTTTGTGCCATATGCAAATTTTGTTGCAGTTCATGCCCTTTTTCAGATCATTAATAAATATATCAAACATGGCTAATATGGATTGTTGGGCACCTCACAGTTAACCTTTTGCCATGTTGAAAATTGATAATTTTTACCCATTCTTTGTTTTCTCTCTCTTAACTAGTTTCCAATGCATGAGTGAACTTTGCCTCTCACCCCATTATTAGTTGCATTTCTTCACAGTCTGAGGGACTTAATAGTCACAGGGTGAGGGATTTTATCTAAAACTTTGAAAATCCATATGCATCGTTTCAACCAAATCTCCTGTGTCCATTATTTATGTATGTATTTTATTTATTTTTAACGCATCCAGAAAAAACGAGTAGATAAGAGAGACACAATTTTCCTTTACAAAAGTCACTCTCTGATTATTTATGATCATATTATGCTCATATAGATATTTTATCATTCCCTTTAATTTACCTGGTACTGAAGGAAGGGTTATTGGCCTACAATTCCAAGGTTGTTACTATCTTCTTTTTTCTTTTTCTTTTTTTAATAACATGATATATATTACCCTCCATTCTTCCACTTTAGGATCTGCCTTTAAGCCCAAGAAATCCAGCAGTTCTTGAGAGCATTTAGGATTAAAATCAAATTTGGGCAACCAAAATGAATTCTTTCAAGTGGAATCTTCTGTATCCAAAGATTGGCCAGTCCAGCTGCCATGCAAGACAGAATGCCTGGTGTCAGCTACATTCCCTTCAAATCTCAGTGCCTCCTTGATATATCTTTTCCTCTTGTATGTGCCTGCCTTTATGTGACACGTTCATTGGAAGAGGACACCTTTGCCCATACCCCTTCTGATGAGACCTCCAGAACCTCCTTAGCCTTTGCCACTCTGTTTAATGGCTTAGGGTTTTGCAGTCTTTTAGGGCAGACTGTAGCAAATTGCCTGGACAACAATCTTTATTAAAAAATACGGAGAAAATTATAGTAAAAGAAAATAAATGGTTCGCATAACAATATATATAGATTTGCACTCATAAACTAAGTGAAAGCATCAATTAGAAATAAAAGAAGCAGATGGGGAAAAGGGGGAAAAAGCAATTACCAGTAATTTAAATTAGAATCTATAAAGTATAGAAAATTGGGAAGCTGAAGATATCAGAGAAAAATGAGTGGCTGGGAAGGCTAAGGCCAATGAAGAGGAGTTTTAGTGTACTAGAAACAACAGAAATCTTAGCAATGGTTTAGGCCCGTTATTAGATGGAGATGGTAAAAAGACGCAGAAAAGGTAGAAATGTTCAGTAAATATTTGTTTTGTATTTGGAAAAGCAGAATTATGTGCTTGTATCACGTGAGGATCATGTACTTTCCAGTCCATCAGCAACCAAGAAGGGTGCTATACCTAATCTACTAGGGATAAATATTTTAAAATGTGAGGGTCCTGGTAACTTGCACCCAAGAATCTTAAAAGAGATGGCTTAGGATCTCTTATCTGCTGATACTAATTTTTTAATAAATCTTGGAATAACAAGGAAATTCCAGAAGACTGAAAGAGTGCTAATGTTAAATCAGTATTTAAAAAAGGGCAAGTGGGATGACCTGGGTGTGAAATCATTTCCAGGCAAAATTATGGAAAACCCGATACAGGGTTTTATTAATAAAAAATTAGGGCTGTCGATTAATCACAGTTAACTCACGCGATTAACTAAAACAAATTAATTGAGATTAAAAAAATTAATCACGATTAATCGCAGTTTTAATCACACTGTTAAATAATAGAATACCAATTTAAATTTATTAAATATTTTGGATGTTTTTCTACTTTTTCATATATATTGTATTCTGTGTTGTAATTGAAATCAAAGTGTGTATTATTTTTATTACAAATATTTGCACTGTAAAATGATAAACAAAAGAAATAGTATTTTTCAATTCACCTCATACAAGTACTGTCGTGCAATCTCTTTGTCGTGAAAGTGCAACTTACAAATGTAGATTTTTTTGGTTACATAACTACACTCAAAAACAAATGTAAAACGTCAGAGCCTACAAGTCCACTCAGTCCTACTTCTTGTTCAGCCAATCACTAAGACAAACAAGTTTGTTTACATTTACAGGAGATAATGCTGCCCTCTTCTTATTTACAATGTCACCAGAAAGTGAGAACAGGCATTTGCATGGAACTTTTGTAGCTGGCATTGCAAGGTATTTACGTGCCAGATATGTTAAACATTTGTATACCCCTTCATGCTTCAGCCACCATTCCAAAGGACATGCTTCCATGCTGAGGACGCTCGTTAAAAAAAAAAAAATGCGTTAATTAAATTTGTGACTGAACTCCTTGGGGGGAGAATTCTGTCTCCTGCTCTATTTTACCTGCATTCTGCCATATATTTCATGATATAGTAATCACAGATGATGACCCAGCACGTGTTTGTTCGTTTTAAAAACACTTTCACTGCAGATTAGATAAAACACACAGAAGGTACCAATGTGAGACTTCTAAAGATAGGTACAGCACTCGACCCAAGATTTAAAAATCTGAAGTGCCTTCCAAAATCTGAGACGGACGAGGTGTGGAGTATGCTTTCAAAAATCTTAAAAGAGCAACACTCCAATGCGGAAACTACAGATCCTGAACCACCAAAAAAAAAAAAATCAACCTTCTGCTGGTGGCATCTGACTCAGATAATGAAAATGAACATGCATCGGTCCACTCTGCTTTGGATTATTATCGAGCAGAACCCATTGGCAGCATGGATGCATGTCTCCTGGAATGGTGGTTGAAGCATGAAGGGACATATGACTCTTTTTAGCGCATCTGGCACGTAAATATCTTGCGACACAGGCTACAATAGTGCCATGAGATCGCCTGTTCTCACTTTCAGGTGACATTGTGAACAAGAAGCAAGCAGCATTATTTCCTGGAAATATAAACAAACTTGTTTGTCTGAGCGATTGGCTGAATAATAAGTAGGATTGAGTAGACTTGTAGGCTCTAAAATTTTTCATTGTTTTATTTTTGAATGTAGTTTTTTTGTACATAATTCTACATTTGTAAATTTAACTTTCATGATAAATAGGTTGCACTACAGTACTTGTATTAGGTAAATTGAAAAATACGATTTCTGTTTTTTTACAGTGCAAATACTTTGTAATCAAAAATCAGTATAAAGTGAGCACTGTACACTTTGTGTTCTGTGTTGTAATTGAAATCAATATATTTGAAAATGTAGAAAACATCCAAAAATATTTTAATAAATGGTATTCTATTATTGTTTAACAGTGTGATTAATCGCAATTAATTTTAGTCGCACGATTAATCACGATTAATTTTTTTAGTCACTTGACAGCCCTATAGTAAGTTAGAGGATAGGAATATAATAATGCCTGTCAACATGGTTTCATGAAAAATAGGTCTTGTCATACAAACCTGATTTCATTTTTTACAGGATTACAAGTTTGACTGATAAAGGTAACTACTTAAATGTACTATGCTTGCACTTTTGTAAGGCATTTGACTTAGTACTGCATGAGATTCTGATTTTAAAAATTAGCACTACACAGTATCACGGCACACATTAAATGAATTAAGAACTGGTTAACTGACAGTTCTCAAAAAGCAGCCGTCATTGCGGGGAATCATTATCAAATGGGGATTGTTGTGGGGTGTGCCTGTCCTGTAGAGCCCCCCTGTTGCTCTAGAGCCCCCCTGTTGACCTAGTGGGGTGCTGCAGGCACCTTTCTCACAGAGCCCTTTAAGAACTCCACACAATCCAGATGGTTGCAAAACAAAATTTCCCTGCTGGGGTTCTACTTCAAATTAAATCCCAAAATAACCTTGAAATAAAGTCCCCCCCTCCCTTGGGCTCAGGGATCACACAGCCCTTTTCCTTGTGGCCTGTGGTCTCTGGGAAGAGTTCTCTCCCAGGAGAGCTTGTCCTTCTCTCTGAGGTGGTCATTGTTTAATTCAAGTAGGAGTAGAGAGGTTATTTTACCTCTGTATTTGGCGTTGGTGTAACCACTGCTGGAATACTGTGTCCAGATATGGTATCCACAATTCAAAAAGGATGTTGATAAATTGGAGCGGGCTCAGATAAGAGCCATGAGAATAATTAATAGATTGGAAAACTTGCCTTATAGTTACAGACTCAAGGAGCTCAATCTGTTTAGTTTAATAAAGAGAAGGTTGTGGGGTGAGTTGATTACTATCTGTAAATACCTACGCTGGGAACAAATATTTAATAATGGGCTCTTCTGTCTAGCAAACAAAGGTGTAAGACAATACAGTGGCTGGAAATTGAAGCTAGACAAATTTAGACTAGAAATAAGATTTTTAACGGTGAGAGTAATTAACCATTGGAACAATTTACCGTGGGTCGTGGTTATGCTCCATTACTGACCATTCTAAAATCAAGATTGGATGTTTTTTTCTAAAAGATAAGCTCTAGGAATTATTTTGGGAATGTTCTATGGCCTCTCTTATACAGGAGGTCATACCCATAGACTGGAGGACTGTACCCTGGGAAGCAGTGAGTCTTGAAAGAATTTAGGGGTCATGGTGGACATTAACTCAACGTGAGCTCCCACAGTTGTGCTGTGGCAAAAAGGAATAATGTGATCCCTGGATGTATAAAAAGGGGAATAATAAGTAGGAGAAGGGAAATGATTTCACCTCTTTATATGTCACTGATAAGACAATACAGGACTACTGTGTACTGTTTCAGTGTCCACATTTTAAAAAGTATGTTGAAAAGCTGAAGAGGATGCAGAAAAGAGCCGCAAAATTAATCAAGGGCTACAGAAAATGCCTTACAGTGAGAGAGCTCATTGTGTTTAATTTCTCAAAAAGAAGATTGAGAGGTGAATTGATTGCACTCTGTCATACCTACTTCTGTCTCCACACACAGAACTGCTCCTTTTGTTCCTCAGTAACAGCCTGAACCTTCTTCCATTGAAGTCAGTGGCAAACTTCCCTTTGATTTCAATGGGAGCAGGATTGGGTCATAAGAGAGGTAAATAACAAGTTAGTCACAATTCCTTTGCCAAGTGATGTATTATGATACAAAATTCAATCCACTGACCCCTTGAGTTAATAATTTAGATTCAATTGTGTTGAAAGCCTGATTATGAAGTTGGGAAGTATTTTCATAATGACAGGAAAGAAAGAAGTCACCACAATATTAAATAAGGGCCTCTTATGAGAAAACAAAATTCTTTAGTATAGAATTGCTGGAAATCCAAGAGGGACTACGGGATCAAAAGAGGGAAATTTATTAACAATACATGAACTGCTAGAACTATCCTTATGTGAGTGTCTGACCTTCGAAATAATGAGAGAATGTTATCAGCAACATGGAAGGATAGGCGGAAAGAGTGTAAGGGTCATGAGGTTTTTATTTTTCTGATGAGATTATGACCCGTGAACATAAGCCAACAGGCACGTGGTGCCATCATTATAGAAAACGCTTTCTGAAAGGAAACTTTAACTTAGCCGGTGTAAGAGTTCTTTGAATGAATCATGTAGTTAGAGAAGTAGACGGCAGATGAAAACCTGCGGAAGAGGCAAAGCAACGTCATGACTGACAGAAAACACGAACACGGGTTTTGATCCCACTTTTGAGGTTTTCACTTCGTACAAGAGGTTTGTAGTCACTGCATGGAGTCTAATTCAGTTATGGTGATCAGCACTTACAGTAGTCAGTTGTAATGATCACTTTTGGGAATCTTGGACTGCATTGACAGGTTTGCTTTTGATTGACATTTACAAAGCCTCTATTGCACTCACAGAACACATCTATCTCTGCCCTATTTTCTGCCTTTTGAACAGTGTCTCTGCCAGGAGTAGGCAGGTCTCAGACTTAAAGCATGGCAAAGAGTTCTGAGTAAGCATTTCCCTAAAAAGAAGCATCTCCTCTTATGCTGGGGGAACATGCCGGCTGTGCTGTGTAGATCTGTGTGTCATGTGCTGGAACACTGGCACGGGAGAAACAAATTAATAGATTTTCTTGGCTTACACAGACTTGTTATATTTGATTTATACCTAAATGAGAAGTGATAGACTTCTAACCAAGGACCATAGCTGATAGGTAAGAAAGAGACTTGACCATTGGTGCTCAGATACTGTTGTGAAAGGCATGATCTGAAAATATAGGGTGAATAGATAAGGAGACTGTAGTTTCATATTGATTGTATGTTACTGGAATGTTACAAATAAAAAGCAAATTAAGGAAATGAACTAGGGGGAAAGAAAGCATCAAATGAAAAGGAAAAACAGAAAACAATAAGGAATAGTTTAACACAAACCCAGTGACAGCAGGCACAGAACTGTTGCACAGATCAAAGTAGAAATAATATTTAACAAACAGTTCAAGAGGGGGGATTGTATAAAATAGCAAATAAAATTGCAATTGGAAAAACCATAATAAAACATAGTGTAAAGCTAGACAAAGGAAAGGAGCATTTTTATAATCCTTCTCTCCATCATGCCAGATAAATTCAACATACTTTAACCCATTAATGTTTGGCTGCTATATACCCATCCCCTTCCCATTATCAGCAGCCAGTAGGAAAATGAATGAGGAAAAAGGGGGAGAAACTAACATAATTTGGCCCTGATTCAACAAAGCAGTTAAGCAGAGACTTAGGCACATGCTTAAGTATGTTGCTGAATTGGAAACTTTTTGTATTATATCTGTTACTTTTCAGCAATACCCGTTACCAAGTCTGTGTAAATGACAAATCTTTGAGAATCCTTGAAAGTAGGCGCAGGTGGACTGAGTCTGTCATTACAATAAAACTTAGTACAGTTTGCGACCAACTATCACATCTGCAGATGCTGCAAAATCTACTTTTACAAAGGTATGAGAAGTATATTCTCCCACAGAATTCGGTTTGTTTATTTTGCCCATAAACAGCAGAATAGCGGTGCTGAGAGGAACAGACATTCAACCAAGCTATAAGGTCCTAGGGCAATCCTTCATCTATCTGGAAATAGCAAGAACTAATGTTAGATGATTTATTAAATCTGCCCAAATATAACAAATAAAATGTTAAGATCCTTGAAGCATCTAGGGAGTAAAAGCTCCTGCAAAAGTTTGTGGAGGACTTTGGACAAAAATTATGGAAGATGAGGGAAAACAACCTGCATCCGAAAATTCAGGGCAAACATAAAGCTATCCTATTTGGGGAAAAGGCAGAAAGCAAGAACAAGCTATAGAGAGCTCACAGCCAGCAAAGACTTCTTAGAGAGAGAGCACCTGCTGACCAAAATGGATAAATTTATGAGATCTCTTTCAATGGTATTAGATTGCAGATCCTGCAACCTTAAAGACCTCAATCCTACTCCCTTCAACTAAAAAATGTGTCAAGGAATTTGGTGTGTTTTCTCATATTTCACAGTCAGCAGTCATGTAGGGCTGGTTATGTAAGCGTCAGTGCATACAGATTCTCTCTCTGGGTGAATATGCATAATCTGAACTCATCCAAATTACCACATTCTCTATATAGCTCTCTCCATGAAAAGACTCTCTCTGTTACAAAGGAATGAAAAAATTGCAGTCAGATGACAGAAGAATGTGAAGTCAGTGAACTCCTTCGAGTGTATGAAATAATTTCAGAGGACTCCAAATGTGGCAAGAGATACACAGACCTGTTAGAAGAGAGATGAATACATACTGATACTATACGTTAGGTAATATGCCTAAGGATGGAGTCAGAGAGCCAAATGTATCCCTAGTGCTTTCATTAGGGATAGGTGTGGCTCCAACTCCTGAGACTCCTAAGAATAACACCCAGGGCTGAAATTTCTGTCCTCAAAATCAGTCACATGATCCATTGTCAGTCCGGAAATTAAGCCTATTGAGAACAGTTCCCACCTGTTCCCTATGGAGGTGTAAGAACATTGCATAGCAGCTCACTGGTGTCCTTAATGCTCTCAAATTCTATCTCTGGGCGGGGAGAGAAGACTTCATTCTGATATATAATGCAAGCATTAGTCACTAAACATAGCACAGGCAAGAGTTCACAAATAAACTGTGGCCAATTGTATTTAACTCCCTATTATTTCAGTTATGCACACTGGTATATTATCTGATTTCTTCTAAAATGGGACAGGAGGATGTTTGCTTTAAAATTTCTAAAGATTTTAAACCAATGCTGTTGCCTAAAGATCTCCACTTTCTGCTGTGGCAAACTGTAGCTCAGAGAGCTTTAAAGGCATAGATCTCCTTTCTATTTGAGTACTGCATTAAAATGCTAATTTGGGGCTTGTTCTCAGGAAGTGGTGCTCTGCCAGTGCAAAGAGAACTACTGTGTAGCTCCATCCACATGCTTCTGGAGGCAGGAATACACAGATTTTGGCCTGGCAAAACCCAGTTTTGTCATAGCTCTAAAACCCAGCAAGAGAATGTTTTTCCCCTCTATAGCTGCACTAAGTTTGCCCAGCTCTCAGTCAGGTTACTCAGACTGGGCACTAGGCAGCGAGTTCATCCTTCATGCTATCCATACAGCTGACTGGAACTCAATGGCTGTTTGTTGAGCGGCAGTAGTACTTACTGTATTCTTAGGTTCAAACAGTTCTCTGTAGAGACCCTAGTACGCATAGCTATCTACTATCTAAATCTGTTCTTGCCTAGAACTGGGTGTTGGCTAGAAGCAGTGGAACGTAAGGGTCACGTGACCATGTAATAAATTTCAGTATAGTTTGGAAATACAAACCATTAAGGCTAGGAGTATGTAGAACTCTTAAAGCTTCATATTAAGAAGGGATTACCTGCTTCAACTGTCCCTTTGTTGTACACCCTCTGGGTCTTGGCTGACGAGATCTTAAACTTCTAACCCAAATCTCATTGTCCCCCCAAACATAAAGTAAAAAGTTGAGGTAATCTTTGGGGTTCTTCAGGCTACTTGTCAGAAGTTCCTTCCTGATTCTGTGTTCCAAAGAGGGGTTTCTTAAAATTAATCTTGACTCAGAATGATTTGTTTTATTCTCCTCACTAATATTTCAAGCTGTGTTTCCATTACACATCACCAGAACACAATTGCTCTGATTATGCTGTCCACATGGAAGCTGCAGTTCATCATGTCGTCAACACTTGAAGTGAGCAATTTAGTCCTGTATTTGCTTGGTTGTGTTTAGCACCAGAACAAAAGAAATTTAGATAGAAAAGCAATGAGGATAAAGATGGCAAAATGATTGTAAATGAGTGGACAGAAAAGATAGATAGATATATATATTTTTAAAAAGTAAAATAGACACCCCTCATGTTAAATCCATTCCTCTTGCAATGCTCCGACAGAAGCAGATCAAGAACTACAACTATATGTCTTATCAGCTAGTTCCTGCTCACCTCTGTTGAAAACCAAGAAGGTAGTCCAGGGGAAGGTTACAGTAATGTGGAATTAGGGTTAAAAGGATATGGGTGCTTTAAATAAATTTTGAACTGTTAAGTGACTAGTTCCTGGATATTGCTCTATGCCTACAGTTGAAGACAGTAACTGCTTTCTAACCTACGCTGCCAAACATCTCTTCTTGAATGATTTTTAAATTGGTGAAACAGCTATTCAATCTGTACTCTATCCTGCCAAGGTAGTAAACATCTCCTACAGCGTTGAGTGTCCTCGAATCCCAGTGAGTACTACTCAGAACCTTGCATGATCAGGTCCCAAGTTAGGAAAATGTATAGCTAGCAAATCTTGAAGATGAAATTAAACTGATATCTGACAGGGTGGTAATAAAAGACAAAGCTTGATGTGTTAGATATTCTTGGTAGTCCATCGATCCGATGATGACAAATCTGTGCAGATCATCTGTTGTTGGTCTTATGGTGTGCCCTGTGATGGCTATACAAGCCAATTCTAGAGGTGCACATTTTGCTGCAGATGGTGCATGGGAAGTTCGCGGTTAGTGGATTGTGCGCTGCTGATGCTCTGTGACGTCGTTCGCATGCCTCTTGTAGACGCTGGCAGCGGTCTTCCTCAAAGGCGATGCAAGTATTTCTGACTATTGCACGCCACTGTGTTCTATCACTGGCGGCGTCCTCAAGGTCCCTAGGTTTGATACTGCTGTACTGCAGATTGGCTTTGATGGTGTCCTTGTAACGTTTCCATGGACGACCTATATGCCGGATGCCCTGGGAGAGCTCACCATACAAAAGCTGATGGGGGATTCTGTTGGCATCCATGCAGCTGACATGACCTGTCCAACGCAGCTGTGACTTCATGATCATCATTTCGATGCTTGCCATCTGGGCTTTCTCGAGGACCTCGAGATTGGGCACTTTGTCTTGCCAGCGAATCTTCATGATGTTGCGGAGGCAGCGCATGTGAAATGCTTCGAGCTGCTTGATGTGACACCTATATAGTGTCCATGTTTCGCATCCGTACAAAAGAGATGAAAGAGCAACAGCTCTGTACACAAGCAGTTTTGTTGACATCCGGATGTTGTGGTGATTTAAAACTTTGACACGCAGACAGCCAAGTCCCTGGCTTGCTTTGGATATTCATGCATTGATCTCATTATCCAGTGATCCATCACTGGATATGACACTACCCAGATATTTAAAGTTCTCCACTACTTTCAGCTGAGTGCCGTCGATGGAGATACTCGGGACAGAAGCATTTGATCCAGGTGCAGGTTGATGGAGAACTTCTGTCTTTCCGAGGCTGATAGTTAGTCCGAAAAGTTGCGAGGCCTCAGCAAACTTGTTGACAATGTGCTGAAGATCATTTTCAGTGTGAGCCATGAGGGCACAGTCGTCAGCAAAGAGTGCCTCAAGAAGGAGTTTCTGCACTGTCTTAGTCTTTGCATTCAGACAACGGAGGTCAAAAAGTGAACCATCGTGCTGGTATTTCAAGTATATACCTCGGTCCAGATCTTTCATTGCATGGTTAAGGACACATGCAAAGAACAGGTTAAATAGGACAGGAGCGAGAACACATCCTTGTTTCACGCCATTGGTGATGTTAAAGGGGGCTGATGTGGCTCCATCAGACAATATTTCGCCTGTCATGCTGTCATGAAAAAGGGGTATAATCTGGACAAATTTTCTTGGGCAGCCAGGTCGTGTTAGAATGGTCCAAAGGGCTTTCCTGTTTACGGTATCAAATGCCTTTGTCAGATCTATGAAGACAGCATACAGGTGCATGTTCTGTTCAATGCACTTCTCTTGTATTTGTCTGACAGCAAACACCATGTCAACTGTGCTCCGGCCAGATCGAAAACCACATTGACTTTCAGGTAGATTTGCCTCGGAAATACTGGCTATTAGGCGGTTCAAGATGATGCAGGTGATGATCTTCCTTCCAACAGAGAGGAGGGATATGCCTCTATAGTTTCCACATTCTGCTTTGCTGCCTTTGCTCTTGAAGAGAGAGACAACAGTAGCATCGCGAAGGTCCTGTGGTATGTTTTCATCCTCCCAGATGTTGATGATCACGCTGTGGAACGCTGCTAGTGCTGCTGGACCTGCTGCTTTGTATATCTCTGCTGGTATCCCATCTTTTCCAGGAGCTTTCCCTGAACTCATCTGGCTAACAGCTTTCTTAATCTCATCTATAGTGGGCGGAAAGTCAAGATCTGTCAGAGCAGGTTGTTGTGGAATTTCATTAAGGACATTATTATTCACGGTTGATGGTCTATTGAGAAGGTTGCTAAAGTGTTCTCACCATCTTTCGTTGATACCTTCTTTATCTTTAATCAGCGTTGTGTTGTCTAATGAGAGCAATGGGGTGGTCCTTGGTTTAAAGGGTCCTTAGACAGTCTTAATAGCACTGAAGAACATCTTTAAGTTGTGGGTCTCAGCATAGTGCTCAATTTCTTTGGCTTTGCTCTCCCACCAGTTGTCTTGTATCTGACGGAGGTCTTTCTGTGTTTTACTCTGAAGGTACTTGAAATGGTCCCGTGTGTTAGATAAAGGTGATGCTAATTGCCAGGAATAAATGTGTAAAACAGATTAACAGAAAGCTACAGTTGTATCCATTAGAAGATAACTAGCATGGGAGTACAAGGTTTTGTTTTATCCCTCATAACATTTTAAGAGTTAATGTGCAAGGTTCTGAGTAGTAATCTGTTCATTAATTTACATCATCAGGCTGCCTTTGGTAAGAAACCCTGGAAAAAATAGAAAGAGAGGGGGTTTCTTTAAAAGGACTTTCATGGGAATTGTCTTAGATTCATAGACTTTAAGGTCAGAAAGGACCATCATGATCATCTAGACTGACCTCCTATACATTGTAGGCCACAGAACTTCACCTATCCACTCCTATAATAGACTCTGGCTGAGTTACTGAAGTCCTCAAATCATGGTTTAAAGTCTTCAAGTTACAGAGAATCCACTTAAACCTGCACGTGACTCATGCCCATGCTGCAGAGGAAGGCAAAAAATTCCCAAGCTCTCTGCCAATCTCACCTGGGGGGAAATTTCTTCCCGACGCCAAATATAGCGATCAGTTAGACCCTGAGCATGTGGGCAAGACCCACCAGCCAGACACCTGGGAAAGACTTCTCTGTAGTAACTCAGAGCCCTCCCCATCTCTTCACCCTGTCCACTTTAAATTACAACCTGTATCACTTCCTGTAATCATGGCTATGATTCACTTCTTTGTGTGTAGAAGCAATATGGTAAGCAAGATTTTTTTGTGTGCGCTTACACACACTGTAGAAACATTGGAACAATACTGCTAAGAGCCTCTTAAAATCTAATTTTTGAAAGCATTTGTTTGTTGCATTGCTAAGGGAAACATCTGATTTCAAATAAATCTAAAAAGACAATTCTGGGATGTTACAAGACACAGAAATAACCAAACATAAAAACAGAAAAGGAGTAAAAATAGGAACTGAAAACCAGAATCTGTGATCACTCATCAAAAATCCAGCTTAAACCTAATAGTGAAGGGGAAATGAAGAACTGAAAATAAAAGGAGGCCTAGAAAGGCAAATGACAGAACAGGATTTATTAAGGCCTGTAGATTTTTACAGATCTGTTCATTTTTGATCTCCAAATATTTGGATCCATATTTTAATAACTAAATCAGATAGTTCCACAAAAAATGAAGGTGTCCTAAACACAGAGCATGAGGTGAATAAATGTGACAAACAATTAGAACTTTATGGCCAATATTTTCAAAAGAGCACAGCACCCAAAATTGCAGCCAAATTTCCGAAAGAGCCGCTTATCCTGTGTACTGAGCCTTTTTGAGAAGTGTCACAATGGGAGCTGCTGGGTGTTGAGCTCTTTTGAAAATCTGGCCCTATATCTAGTAAATGCTCAAAATCCAGTGTTGAGGCATGCTACTTATGTCTGGGAATTGTTGTTTTTCTGCATTTAATATGTTTTCATAGAAATCGAATCGAGCCAGCATTCTGCACTTTTTGTATGAAATTGAACTTGATTTAAAGAGAAGGGGGAAAAGGCAATTAAGACAAAATTCTCCCAGGCACTAAAAAAGCGCACGTGCGCACACACACACACACACACACACAGGCACTTTATTTTAATGCTCCTAGAGCGTGGCCTCTGAGCGTATAGGGCGTGGCCATTTCAGTGTGGCCAGTGAATCCCCAGGCCAGAACCTGTGCCTAGAAGCCACACATGAAACCATGATTGCTTCTGTAGCCCTGAGTCAGCACCAAAAAGGTGGCACTGGTGCTTCATGCTCTGCCCTTAGTTCCATTTCACACAACCCATTTTCTAGGGGGGAGGGATAGCTTAGTGGTTTGAGCATTGGCCTGTGAAACCCAGGGTTGTGAGTTCAAACCTTGAGGGGGCCATTTAGGGAACTGGGGTAAAAATCTGTCTGGGGACTGGTCCTGCTTTGAGCAGGGGGTTGGACTAGATGACCTACTGATGCCCCTTCCATCCCTGATATTCTATGATTAAGTTGTGCACAGGGACCAAGACAGGATCTTCTAGCCAGTAGGGATCTTTAGAATGGGCATAATACTGTAGATAATTCTCTCAAGATGTGCTAGGATGTTGCACTAATAGTACTGTAAGACAGGAATCTGAGAAAAAAATATTAAGATTGTCCACATCGGCTTATTACTGAACATGCTTCATTGATAAGGAAGAAAACAAGCATGGCATAGCGAAGAATACAAAGAATTGATTCCAAGATTGAATTATACGAAGTGTCAGGACACATTCAATTGTATTAATCTCTGTCCTATTGAAGAAACACTTCCTCGTGTTTAAAGAGTTTTCTGTGAAAGTTTCTGAGGTTCTGCCATGGAGGCCGGCATGTTCCCACTTACCAGTAGGAAGCAAAGGAAACTCGGGAACAAACTCATTCTTTATAGAAATCAGTGAGAAAAGCTCTGGACTTTGAATGTTGCATTTAGGCAAATTTTAATATATGTTACTGAAAATTTTTCAGGTAAATGTCATTTTGTTTTAAATTAACTTGTATTTCTTTCCTTTATTGCTACCTGATTTCCAGGAATTTCTGATGACCTTGACCTCTTTCTCTTACAGATCTTAAGGCCACAGGGATAATTAGGACTCTATAGTATGACAGTCTGCATAATACAGGCCATAGAATTTCACCCAGTAATTCCTGTATGTATTTATCTAGGATACTAATATGGCCCCACAGTATCTGAGTACCTCTCAGTTTTTCACATAACTCCTGTGAGGTAGGGGAATACCATTATCCCCATTAACACATGCGGTGCTCAGGCACAAAAAGTCCTAGGGCCCCTAGAGAATCACGGGAACACACTGCAATTCACAAAGCCTTGGTTAGGCACTCAGGCTCCTATGCAAAGAATGGGGAGAGAGAGAGAGAGACTGTGATTCACAAGCCAGCACGCTACTCTGCCCCTCCCCTCTCTCTGAGTTAGGTGCCTAAGTCCGGGCTGCACGAAGGCACCTATCTCTGTTAGCCAGAATCCCTCTTTGGAATTAGGCGCCCATGTCGTTTTTCGGAAGAGGAGGCGGACCATCTCCCTCATAACTTTTACCCCCCTGGTGAGGGTATTCACCTGCGATGTGGGAGTCATCTGAGGGAGCGAAGAGAGAGAGCGAGAGCACAAGCATGAGAATGACTCTGTAGACTGGGGATGAGAGGATGCATCTAGGATGTGGGAGACTGAGGGTTTACTCCCGCTGCTTCAATGACTCTTTCATTGTTTATCCACAATGGAACAGGTTCAACAAGATAGACTAAGGGAGATGCGCATCAGAATATCCCATGGTTTGGTGGTTAGGGCACTCACCTGAGAGGTGGCTGATCCCAGTTCAAATCTCTTCTCTTCCTCAGATGAAGGAGCGACTTGGAGTGGGTATCTTCCCACATCCCAGCTGAGTTCTGTAACCAGTGGGCTAAAAGTTATGAGGGAAGTCATCCTCCTCTTCTCCCCACCTTGGCTGTTTTGTGACTACTTGCTTGAGGGGCCACCTCTGGTAGGTGGCCTCTGAGCACAACTACTAGATCAGGCCCTGCACATGATGTAGGCGGCCAAATGCCTATCTTCCCCTGGTTTGTGGATTGGTGTAGGGATTAAGTGGGAGAAAGGTGTCCCAGGCGTCTAGGGGGAAGCAGCAGTATGCATCCTGGGAGGCAGAAACAAAGGCGCCGAAGGAACTTTTGGCAGCTAAGATTTTGCAGTAAAGTTTGTTTAGATGCCTATCAGGTTCAGCAGGAATTTTGTGAATTGCAGTGGAGCCTAAATCTGGGGTTGTGACTCTAGTCCTAAATGACTTGTTTAAAGTCACTCAAGAAGTCTGTCACAACAGGAAATTGAACCCTGATGTCTCAAGACCTAGATTAAAATCTTAGCCACTTCACGATACTTCCATCTATCAAATCATATAACTTGTGATTGAAATAGAGCATATTGTGACATTGCACTCCATAATGTTTTATGGAAATATGCTTATGAGTGTAAATATGATATAACTGGAATATGCTTTATGCAAAAGGTCTCTTGTAAGATATCATTACAAAGCTTATAATCTACTGAGTGCGTTCATCCTATTTGTATGAATGTTTCATTCTTGTATCTGAAACTAGGAATATGAAGTATAACTCTAAGGTCCTATTGTAATTATGCAAAGTGTGGGCCATTAATGGTGGTTTAGAATCTTGATGGCTCCCATTGACTAGGACAACTGGTTGTAAATGGTCTGTTTACTTGCAAACCTTCCTGGGTACGTGCGGGCCAGCCCTGGAAAAATGGAGGGGGTCTCACAGGACATGTGAACATGTCACTTGATATGGGAATCCATCTTAAACCTGGTGCTTTTCCATTTAGAAGGAGGGGTGGGAACCCAGAGAGAAAAAACATTCCTGCCTTGTGCCAAAAATATAAAAGGGGGTGGAACAGAACAAAGGGGTGCCAGTCACGAGAAAGCCCCTGCTTTTCACCTAAGGTGCCTGCTGGAACTAACAAGAACTGTACCAGGGGAAAGAATTGGGCCCAGACTAGAAAGGAGTCTGGTCTGTTGAAAAAGCCTATTGGAACATCTCTGAGGGTGAGATTTACCTGTAATCAGTTACTTAATGTATTAGGCTTAGACTTGCGTGTTTTGTTATATTTTGCTTGGTAACTTACTTTGTTCTGTCTGTTATTACTTGGAACCACTTAAATCCTACTTTTTTTACTTAATAAAATCACTTTTGTTTATTGATAAACCCAGAGTAAGTGATTAATACCTGGGGGAGCAAACAGCTGTGCATATCTCTCTATCAGTGTTATAGAGGGCGGACAATTTATGAGTTTACCCTGTATAAGCTTTATACAGAGCAAAATGGATTTATTTGGGGTTTGGATCCCATTGGGGTCTGGGTGCTGGAGATAGGTGACCTGCTGAGCAGTTTTTGGTTAAAGACTGCAGCTTTGGGGGCAAGGACCAGACCTGGGTCTGTGTTGCAGCAGGCTAGCCTGTCTGGCTCAACAAGGCATGGTTCTTTAGTCCCAAGCTGGCAGGGAAAACAGGCTCAGAGATAATCTCAGCACATCAGGTGACAGTCCCAAGGGGGTCTCTGTGACCGAACCCGTCACACACATGTTTTAGAACTATATTCAATCTTGATGTTTTGGATTCTGACCTCTTCTGTCCCGGCATCTTCAGCTCAGTATTCTCTAAAGGTAAGTGGGAGGAGGTAGTACTAATGTTGGACTTGAGAGAGTGAACAGAGTAGGTAAAATCTAGTGCTGAGGATGGGTGGAATGTTGAACTTAGGCTGCTAGGGGGAGTTTGGTCTGTGAGAGCAGTTACACTGCAGAGACAGAGTAGGGGAAACACATCAAAGGAATGCTGTTTCTTGGGAAGGGGTGCAAGTTGATTATCTTTTGAAATTTCTGAGACAAGGTGGATGAAGTAATATCTTTTATTGGACCAACTTCTGGTGGTGAGAGAGACAAGCTTTCGAGCCATACAGAGCTCTTCCTCATGTCTGGGAAAGGTAATCCCAAGTGTCACAGCTAAATGCAAGATAGAGCAGATTGTTTAGCATAAGTAGTTAGCACATATTCTAAGAGACAGTTCAAGGTAGAGTGGCCTGTTAACATCTCTGCAGTCACAGGGCAAAAGAAGGGGTGAATGGGTTACAGATTGTTGTAATAAGCCTTAAATCCAGTGTCTCTCTTCAGTCCATGATTTTTAGAGCTTATCTACACTACAGAGTTTTGTCGACGCAAGTTAAGCCGATGATCAAAAACAGGTATAATTATATCACTTGTGCATGTTCACACAATGCTCATTCTGTTGGCAGAGTGTGTCCACAGTTGGTGCTGTAGCTTCGACAGAGAGAGCAGTGCACTGTGGGTAGCTATCCCACTGTGTTACTCACCACCTTCTGCAGTTAGGAGTTGTGCGACGGTGGAATGGATCGCAGTGCATCGTGGGTGCGGGCTCAACTCCCATGATGCAGTTTTTTCCCTTCCATCATTCCATGGGTTTCCAACTTCATTTTGCGGCATTTTCAACAACCCCTGTTTACTGTGCACCCACATTGTGTTCTGCCTGGATCATCTCTGTTTGCTCCTCCATCACTTTTATCATCTGCTCCTGGTCCTTCACAGTTCGCACCTCGCTTTGCTTTCTGTCCTGCCTGTCTATTTTAAATTTTTCCTTTAAAGTCTTTTCCCCACTCCCTGTGTTCCCTTTTTTTTGGCCTCAGAGGAGTGGAGCACCTCTCAGAACATGTCCTCCTTGCTTCAATTTGGTCGCTTCCTTATCTGGTAGAGGTGCTCCGCCTGTGTGTAGGGGGTTCCCCTGAAGGCCACATCTGCAGAAACACAAGGAACAATAAACAGAAGTATGAATGTTATTTCACGCATAGCATTGAATCATTATAATAAAATACACCTCTTTTTACGTACGAATCATTTTCTCATTGTTCCTTGGCAAGCACACATCTCAGTGAACACCCTAAACGGGGAGTTTAGGGCCAGGGCCAGAGCCAGGGCCAGGGCTAGGCAATCAAGATGGGGCAAAGGGTCACGTGGTTTTTTAAGGGGATCACTTCAGGCGACTAGGGACATGTTGTAAATTCTGCCACAGGCAGGATTTTCCACAGGCAGGGGTCATTGAAGCCGATATCTCACTACTGAGGGTAAGCAAGGGTGCATCTCCTGCATGCGTGCAGCTTCAGAGCTAGTCCCTATGCTCCTCGGCTATGTGACACTTTGGTCCCTGCACAAGTGATTGCTGACTGGCTCGAGAAAGTTTCCTACAATGGGGGGGAGGAACCAATCAGCTCTGCCAAGGAACCTTTGGCAGAGGATTGGCGAGTACGTCCAGGAAAGTTTCCTAAAGATATCTCTGGAGGATTCCCGTGAAATCTCGGTGTGCATTAACACACTGTTCCGCTGCACTGCTTAGCTACACGGGGGAATGTGAAGCACATGCAAACACAGCAAGCCTTGTACATTTCTATCCCTTCACCCACTTCTAGAATATACAAAGCAAAGGGCAGCTCTACCTCATATAACCGAGCAGCATCAACTCAAAAAGGTCACTTACCTGGTCTCTCCTCTCCCACATCATGCGCACCAGAGATGGAATGTTGGGACTGGCTAGACCCCTCCAGAGTGGAAATGAGGCCGTGACTCACTGTGCCACCGGACGACCCTGCTTGGGCTCCATGTCATCCTCTAACTCGACCTCCTCATTCCACAACTTCATCCTCGGGGTTGAGTCCACTGTCCGCCATCTCCAGCCCTGCAGAAGTGTTCCCGGTGCTCTTGGTGGTGGCCGAGGATGGCATCCAGCTCCTTATAGAAGCGTCAGGTCTTCAGCGCAGCACCAGAGCAACGGTTTGACTCCCTTGCCTTCTCATATGCCTGCCTCATAGCCTTTATCTTCGGATGGCACCGATGTATGTCCCATAAGTAGCCCTTATCCAACATACCACGAGAAATCTAACCATAGATATTGAAGTTACTACGGCTGGAGTGGAGCTGGGATTGCACAGCCTCCTCTCCCCTCAGTGCCAGCAGATCCAACAGCTCAGATGTGCGCCAAGCGAGGGAGCGTTTGCTGCGTGGAGCCGCCATGGTCAGCTGGGAAGATGCGACGTGAGCTCTCCATGCCAAGCAAACAGGAAGTGGAATTTCAAAAATTCCTGGCCCTTTAAAGGGACAGAAGCCTGTATACCTTGGTGCAAGGCAGTGGAGTTCAAACCGCTGACCAGAGCGGTCAGGATGGGCATTGTGGGACACCTCCTGGAGGCCATATATAGTGACATAACCAAGCGTGGTGTCTACACTGACACTTTGTCGATATAACTTTGCTGCAAAAAGCTCTATGCCTCTCATCAAGGTGGTTTTATTTTGTCGGCAAAGCAGGAGAGTTTTGTCGGCAGAAGGAGCATGGCAGTGTGTACACTTCCACTGTTTTGTCAATGAAACCTGACTTTTGTAGACAATACTGTATAGTGTAGACAAGGCTTTAGTGTCTAGCAGAGTTATGAATTTAAGCTCCCAGGCTTGTCTTCTGAAAATGTTATATAGGTTTCCTTTGAGGGTGATGACTGAAAGGTCGGACAGAGTGAGTGCTTTGTGAAAAGCGTTCACCCACAGGTGATAGGGTGTTTTGGTCTTTTATCATTTTCCTTTGTGGGTTCATTTGAGAGTGTAGTGATTGTCTGGTTTAACCCACATAGTTGTTGTCGGAACATATAGTGCACTGGATGTGGTAACACCACCTGTTCATTGTAGCAGTGAAGATACGTCTACAGGTTTTGCATCAGGCAGGATCTGGTGCCACTTCCATATTTAGCCATAAAATAAGAAAATATAAGTTAAATTAAAAGAGAAATGTATTTACCTTCAAAATAATTTAAAATACATGTTGAACCTTGCCACAAAAATGGCAATATAAGTCCAATGTTTTTCCCTTTGATCCCAATGTATTATTATTTAATTTTTAGCACCCAGTGGTTTGCTAGGCACTTAACTGTAAGCTCTTTCGGTCAGGTTCCAATTGTACTGTCATATGAAAACAGAATGTCAATGTGCAATGCATTTCTTCCTCTGCCAACTTCTCTTAATTCCTGTCTGGTAGCAGGAAAATAGAAGCCTCTGAGTAAGTGCTTTGTTTTTTTCTCTTTAAGTGTACTATTACTTCGTTTTGCTTTGTTTCAAATGACAATTCCTATTGTCCGGACACAAGTCTAGTTAACTCTGACATTTTGAAAAACACTAGCGTTTTCCCTTAATGTGGAATACAGCCTGAAATATTCTTTTAAGTGGAAATCCAGAAACCACAAATGTATTTAATGAACTTGTTAACTTTGGAATCATGTGTGAAAGTTCAATTAACGCTAATGAAAATATGCTTCTAATAACAGTCACAGCATTTCTAGTCACTGGAAAATTTCTAAGCACACTCCATTTAATTTCAGCTTCTGCAATGAAGCATCACCCTTTATAGAAGTGGAATGCACTGAATCCTAATTGTTCTTGAAAGCATTAGCATGAATGTCTCCCCTTTAATAGAATTTAAAGAGCCTTCTGGTGACTAGTCAAAGTAAGTCTTTTCCTGAAAAAGAAAGTACAAAATCAAGGTTTTGATAAATCTTAAAAGTTCAACAGTGGATTTTTACATTGGAATGTATAGAGCTCAAACCTTTTAGTAGGTTATTCTTGTTTTCCTAGCTTGGGCAGCAAAAAGTGAATTCGGCACAAAACCTTTGTATGGCTGACTTTAATTCAAACAGTGAATTTAGATGTGCTGTTTTAGCCTGTGCTGCACCTTTTCCATTTAACCTAATAATTGAAGGTTTGAGTAGTCTGTAAACTTGCTTAGGAAACAAGCTTATATTTTCCCCTCTCATGCATGCAATGCTTGCAGTCCTGGGAAAGTCAATGGAGGGGTGGAAAAGGCAAGTTGAAGAGCTCCGCGGTGCATCCCCTCCTTTTTCTCTTTCAAGTGCTGATAATATTTAGGGTGTGAACTTTCTTAGGCCACAGTCCATGCTCTTGTTTTCTTTCTCCCTAGAACAAACTGCTTGAAAAACAGAAAACAGCACCAAGTTCTGGTTTTTACCCCTTTTAATTCTCTGTGCACAATTCCTCTCTCTCATCTGAGCATATCACAGATTTCACTAGTCAGGACTTGTTTTGCCGTTTGACCCCATGTCGGTTAAATTTAAAAAAATATCTTAATGTTCTAAGTTTGTTCTTCTGGAAGATCTCAGCTAATGTTTTCTCATAAGCTTACTAAGCTTTATGGCTGAAATAAACTGAAGATCAGGCCCAGTTGAGGTTGGTCACCCAAAATCCTTTTAACGTGTATCAATTTGGGCATCTAAAAACTGAGGCATCAGAATCACTGCTCATTTATGGAAAATCTTGGTTTACATTTCCTAGCTGCTTCAGGAGATTCAAATTATAGGGCAGTCGTCCCCAAGCTTTTTACGTTGCACCCCCCATTATCTCTGTCCATGCCCTCCACTTCCCTGCCCCCCGCCCCAGGAGCTGTGGCTGGGAGTGGGGCTATGGTCAGGACCGAGACTGGGGCTGGAGCTGCGGATGGGCCAGGAGCCAGGACTGCGGCTGGGAGTGGGGCTAGGAGCGGAGCCACAGCTGGGGGGCATGGCCGTGGCCTGGGTCAGAGCTGGGGGCAGAGTGAGGCTGGGTGGCACTCCCTCCCCCCCCCCTCGGGGGGCGGGCCTGGCCCCTCCCCCCCCCCCCCCCCCCCCCCCCCCCGAACGTTCCTCTACACCCCACAATTTGGAGAACGCTGCTATAGGGTAAGGTTCTCCATTGTCCCTAATTGTTTGTGTATTCATTTACAACAGTATAAAGTAAATACATTGCCATTGTGATTTATTAGTGTTTTACACTCTCTGCTCTACACCTGGTACTGGGCAACAAAGAATCTGACCCTTAATGTTTTCTTCATGTGGAGCCATCTCTCCATTTGTGAGCATTAAGGACACACTGTAGGTTCATCCCAAACAATAAGTCTACCAGAATATGGGTTGCAAGGATTGAATTTACCAGTGCATATACCTTATGGGTGCCTTGCAAACACAATGAAGTGATCTTGTGGGAGTGCTACACTATCCTACCCCACATTTTCAAAATGAAAATGGAAAGAATGTCTCCTGGAAAGTGGCAGCTGCTTTTTGACATTCGTGGAATGGGAGAAGTGAAAGCTTTATGGTGTGTAACTGTGACACTGCATTCCAACATAAGCTTCTCCCTGTCCTCCTTCCAACCAATAAACCAGTCTTCTTCCCTTTTCACTCTCTCCTCTCCTAAACTTCTGCTGTTTATGTGTTTTAATCATAATAGCAACAAATCCATCCATGCCGGCATTATCATACCGTTACAAATTTTGGCTGTCGCCTCTGGCACTTTCCTCAGAGTCAGGATGATATTGTCCGCTTTGATGGGACTTAATTCTGAGTGTAAAATACTGCTCTGTCAGTGAATATTTTCTACATTAAACTTTTCAGTCCAACAATAAGATACAGATTTTTGGGAGAACAGTTTTCTCATTATTACCAAAATCCATAAAAAGCTTTTTTTTAATGTTTTTAGGCGAGTCTTCACAGTTACCCAAATATTTATAGTACAGAATAATTTGCATTTCAGCCCTGCGAGACTTGTAAATGTAATGCACAGTCTGTGAGTTTAATATTTGTAAAATACATACTTTAATAATTCACAAATAGTTCTTATATAGTGTTAGCCCATAGAGTATTAACCAAAGGAGAAATATTTTGTACTGTCTATAAATTGCATTAAGGCTAGAACTCAAAATTGCATAGTGCAAGTCCACATTCCATATGGCAAAGTTCTTGTTATGAGTACTTGCTTTTGGGGGAAAAAATCAACCAATTTCAAAATACAGATGACCATTTTTTTCCTGTTAAATTTCCCACATAGAATATTCTAATTAAATCATATTCTTTTCCTCCAGGTTGACAGCAAATCAGGTTGAAGTCAGTGGGGACTAATCATTTGAGTAAGGTTTTTCATGTGCATAAGTAGGTTTTCACTCTTTGTCAGTGCAATTTCTTACCCTCAGGTAATTGGTATTGGGATACAAGTTCTTTCCCTTGGGCTACAGAATACAGCCCTCATCCATTGTAACCAAAGTCTTTGTCCTGTGATGTCCTATGATGACCCATGTGAAATGAGTTGATGGTCACAGTTCACTTTCCATTAGACAGGTGTCCACATTGCAAAACCATTGCTATAGTTGGCACTGACAGCCTTGTCGGGAGCTGCATCTGAGGACCGTGGACTCGGAAACTGATTCAAAGGCCACTGACATCAGCATAGACTGAAGTACTCACACCTCTACAAGAGGTGGTAATTGAGCGTGGGCAAAACCTGATTTGCTGCTGCCCCTTCTTTACCGGTTCTGTGGAGAAAGAGAAGATCTTTGCCTCCAGTGCTGTCAGCCTCTTGACTTGGGTGAGCTCTGCATTGACTATAAAATATCCTAGATGATAAGTCCAGTATTATCCTGGTAAATTATTCTTTTAAATATACACCTCTACCCCGATATAACGCTGTCTTCGGGAGCCAAAAAAATCTTACCACCTTATAGGTGAAACCGTGTTATATCGAACTTGCTTTGATCCACCGGAGTGCGCAGCCCCGCCCCTCCGGAGCACTGCTTGGCCGCGTTCTATCCGAATTCGTGTTATATCGGGCTGCATTTTATTGGGGTAGAGGTGTATTTTATTCATATTGGTCTTGATTCTGCCCCACTGGAGGCAATGGGAGTTTTGCCGCTGATTTCAATGGGAGCAGGATCACACCCATAACCACCATACGAAGAGTTGTGTAGCATTGGAAGCACCCCACAGAACCATAAAGTCTCCAGTGTTCTGATTACAACTCAGCCATGTAAAGTCAATACACATTTATACTTACTGTTATTCTGTTGTGATTAGAAATACTGGCAACAAGTAATTCTCTGCTGTCAGAAGCCAAAATGAGACACGGCGTAAGATTTCTCTGCCTCCGGCTTTCTTGCCCCGAAAGACACATCATTACTGATGCTCATTTAATCTTGGATCTTCTGTGAGATGACTGAGCTACACAAAATGGATGTTTCATAAAGTATTAGAAATTCCATGATAATGTAAACAGAAAAGTCTGATGGTATTCAACAGATCTGGTGCAAAACAGCACTGTACAAAAGTATTACCCTGGTGTTTGGGGCAGTTAGTGTGGATATTGTAGTATGTTTTTAATAATGGTATGAAAAACAGCAGAAGAGCTAAAACTCCAGAGGCCTGATTCACATTTACCCTAAGGCCTCTTAACACTGTCAGAACAGTAAATAAGAATCAGGACCCAGGCTTCCAGCCTTCATGACCAGATTCACATTTACACTAAGGCAGCAGAAAGTGACCTTAAAATGGACATACATTTTTTATCTCACCTTAGTGGAAATGAGAATCAAGCCCACAGAATTAAGAACTGGTTTTCTGCCTTAGCGCTACACAATATTCATCATTATACTGAAGAGCTGCAGTCTAAAATACAAATACCTTTTACAAAAAAATGTTTGCCCCTGAGGTTTGTTTCTATCCAGGTGGAACTGCCAGGAAGTACTGTAGGCATAAGGCATTAAAGACATACTTCAAATAAAACTGAATAATCTGGTGATGTTCTTTGTGTGTCCTCTGCATAGTCCCAATCTTGGCATTGTGCCAACCAGTTCATTCTGAACAATAGAATTCTAGCTAGCTCAAATGCCTCCCTTGCCCCTCCCCTCAGTGAACATCAACTGTTCCAGGGCAAGAGTATAAAAAGGGTGTTGAGCTCCAGCCAGCTCAGTTCCTTCCAGCCATAACCATCTGAATGGATTAAGAACCACTCTGGGGTGTTCCTGAACATATAGCTGGTTTGGTTTTAGTTTGATAGTCAGTTAAATAGTTTTACTATTAATATTAGATCAGAGTAATTATAAGTTCTTTGGTGAAAGGAGGGCGGAACCGAAGAATAAAGCCTGGATTTAAAAGGTGCATGTCATACCTGTCTGTGTACCCGGTGTCTGACCGACATGCCAGATGCCTGGCATGTTTGGGTGAGGGACACTCACTGCTGAAATGCTTAATTTGCTCAATCGTCAAAATATGAGCAAATCAGGAGAGGCAGAATAGGCTTCAAGCAATTTTACCACAAGAGGCGCAGTCAGCAAAACTGTCTGGAACTGTATGAGTGCAAGGTTCAGAAAAGTCTCAGAGACCAGCTTCAGCTCTGTGAAGTTTTAGGGTTCAACTCAGACCAGTAAGGGGCTGTGTTACCACCTGACCTGTAATCCTGGGTGTGTGAAACGCTCTGCTGCTGCAGCTCACAGCCTGGATACCGACAGCCAGAAGACAAGCATGCAGTTCCAGAGTGTCTGTGTGCTGTGCAGCCCTGGCTTAACGCTCTGACCCCAGCCAACACAACAGTCTGGGTTATTACTTGCAGGATGAGCCCAACACACTCCCAATCCCAAATTTCCCCAAAACCATCTGCCCTGAAGTGTCCAGCCCTATCCTCGAACCTTCAGAGAAGCAATAAGGTTTGTTGCTCCTTTAAAGAGACAAAAAGTGCAGCTCATTATTTTAACTGCAGTTAATAATCTCTTCGATTCAAAAACAGCACTGGGTGGTTTAGAGTAAATGTAAAACAAGTTTATAAACAAAAAGAGAGAGGTTTTAAGTGACTTCAAGTAAAAGGGATAATGACAAAAATGGTTACAAGCAAACAAAAGTAAACTGCTTTCTAGTGGTTAGGACTTAACAAGCTACCGTCTATGTTCAAGGTAGATTGGTGAGAAATTTTTCTTCTTTCCAGCCATGGCTCACGTTCTCTCAGTCAGGACCTTCCACAGAAGTATAAGGTGCTAGTTTCCCCTTTCTTTCTAGGTGAAGGATGATGTAGGGGCATGTGGGGGGGAGGGATAGCTCAGTGGTTTGAGCATTGACCTGCTAAACCCAGGGTTGTGAGTTCAATCCTTGAGGGGGCCATTTAGGGAACTGGGGTAAAAATCTGTCTGGGGATTGGTCCTGCTTTGAGCAGGGGGTTGGACTAGATGATCTCCTGAGGTCCCTTCCAACCCTGATATTCTATGATTCTATGCTGCCCCTCTCTTTGTAGTCCAGTAAACCTTTGAAAAGTATCTCTCTCAAAGTTCATTGACCCTGCTTCAATAGGCAGGGTGATCTCGTACTGTTTTTCCCTTCCTGTGGACTTCCCAGTCCCCTGCTGATTTGTATGTAAATAGGGCTTCCAATGTTTTGATTCCATAATGCTTGCTTTACAGTGGAGACAAGTAGATAACTCACTTCCCTCTTGTCTGGTGGAAAACCTGTTTTCCTCTGTGTCTGGTCACAGATTTTAAAGCATAATATTAGTGAGTATCTAGAATTCCTCATATAGTGTTAATGCATACATTTCACAATGATATTCATCACCAGTATGTCAGAAGCTTTCATAGAAGATGTTACTCAATATACTTTTATAATACAGTAATATTGCATACAATCAGTTGATTCATTTGTTTAATATATGAGGTTCAGACCTCAGTAAGAGGCTATCTCCCCCACTTACTAGGTTGATGGCTTTGTTTACCATTTATGTATATGTACCTTCATTGTCTCTACCTGGCGACCAAGGTGGTCAAACAAGCAAATACCCATTCCTTTGTCTAGGGGAGACTGTGCGTATGCTTTGGAACCAAACACATTTTAAGAATATAATTCTGGCACATATTCATAACTCTTTGTACACTCCTTGAAAATAAATTACTTAAGAATATTAATGATTAATGAGTTATTAGTTTTTCAATGGTATGTTACATGCCACCTTTGGGGTATATATTATGAAAACAATGTGTCAGGTGTAGTGAGTGTGTCAGGCCTGAAAAGATATGCTGACACAATAGTGGACCAGCAATGGGCCTCTGTGTCATAGGCTCCACGCAAACTCACATGGAAAGAAAGATAAAGCCTCTCCCTTGATATGCAGCACCAAAGGGTCCAATAGCAGGATGGATCCAAAGAGGAAAGCCTCTTCTACCGTTGTGTCAGGCTCTGTTTCTAGCACCAATCCTTTTCTCATGGACACAGATATTATGGGGAGCATGAATGCTCCATTCTTGTTGGTGTTGGCCACTTTGAAAAGTGCTGATCCACAAGAGGAGGTTCTACCTGGCTAGAGGGTCTTCAAGGAACCCACTGTGAGAACAGTGTCTCATGGTAGAGGCAGGAAACAATCTTCTTCATGTTGGATCCAGTTTCTGAAAATTAAAGCTAAGGAACTAATGGTTTGAGGGAAAGATAAAGATCCAATAACAGATATTGACATGACGCTGCAACAAATAGTTACGGCACAGGTACTTAGATTGGCTCTGTCTCAGACTCTGTTGGTGATTAACCCAGGCATTGTGATTGAGCATCTCAATTGGATTCTTCCCCAGGGAAGAAAAGGAGAGTTGAGGAAGTCAGGATTTTTCCATTACTCCCACCCTCCAACACTCCTGGATCTCCAGAAAAGAATTTTTCTCTATTCTACTTTATTCAGCGTGGAAGATTGATATCTCCAGTTCCATCCGAACTGATCTGGCTCAGATTGCAGAATGGGTGTGGATCAGAGGTCAGATCTGGAAAAAGACTGTTACAAGCAATCTCATACATCTGCGTCAGCTCTGTACGGACAAAGATATTTCCATCTGGCTTTAAATATGGGCTTTTGGCTCCTTGGGTTCAGTGGTCTCTTTAACCATCTCCTGCTCCTTATCAAGATGTTACTATGTATGGGATTAGAATTTTACCGATGCAGTACTGAGAGGGGTCACACTCCCTTTATTGGAAGGATTGCTGTTGCTGGTTGGGACAATCTGGAATGCCCCGTCAGCCTTTTGCCCTGCATCCAAAAAGACTGACAAATTGTACCAATTTCCTCAGGAAGGGTTTACATACTCATCCCTCTACTTCATTAGTAGAAGGGGCTGCATTACATAAGTCAAAGCATAGGCAAGTTCACTCTACTCCTTCTGATCAAGAAGGAAAAAGACTGGCTGTCTTTGTGAGGAAATCATTTTCTTCAGCTTCTTTATTAAGCATGTGAATAGCAAATTATGAAGCTGTCATGGCTAGTTATCAATATCATTTATGGGGGGAAATGGTAACATTCCTGAACGCTCTGCCGGAGGAACTGAAAAGATTAGCAAATGCTCTTTTAGAAGAGGGGCAAAATGAAGCTAAATACTAATTGAGAGCAGCATTTAACTCCAGATGCATCAGGTAGAGCAATAGCTTCAGCTATTGCATTAAGAAGACATGCTTGGCTGAGATCAGTGGGCCTTAGGAGACAAGGATGAGAATTGAGGAACTTCCTTTTGAAGGAAATGGTTTGTTTAACATACAGGCAGATGATGTGCTAGAAAAAATGAAGAATGTCAGATCTACAGCTAGATCTTTGGGGGAATTTAATCCAACAAGAAGATCATCTTCAGTTCCATTTTTCCTGTATCAGAGACAATACCCACTTTCTTCATTGTCGGTTCCTTGCTCTTATCACCAGCCTCAGAAACATTCCTCCCAAGAACACCAGAAGAGGTCATTTAAACCTCACAGTAATAAAGGGAAATCTCACTCCTCCAAGATCTCAGATTCAGTATAAGGACATAGAGCTACCAACCAGTCTTGTTATCCCTCTGTTTGGGGGACCACCTGCCTATTTTTGCCATCAATGGGAATTAATAACATAGGAAAGGTAATTATTGCATGTGGTTATTTACTAGAGGTCAAATCCCTTCTTCCCACCAACCCCTCCCTTCCCACCATCCCCATTTTATCATCAAACAAGGACCTGGTTCATTTGGGTTTGCTCAGAGAGGAAATTCAGTCCCTATTATAATTGGGGTGATAGAGGAAGTACATCATGAATACACAGGGAGGGATTTCCATTCATGTTGTTTTCTAATTAAAAAAAAAAAAGATGGGGGCTGTCACCCTCTCTTGGATCTCAGGAGATTAAACACCTTTACAAAACATTTTTGTTTCCTCACGTCATCTCTAACTTCTATAATCCCTTCCCTTTCCCTTCAGGATTGGTTTGCAGCTCTGGATTTAAAAGATGCGCATTTCCGCATTTAATTATGGCCACATCATTGAAAATATCTCTGTTTCATGGTAGGAGAAAACCATTTTCAGTACAAGTTCCTCCCTTTTGATTTATCTACAAAATGCCTCTCTGTCATAGCAGCGTATTTGAGAAAACAGAAGATTTATGTATATCCTCGCATAGACGACTGGTTAATAAAAATGTCATCTAAGGAAGAGATCCTGTTACGTATAAAACAAATATGTTTAATTTTTGCCAAAATGGGATTATGCATAAATTTGGAAAAATCACTCTTAAATCCAACTCAAAGGATCCCTTTCATAGGGGCCAAATTGGACTTAACTGTAGCAAATTTCTTTCTCCTGGAAAAAGGTTTATAAAAACAAAATAGTCTTTACAGTTTCCTCAGCAGTCAATACTCTTCCTTCCCTCCTCCTTTCTGGTTAATGGGTCTCTTCGCGTCAGTCTTTGAATGTAAGGTCTGCAACACTAATTAGCAAGAAATTACAAACCAGGCATAGACAATATGCATTGTAAATTAGTAATTCCACAGTATGTGTTAACAACACTGATGTGGTGGACATGCAGTCTAAATGTGATGAAGGGTATGCCATTCAATTTGCCTCTGCCACCAGTCATACCTCTGATACATCTGCTCTGGGATGAGGAGCCCACTTAAACAACAAACTGTGGTCAGGCGGCACTGGTCACCAGGAGAAAAGAAACTTATTATCAGTGGGTTAGAACTGAGAGCAAACAGGCTGGCTCTCAAATCATTCCTACTTCAGGTCAGACAGTGAGTTGATCAGGTGCCATATGACAGCATTATATAATCCAAACAAACAAGGTGGGGCTCATTCTCTATAATTGTCCAAAGAGGCAAGGAATCTTTGGGATTGGTGTGTAGAACAAAGTGTTCGCTCAGTAGTGATTTGCATATCAGGAGAAGAAAAAACCTTTGCAAATCATCTGAGCAGATCAACTTCTCAAATGCACAAATGCTCTATAAAAAACAACATGGTAACACAGCTCTTCAGGTGGTGAGGAAAGCCTGTAATGGATCTTTTTGTATCCAGGAGCAACAGAAATGTCAGAAATTTTGCTCGAGGGCAGGCAAAGACAGAGACCCAATATCAGATGTGTTTCTGATAAGTTGGGGTCAAGGCCTCTGTCAAGGCTGGATCCCCACTTTGAACTTTAGGGTTCAAATGTAGGG
>NW_020664393.1:65912225-66014736 GCF_002925995.2 Terrapene triunguis | reverse complement strand
AGTTTGAAATAGGAGAGACTTGTTTAGAAAGATGGGGAGAACCTGGATTGATGTCTGGTCCCTCTCAGTCCCCAGAGCGAACCACCCCTAAAACAAAGAGCACACACACAAAACTTTCCCCCCCCCAAGATTTGAAAGTATCTTGTCTCCTTATTGGTCCTTCGGGTCAGGCGTCAGCCAGGTTACCCGAGCCTCTTAACCCTTTACAGGTAAAAGGATTTGGAGTCTCTGTACACAGAGAGCTGTTACCCTTCCCTTCATAGTTATGACAGCCTCATGTATGCATTTCCCCTCATTCAGGGAATGATAACCAAGACAGAGCCAGGGTAATTTGAATAGTAACAGTTCTTTGCGATGAACTCTGCATGTTCACACTCCCTGCCAACCTTTCCCCACTGCTTCGGAGTCCTACTTCCAAAGTACCTGGGGCCAAGGGGGAAGGAACTGAGGTGGCTGGAGTGCCATGTCCCTCTTATGTCCTCACTCTGAAATGTTCAGCATTCACTGAAGAGAAAGACAAGGGAAGTGGGTGAGCGCTCCCATGACTACTACTAACTAGAATTCTACCATCCAGCCTTCACCAGTCGGAGCATCCCCAGAGTGTGAATATTCAGAGAACCCTCATTACAAGTAAGTAACTTCATCTCTGTGTGGATCAATTCAAACAGATTTATATTGTTTCTCTTATATTTATTTAAATATTTAATATGATTTATTATATTTATTATGAATTATATATATTTATATTATATTTACTATTTATATTGTCGCAGCATATTGACATGGCTATGATGTAGCCATGGTGGCACACAGAATGGACTTCCATCTCAGATGGTCCCTTCCAAGTCATTTTTCTTCAGCAAGAGTCCATATGGGAGGATTTAGGCTTCTTAAATCTCTCAAAATTGCATCTCCAACCTCATTCATGGTCATCCTCGTCCTCTACTTCCTTCAGCGTCGGTTCTATAAACCTTCTGTAAAAGCGTACCTACTGCACGTTGGACATGATCCCACCGTTGCAGTCATCTTGTTCTCAACTGGTGCAAGACTGCACCTTGCCAGGTGTGGTGGATTCAAAAAGGTGTGTGTGTGTGTGTGTGTGTGTGTGAAAGAGAGAACACAATAGGACACTTTCAGAAGTGATGTATACATTAGCACTGGGTGTAAGACTAGGGTTGCCAACTGTCTAATCGCACCAACCCAAACACCCTTCCCCGAGGCCATGCCCCTGCCCTGCCCCTTCTCTGAGGCCCTGCCTCCCGCTCAGTCCATCCCCCCTCCCTCCGTTGTTCGCCCTCCCCCACCCTCACTCACTTTCACCAGGCTGGGGCAGAGGGTTAGGGTGCAGGAGGAGGTGCGGGCTCTGGGCTGGGGGGTGGGGTCAAGGGGTTCGGAGTATGGGAAGGGGCTCCAGGCTGAGCCTGGGGCAGGGGATTGGGGTGCAGGAGGGGGTGTGGGGTGTAAGCTATGGGGGGGAGTTTGGGTGTGGGAGGGGGCTCAGGGCTGGAGTTGGGGTGCGGGGGGGGGGGAAGGGGTACGGGCTCCAGCTGGGCTGTACTTACCTTGGGCAGCTCCTGGAAGTGACTGGCATGTCCGGCTCCTAAGCTCAGGGATGGCCAGGGGGCTCTGCATGCTGCCCCTGCCTGCAGGCACCACCCTGTAGCTCCCATTGGCAGTGGTTCCCAGCCAGTGGGAGCTGCAGAGTTGGCGCTCGGGGTGGGAGCAGCGCAAAGAGACCCCCTGGCCGTCCCTGCACCTAGGAGCCAGAGTGACGTGCCAGTCGCTTCCGGGAGCCACATGGAGCCAGGGCCGGTAGGGAGCCTATCTTAGCACCATTGCACTGCTGTCTGGACTTTTAGCTGCCTATTAAAATCTCCCAGATTGGTTTCAATAGCCACCGGGAGATAGATTCCGATTCCGGAAGACTCCTGGCCAATCCAGGAGGGTTGGCAACCATATGTAAAGCAGTGTAAATTAGCATGTCTAATTTACTTGAGGAATGTGTAAATTAAAATGGGCACTTTAACTTACAACTTCTTAAAGCCCTCCTGTTAATTGCTCTTCCTGCTAAATTCCTTTCTTCCTGCTCCATAGTGTATAAGTTAAACCATCGTAGATACCCTGCCAGACTGAGGGGCAGATGCTCTGTTGATGTAAATTGTCATCACTTCATTGGCTTCAATGGAGCAATGACCATTTACATCAGCTGAGGATCCATCCTTGAGTCTCCAGCTTGCTTCCCTGCCTCTAAAAAGTACTAGCCTAGTAGCTAGAACCATAGAATATTAGGGTTGGAAGGGACCTCAGGATGTCATCTAGTCCAACCCCCTGCTCAAAGCAGGACCAACACCAACTAAATCATCCCAGCCAGGGCTTTGTCAAGCCTGACCTTAAAAACCTCTAAGGAAGGAGATTCCACCACCTCCCTAGGTAACCCATTCCAGTGCTTCACCACCCTCCTAGTGAAAAAGTTTTTCCTAATATCCAACCTAAACCTCCCCCACTGCAACTTGATACCATTACTCCTTGTTCTGTCATCTGCTACCACTGAGAACAGTCTAGATTCATTCATGTCTGAAATGTGGCTGCCAGGAATATATTGCGGCAATAAGTTCCACAGGTGGAGAGAGTTCCTGCATGTTTGTAGAAGACAGCTTTTTTCACCTTTAGAAAATCAGTGTAGCGTGTATACTTCACCAGTTTGAAAGTACTGTTAAGAAAAGGGAGAAGGGCTGTAGGGCAACACAGAGTGATTCGGTCTCAGAGGGGGTAGTAATTTTAGGCAGGAGCGTAAGCATTTCTCTAGAAGACAATTTGTGCTCTTGGAGTCCATTTGAAGAGGATAACTTTCAGGTCTTTCAACAACATTTTATGAATACCATCTCCCACAGTGTACATTGGAACTAAGTAACACACCTGGCTAAAGATCCCTTGTAAGCATGCCCAATTCAAAATTGAAATGGGCCTGAGCTAAAATTTGAATACAGGATGTTTGAGTCCATTGTTTTGGTCCAGCCCATTATACGAATAGGATGAGCTGCTAAGTTTAGATATGGATATGAACTTCCCCAAAGTTCTGAGGTATTTGGATCTCTCTCTAATTCAAAGTAATGGGGCCAGATCCTTAACTGATGTAAAATAACGTAGCGCCTTTGAAGTCAGTGGAGCTCTGCAGATTTACAGCAGCTGAGAGTCTGTCCCAGATGGGTCATGCCTGCCTCTTACAGATTCCTGAAGGATCCGTCTCTTTCTCACACTTTGGCAACACTTGCACCACTTGTTACACCAATAAAGCCTCGTTGAAGTTGAACTGACTCCAAACTAGTAGGCAAGAATATGACGCAAGTATCTTTTAAATATAAAAACATGAAGCTAAGTATGAACAAAGGAGAATGCATAAGATGCCAAAAAGCAGAGACATCCCTGACACGGGACAAAGATAAACGGAAGGCAGCACTCAAACAGGAAACAACCCTTGTCACACAGCCAGCCTGAGCTTAGAATGCATGTGCAACGCAATATGAAGGTAATATTGTTTTGTTAAAGCACGTTATGAATTCCAAATTGCTTCACTTTGCAAATCTCTAGAGGAGACATTGACTGGAGCCCTGGTTACCGCCTGCCTTCTGCCTCAGCTCTAGCTTATGGTTCTCTAGTTTGTCCCATAGTGACAGTCCTGTTGAACAAAGAGAAGTTTGTGACGACAGCCATGTCAGTGTAGGACTTTAAGGAGTCAGACTCCTCTTGTGTGTGTTTTGCAAGAAACAAAAGGCTAGGGTGTGTGCTTTTTAAGCCTAGATAAGAGTCAAGAGAGTGACTGAAAAAATATAGTATCTTGTTATTGCCTGTATCTGCTCCCTGTTTGGTACAGTGTGTCTTCTGAGTTATATCTGCTTAGTTTATTGATGGGTGGGGGATAACCACAGTAGAGGATTGAGGCTTTCCAAGCACCTAGGGCGCTGACCCAACTTGGAAAAATGAAGAAATAGTATTAAAGTAAATTCATCATCATCCCAGTTTTATGCAACACTCACGGCTGTTACTTCCTCTGAATTTTTCTACCCACATAAGGGATATGTGTAGAGTCTGTATAGTGCACATTTCAACAAGGGCTCTAATGCACTTTTAGGAGCAGCACTTCATTGAACAGCTTGCCAGCCATAGCAAAGTAATGAGGATAATTTCAAAAGTGCATATAATTAATTAGTACCTATAACTAAAGCAAATTACAGTTTTCCACCCAAAAATCGGACTTAGAAGTGTCCCTGAAGCTGCATTTATTCTGCTTTATGCAGCAAAAAATGTTGCAGGTTAAGTTTTTTGCAGAATGTATAAGGTAGAAAATACACCACCAGGTTTTCTATCTGTCTATTTTTGGTGCTTATCTGACCCTCATCACCATAATCTGAGCACCTCAGACAGCAGACTGACCTTACCATGCTGTCAACTGAGAAAATGTGGCAGGAAAGTAACCAAGGTAAACATAGTCCACTGATATGTCATTCATGGTCTCTGTCTTCCGGGCATAACCACACTGCAAAGATTCTGTCATCTTACTGTAAAACCCAAAGTTGTTTTCAGAGTACTGTTTGTGTGGTAATAGTGAACACAAACTAAAATGAAATGAAGGAAAAATGCTACCAAGTTCAAATGACCAGGCCGCTGTGCCTTTATTCCAGTTTATTAATTTATGATATGTCTTTATGATGGATCACTTGATGATTATGTTCATGTCCTCTGAAGCACCTGGCAATGGCCAAGGGTGGGAAGACAGGATACTGGGCTAGATGGACCTTTGGTGTGACCCAGTAGGGCCATTTTTAAGTTCTTATATCTCAGTACAGTGCAGTTATAATCAGAAAGTTGAGTATACTGAAGACATTATGGGTTTCCATATTGCTTCTCTGGGGATAGGCCAAGAAGCAATGGGCTTAAATTGCAGCAAGGGCGGTTTAGGTTGGACATTAGGAAAAACTTACTAACTGTCAGAGTGGTTAAGCACTGGAATTAATTGCCTACGGAGGTTGTGGAATCTCCATCATTGGGGATTTTTAAGAGCAGGTTGGACAAACACCTGTCAGGGATGGTCTAGATAATACTTAGTCCTGCCTTCAGTGCAGTGGACTAGACTAGATGACCTCTCGAGGTCCCTTCCAGTTCTGTGATTCTGTGATTCTCTATCTATGGCTTCCTGCTAAAATGTACTGTTTGCAAATAAAAAAAAAAAGGATTATTCTGACATTTCCATGTGGCATGTGAAAAGATGGTTTCTTTTTTGAGTACTTGCTCATGTCCATTCCACATTAGGTGTATGTGCTCACCACATGCACCGGTGCCAGAAGTTTTTCCCTCAGCAGTATCCATACGGGAGTGGCTCTGGCGCCCTCTGGAGTGACGCCTGCATGGCACAGTATAAGGGGTGCCGCCGACTCCCCCCCGGCACCCTCAGTTCCTTCTTTCCACCAGTGACAGTGCACGGAACGTTCGCTGCTCTTACTAGCATCAGAGGGGTAGCCGTGTTAGTCTGAATCTGTAAAAAGCAACAGAGGGTCCTGTGGCACCTTTAAGACTAGTCTTAAAGGTGCCACAGGACCCTCTGTTGCTCTTACTAGCATTGCTTAAGCTTCATTGGTATGAACTAGAGTTCTTGTAAAGTTAGTGTACATAGTTAGTAGTTGAGTTAGTTAGCCCTTAGCAGTAGTTAGAGTTTTGTTAGTCCCATTGGGGACTCAGCCGGAGGATGGGGCATGCCCCGATCCCCAGGCTTTAAGCCCTGCGATCGCTGCAAATGGTCCGTGCCCGTGACCGATCCGTTCACCCGCTCGAAGGCGTCATGCCTCATAGTTAGGGAGGCAGACGCATAGGAGTCCTCTACGGTCACTGGACCCTGGGCACCGGCAGCGGGATTCGAGACGGACCTCGCCAGTTACCTGGCGCAGACCTATGGAGGCACATGCTCCCCAGCAGGAATGTTGGGACCGGCCTTTCCCATCGCTGGAATGCCTTTACAGATCCCGGGAACAATTGGAAGACGGGAGCTGCAGGCCCTGCCAACGATCCCTGAGACGGGTGTCACTGTACTCGGGGACATTCCCCTGGCGCCCGGCCTGTGATATCTCCAGGTCCTGCTCCTCGTCCTGGTACTGGTTTCGAAGCACGAGACGTGGATCGCCAGTCTTCCATCGTGGATCTGCCTAGTGCTGCCGGTCACCAAGGTCCCTACTGAGGCGCACATCCTGCTCGGACCAGTCCTCCTCTAGGCACGATCGTGATTATCATCAGGCACGAGTTGCCACTCCAGTGGATCCTGGTCACTGGGTAGCAGTTGCTCCAGTACAGAGCAAGGCTCCACGTTGGCAGGGCAGCCTCCCAGACCCTCGTTGCCACCTGCATCGTCGGTACCAAAACCTGCCCCATGGCCCCAGGCCCAGTGGTGCCCCTGCAATCTGTGGGGGTTCACCCAGCCCACCCAGCCTGCCCACTCAGTGTCGGGAGCCTCGGACAGGCCGGTGGCCTCGATGACCCAACTCTGTCTGGTGCTTGAGGCCCCAGGGGATAGGACCCCACAAGTCCATGTGGACCAAGGGAATCAGCCTGCTGGACCACCAATGGGTGCCATGGAACCCGTGGTACCGGCCTCCTCCTCGTCATCACTGGACGAGGCCATCATGGAGCCCCCTAATCCGGTTCCTCAGTGTTGTGAGATGTTATTGGTATGGTGCTTTGTTTTTTTTTGTGTTGATATTATTTGGCTGCGTGCGTGTGTTTTTTTTGTGTGTAGTTTTAGTTTTGTAGATAGTTGATATAGTAAATTTGATGAGAATTTTTAATAATTATAGACTTTAGTAAGATGTAAAGTTATTTTGGATTAGGTTTATTGTGATTTTGGATATAATTGTAGTTTTTTGTAGATTATTTAGTTTATTGGGTATATTATTAATAGATGCCTTTTGGTAAGGACCCGGCTTAGTGGCGGGATTTTTTACTGCCCCCGTGGCCGGACAAAGATACCACCCCAGGGATACATTTTTATACATAGGTACAAACAAGTTACACATTACTCCTGACGTATTGAGGTGCAACCCCTTTACGCAGCAAGTTACAACCCTTCTACATAGTAAGGTGCCGCCTCTCACCTTGTACATGTTGGTTTGATTTATTCATCATTTTACCCTTTTGCCCCTGTCATTGGGATGGGTCGGCCTGTTTCATGTTATTTGTGGAATGTTCCAGGAGTGTTTTAATATTTAGTGTTTAGTACTTTTTAGATATGTATTTTTTTGCAGCATCAGCCCTTTCCTTGCCAGCTTCTGTGAGCAGGGCCTGCCTCTAGCTCACAGCTTAACTTTGCTTTATGTTAGCAAAGTTTTGACCATTACTTTAGTTCAGGCCTTAGGCCTCATACCAGGCCTTTGATACCAAGGTTTATCTCTCAGGACCTCCTCTTACTACACTCAGGTTGACAGTAAGGTGCACTAGGAGCTGTTGAAGAGGGTCGCGTCCAACCTTGGCCTGCAGGCGGAGGAGTTGGAGGAGCAAGAGGACTCTGTTTGATGTCCTCTCCCCCACAGCCCCTCCTAGGGTGGCCCTTCCCCTTCACAAAAGGGTATTGAAGATATCCAGCGCCTTGTGGCAAACCCCCTCCTCTCTGCCCCCCATTCCAAATGGGCAGAGTGTAAGTACTTCATCCCGACTAAGGGGCACTTATACAGATTCCATATTCAAAACCTGAGTTTTGTTGGTGGTAAAAGTTGATGCTGAAACTGAATCCATCTCTTTCTTCTGTACGTGAACTGGCTACACATTCTTAACAGAAGCAAAATTTTGCTCCTTTTCAATAAGGTAACAAGTCTGACTTGAAGACAGTAGAGGAAGGATGAATGCTGTGTAAGAACAAATATTTGTATGTAGTCATATTAACTATTATCATTACGTATTAAATACCCTGTTTGAGTTTTCTGCCGGGCCTCCACGTCTGTATGTGCAAAACTGTGGAACTACATACATATGCCTGTACTTTGTGCAAATACATGTGGGTTTTATGGGTGCAAAATCTAACTCTCGTGTAGGTGACAGAACTGTTCAATCAGGAGTGTTGATGTTTACACCTGCGAATTATGTGTGTAGATATGTGCATGACAATTTTACATGCACATAAACTGAGGCTAAAAATAAAGTTATTTGGCATTTTGACTGTCTGTGTAGCATGGTCTCAAAAGAGGTGGGCACTAATTCTTCACGACACTACGTTGGTTTTATTGCCAGTGCATGTCAGTCTCACTGAGGCTACAGTGCAAACTGAGAACCATGGACATAGAGGATGGAAAGCAACATCGTCCAACACTTCCACATCCTTGCAATTGTATATAATAGTGTGGGAAACACCCACCCAGGTGTTAAAGAACACTCCAGCACATGGAAAAATCTGTGCTATATCTTCAACAATATGTCATAAGGAAAATTTCTTCCTGTACCCCACTTTTGGCCATCAACTTAATCCTGTGCAAATGAGCAAAACTTACTGAGGTTAAGTTTTTAATTGGCGCTTTACCTTGAGCTATCACTATCTAATGAATTGTCTGTTCTTTTCTCTGAAGTGCCAATGATGTGGATTCTCTGGAGAAGAGAATAACAAGCAATACATTTTCTCTCTGGGGGAAAAAGCCCTCCTTGTTGACGCTAAGCTATAATAACAGTAAAGGATAAACAGCATTTTTAACTTTCGGAGTTTGTTGTTTTACACTGTTACCACAATAGCGTATAATTGTTGTCTTTCAAATACTTTTGCTTTCTCAAACGAAGAGACTTAAAATAAGGAATTTACAGACCTGTTTTAAGTGTACAAAACCACCTCTCTGAGTCCTGATCTTAACTTTGGCAATATGGCATGGGGAGAGCTGCAGTTTTTCAAGTAAATAGGTCTCTTCGTTCTGCTAGTGCCAGAAAATCCCCTGGGCTAATGGCCACAAGGATAGATCTCAAGATTCCCATTGTAAATTTCTTGAATCAAATGGCTTTGTTTTAGCCACTTGCTGTCCGGGATTTGTCTTGCTCCTTCTGTTTTCTTGAAAACTACAAATAAATGTGAGCTAACCCAAAGGAAACTTGTAAACTGAGGGGCCTGTTTCATTTCTTAGTCACAAGATAATTCCTAGTATGATGAAAAACCCTGTCTTAAGTTACCTTATGTGTCATTGAGGCTGAGAGCTTAATAGTTTTCAAAAAAGGATTACACAGATTGATATGGCTAATGAGAACATCGACAGTTACAGCGGACAGATTTAAAAAAATAGGGATGTAAACTTTCATGTCTCAGGCCAGAAGACAATGAATAACTGACAGAAGTTAGGAAGAAACTTCACCTGGAAGCAAACTTTTCCATCATTGTCCATTGTGAAGCTTCTTGTACCTTCCTCTGAAGCTTTTGGTACTGGCCACTGTCTGAGATAGGAGACTGGACAAGATGAGTCACTGATCTGATCCCCTGTGATTTGTCGACAACAGATCCCGAAGTTCCAAAACAAAATGTCTGAAAGCATTCTATGGATACAAGGAAACTACTTTTATTTAAGTTTATAATTAGAGATGGACCCAAACTAGAGCTTCAATTCCAAACCACCTGTTAATTTATTTTATTTATGTTAATAAATCCATAGATCTGCATAATTGTTTACGATGTAATGTCTAGGTCCAATCCAAAATCAGGAAGAGCCTATTTTCTGGTTCCAGTTCAGATGTGACCAACATCTGACCATGACTCTGTCTTGAAGATGTACCCTAGCCTCAGCCCAACTAGATTCAAATATTCTCATCAGCGATAGGAGTACTGACTGCGACAGCCTCAGTACTTACACAATGAATAACTATATTCAAGAAGAAAGATGGCATATATGGTTGATCTTGATAGAAAACTTATTTGGGAATTTATTTGGAGACGTTTTCCAGTTGGGAGACTTGCCTCTTACCTTGGTGCTATAAATCTTAGCTATCTTATATGGTTAGACTAATTGAAACTTTTCAGGTTGTCTTTGAGAGTTGGATGTAGGGGGGAAGTAGAGAGTTGGGCTAAGGTTCAGCTGCAGTGGTATAGAGAAGTTGTAGTAATGTTAGGAGACCCCTTAATTGCAGATGTGTATATATACCCCAATGATATCCCAAGAGATACAATAATGGTTTCCCTTCTGTACAAAAAGGGAAGTTGAAATGAAACCAAACAGTATTGCCTTCCAGAGGAACAAGAAGAGAGACTGGGTGTACAACTCGGAATGTGTACTTTTTATAGTCATAGAGTTTAAGGCCAGAAGGGACCACCAGATCATTTAGTCAGACTGCCTGTTTATCACAGGCCACTGACACCACCCAGCACCTGCTCACTAAACCCAACAACCGGAATTAGACCAAAGTATTTAAGCCCATTACTTGTTGATAGTTTTGTAACCACTTGGATTATTTAACTAGTAAATGTTTTTTGTTTTATAGAAACCTTTACTGATTTGAAAAACAAACAAAATGCCTGTAGTTGGATGAAAATGGTCTGAACAGATTTACTTTTGGATCAGTTGTCATCAGAGTACAGTTTTGTTGATCTGTTACCATGTAGTGATAGCCAAATATGATTGTAGGATGCAGGTGGTTTTATTTATTTGCATAGTGGTAGAAGTATACTGGATATTTCACGTAGGCCTGGAAGGGATCTCCTAGGTCATCAAGTTCAGTCCCCTTCTATTGTAGGCAATCCCATCATATAATCAAACACATATAAAAGAAGGCACCTGCAAAAAGAATTTGCGGTCTAGATAATTTGGGCTCCCATCTTGCAAACACACGTGCTTAATGTTATTCATACAAGTAATCTCATTGACTTCAACTAGACTACTTACATATAGAACATGCATAAATGTTTGTAGGATTGGGCCTGAGTTGCCAAATACTAATAATACTTAGTACTTGAATAGTGTTTACATTTTAAAATTAATTACAGACATTAATTAGCTCTCAGCACTCTTATGATGTTGGTTATTATTATGAGTGGCACAATTAGCAACACACAGTTTGCCCTACACTTCCCATTATATTAACTGTTTTCATTTGCTTATAATGTCACCTAACTTTAATCATTCAGACTGAAATTTTTCCTACTGGGTGTCTATCTGAGGCTGATTTTTTATTTTTTATTTCAGCAAAAATGGTTCAGCCATTTCTGAGAATGAGATTAGGCAAAACATAGTTTTGTCCTTGTTAACAAATTGGTTGTAAGAATTTTTTAAACTCTGCCACCGCCAAGCTTTCTAGCAGGGACTTGAAATTTGGCTGTGGGGTTGCCCTATTGTCCGAGGCATGCCTTTTGCTCTTCCTGTGAAAAATTATTTGGATTTGGTCAAATTCTGAACCTTGGGGGTGGGAGGAGAGAAATAGTTCGTACATGCTCAGTAGAGGCTTGTATGCAGTGTTTTTGTAGCCATGTTGGTCCCCTTGTTAGTGTAGCAGCTAAATTCTCTGAAGATTCCATCTGCACCGAGCATGCTCATGTCCTTTGCTATGTATATCAGTCTGTATGTGTACCATCTGCACGGAGCAACTGAGCAGGCTCCATCTCGGGACTTCAGGGAATGAGCAGGACTTTATCTGCAATTGCTGCTCTAGGCTACTGTCGCTCAGAACTGATAGCAGCAAGACCGTCTCTCCTGTGCTCTGTGTTTCCTCTACCCTGCTCCTTGGTTGGCAGCGAGGAGGAGGAGGAGGGAAAGCACCCTGATTTAGAATGAAGAGGGGGGAGGAATTGGGATGGGTGACAATGTGTGATGCTTCCCAAGGGTACCCAGAGTTGTGAGGAACCTTGCTACTACCTGCATGAGGAAGCCTTGTCTAGGCCTGCCAGGGATCAGCTCCCTGACTGCACCAGCCACAGGCAACACAAGCACTCCCCTCTCAGCATGCACAGGTTCTGCTGTCCCTCTGCAGGGATAAGCACACTCCAACCCCCAAGTCCTCCGAGCATCCCCCTGGAGTGTCCAGCTCCTGTTCCACTGGACACTCAGACTTCAGAGATCTGCTATTCCCCAATGGGACACTACACACCAGCTGACCAGTTTCACCTCAGGAGCAGCACTTCGCCCCACTCACAGCACTTCGATGTGTTTATAGTGAAAACAAGTAAAAGTTTATTGAATAAAGAGCAGAGATTTGAGAAGCAAGTAGAATTAATGGGAAACAGTTACATTTATATATGATTTGTAGAGCCTAAACTTAACTAACAAGACATTCCCCTGACTTATAAAGATTGGCTCACCTAAAGTGTCTCTCCCAGCATTAAACAGCCAGCCCAGCTGTATTTCTCTGTTCATAAGACATGGCAGCTGGCAACTTGTCCCCTCAGTGAAGGATAACTGGGTGTACCTGTGCACCCCCAGATGTAGAACTGACCAGCCACAGTCTTCACTTGTTTTTTCCTGTATAGACTCTGACCTAGAGTCTTTGCAACCACTTGATTAGCATTTTGCTTAGATTTAAACAGGAGTTCATTGTGAATATACAATACTCAGTCTACATGTAGCCAGACAGGTAGATAAGTGAACCTTGCCTGAAAGAAACTCTGGTAACCAGACCCAACTCACGGACCTTAAAACAGTGGTCACCAAACTGTGGGGTGCACCCCCCCCCCAGTGGGGCCCAGAGTGAGGTGCGGGGAAGAAGCACCACCCAGTCCCGCTCTTCCCCCACTTCCACTCTGGCCAAGCCCCAGTTCTTGCTCTGGCCTCAGCCCTCACCTCTGGGCCCCAGGCCCCACTCCCTGCCACGGCCCCAGATGCAGCTCCGGCCATGGCTCCTGGCCCTGGCTCCATGCTCAGCCCAGCTCCTGACTGCGAGTCTACTCCCAGCCCAGCTCCCACCCACAGCTCCTTGAGGGCATGGATAGATTTCATTACCAGTAAGGGAGGACATGACAGAGAAAGTTTGGGGATTCCTTCCTTAAGAGCATAATTTTCAGTATATATACACAACTCCTTAAATATTATCCGTATATAGAGTTTTGCAATGATTATGATGACCAGTGTGACACATTCTTACAGGACACTCTTTGATGAACATTATGTAGAGACCGGATCCAGGGGATCCCTATAGCACTGTGCCCTCTGCCAGTTGGCACCAAGAGGTTCCTGGGTCACACTAGGGACATGGGGAGAGTGAGAACCCAGAGAGTAGGAAAAGCAGGAGATGGACAGTAACAAGAAGGGGAGGGGAGACAGGAGCGGCAGAGGAAGAGGAGAGGTCTGGTGGGTATATAGTCAAAATATGGGGGGGAAATAGGAGCAGACATTGGGAGCTCCAACAAGGGCAGAACAGGAGCAGAGGGAGATGGAGGCAGATGTGGGTGGGGAGGCAGGGACAAAAGCTTCTGATCACCAGACCATGCTCCCCCCCAGGTCCTGAAATGGAACCAAGGAGTTCTGAGTTCCTCTGTTGTCGCAAATAACTGAGAAGGCTACTGGCAAAGTGTGTATCTTATTCTTCTCTTGCGCTTGAGCCTCATATTATTGCTGCCAGTTATTCCATTAGCTGAAGTGGTAGAAGTCTCTTCTGTGGGTCTAAAAGTCCAAACTCTGCTGATGACTCATGTTAACATGCTTCCAGGTGATGGAATTTCTGATTTTTCAGTTAGTTATTTCCTATGTTTTTTAAAGAAAACAATGTTAATAGAATATTATGCTTACAAAGTTAAGTACTAAAAAGATAGAAAATACCAAACTTAAAGTTGCCTGTGCAAATAATAGCTGGTAAAATTTGCAGATGACACAAATTGCTGAAGAGGCAAATAATAAGGGGGAAAGGTCAATTATACAGACTGACCTGGATCACTTGGGCTCATTTGAACAATATGATGGTTCTTGGGGTGCCCAGGACTGCAAGGTACCTTATTACCCTGTGCTTCTGCTTAACTGGGTGTCAGCTCCATGACACCTCCAATCTGTTAGCCACCCAAACAATTGCAGGTTAACTATAGATGTACCCCAAGCCTCTTTGAAGCATTCCCCTGTAGTGTCCAGCCCTTTCTCTGGTGAACACTCACACAATTACCAGGTCAGCTGTCCCCAAAGGGACTGCATCCACATCAGTTTGTATGGTTCAACTCAGGATTACTGTTTTGCTTAACACCACAGCACTTAGATATATTTGTAGTGAAGAATACGTTTATTAACAAAGAGCAGAAATTGAAAGATTCAAGTGGACAGTGAGTAAGAGTATTGGAAACAAAAATAGTTACATACAAAACAAAATCAATACATTCTTTCTAGAGATTAAACTTAACCGGCTAACCTCCTGTCGAGAGCGTTCTTATCTCACCCAAAGCCTTTTGCAGCATTTCCAACCAAGGCTGATTGTTATATTGTTTTCATTAATGTAAAAGTGCTGTCCATTTATTTCCTAGGCACAGGATAAGGGAGTATCTTCCTGGTCTTCTACATATACCCCCAAAAGTTCATTGTCTTCGCACATAGCCAGGCTAACCTCCATGGCTCGTGTTTTTCCTGTATACTCCTTTCCTGTTGACTCCGTATGTGAACTGGGCTTCCACTAAATTGACTTACAATGCTTAATTTACATATAGACAGAATGATACACATCTTACCTCCTGTCTGGAAGAAAATCTGTTTTCCTCTTTGGTTGGTGACAGACTTTAAAACACATTTTCAGTACATATGCACAACTCCTTAAATAGCATCTGTACATACATCTTGCAATGATAACGAGGATTGGTGTGACATAAGCTTTTGTTAGAGACTTCACATGACCCTTTTTGGCAAACTAGAATGAACATGCCAGACCTGGGACATACCTGTAACCTCTGTGCCCCCCGTTCTGTGCCCCTTTGTCAGCTGGCATTAAGAGGTTCCTGGGTCACACATGCATGTTAGTACAGCCAAATATAAGGTCCTGTATCAAGGAACACATGTTCATGGGTAACAGTAGATTTTTTTTTTTTTAAGAGAAAAACTTGGAATTTTTCATTTAAATTAAATACAGGTTTATTTAAATAAACGTATTTAAAATTAAATTTGAATTTGACAGCTTATGTTAAGACATAAACTTATTATCATATATTAAAATCATTTAAATTAAATACATAAAGTAATAAGGTCTGATGCTTAAGCTTTAAAGAAAGTCACAGCTCTGACTAAGCCCCTGGAATCAGAGTTTTTTGACGTGCTAAACCAGCTTTTGGCAGCAGTAGCCTCTTCTGCAGGTGCAGAGAAAATATTTTCTTCCTTTCAGTTTATTCAGCTAATTCAGTTCAATGACTAATTCAAAGTTAAGAAACAAGCTGGGAGTTGAAAAGCTAGAAAAGCTTGTTTTCCTCTTCCAGTTATAAAAATTAAGTGTGAGAGGATGACCTCTTCTAGTTCTAAAATCTTGCAGTGGTAAAATGAGTTTAATTCACTAACTTGAGATAAAACTTTAATGTATCAGTTTTAAATGCAAAACATATTTTGATAAACTTTTTAGTAAACTTTTTTTCTTACGAATCTACCACATTTAAGTTAGTTTTATTTAATAAAAAAATAAAATGCTGTTCTTGTACATTTTAATTGAACTTTCATCTAAAAGGAGTTTGATATAAATTACAAGTAAAAAATTAATCTAGTAAATAAAAAATGCATCATTCACCATTTTGTAACATAATACAAGTGTAAAAATTAAGAATCTGAATAAATATAAGTAGGGCTGTCAAATGATTTTTAAAATCACAATTAATCATGAGATAAAAATAGTCATGATTAATCAGTTTTAATCACACTGTAAAACAATAATAGAATACCAATTTAAATTTATTTAGGACTGTCAAGTGATTAAAAAATTGCTATTAATTGCACGATTAAAAAATTAATCACAATTAATCGTGCTGTTAAAAGAATAACACTTAAATATTTTTGCATGTTTTCTACATTTTCAAATATATTGATTTCAATTACAACACAGAATACAAAATGTAGACTGCTCACTTTATATTTATATTTTTATTACAAATATTTGCACTGTAAAAAAAAAACAAATAGTATTTTTTAATTCACCTAATACAAGTACTGTAGTGCAATCTCTTTATCATGAAAGTTGAACTTACAAATGTAGAATTATGTACAAAAAAACCCTGCATTCAAAAATAAAACAATGTAAAATTTTAGAGCCTACAAGCCAATCAGTCCTACTTTTTGTTTAGCCAATCGCTCAGACAAACAAGTTTGTTTACATTTGCAGAAGAATATGCTGCCTGCTTCTTGTTTGCAATGTCACCTTAAAGTGAGAACAGATTCTGTTCGATAACGATCCAAAGCAGTGCGGACCGACGCCTGTTCATTTTCATCATGTGAGTCAGATGCCATCAGCAGAAGGTTGATTTTCTTTTTTGATGGTTTGGTTTCTGTAGTCAGAAATTTAATTAACGCATTTTTTTTTAATGAGCATCGTCAGCATGGAAGCATGTCCTCTGGAATGATGGCCGAAGCATGAAGTGGCATATGAATCTTTAGTGCATCTAGCACATAAATATCTTGCAACGCCAGCTACAACATTGCTATGTGAATGCCTGTTCTCACTTTCGGGTGACATTGTAATTAAGAAGTGGGCAGCATTATCTCCCATAAATGTAAACAAACTTGTTTTTGTAATTGAAATCGATATATATTTGAAAATTGTAGAAAAACATCCAAAAATATTTAATACATTTCAATTAGTATTCCATTGTTTAACAGTGTGATTAATTGCAATTAATTTTTTTAATCACGATTAATTTTTTTGAGTTAATCGATAAGTTAACTGCGATTGATCGACAGCCCTAAATGTATTATAAATAATTTTGGATGTTTTTCAACATTTTCAAATATATTGATTTCAGTTATATAACACAGAATACAAAGTATACAGTGCTCACTTTATATATTTTTCTTACAAATATTTGCACTGTACAAAAAAGATAAAAGAAGTATTATTTTTTAGTTTGCCTCATAGAAGTACTATAGTGCAATTTTTTTAAGATGAAAGTGCATTACAAATGTAGAATTTTTTTACATAACTGCACTCAAAAATAAAACAATGTAAAACTTTAGAGCCTACAAGTTCACTCAGTCCTCCTTCTTGTTCGGCCAATTGCTAAGACAAACAAGTTTGTTTACATTTACGGGAGATAAATGTGCCCGCTTCTTATTTACAATGTCACCTGATAGTGAGAACAGGTATGCACATGGCACCGTTGTAGCTGGTGTTGCAAGGTATTTACCTGCCAGATATGCTAAACATTTGTATGTCCCTTCATGCTTCGACGCACCTTCATTTTCATCATCTGAGTCAGATGCTACCAACAGAAGGTTGATTTTCTTTGTTGGAGCTTCGCATTCTGAGTTTCCACATCATAGTTTTGCTCTTTTAAGACTTCTGACAGCATGTTCCACACCTCGTCCCTCTCAGATTTTAGAAGGCACTTCAGAGTCTTAAACCACCCTAAGTGCTGTAACTATCTTTAGAAATCTGATATTGGTACCTCCTTAGTGTTTTGTCAAATCTGCAGTGAAAGTGTTCTTAAATCAAACAACATATGCTGGGTTGCCATCCGAGACTGCCATAGCACAAAATATATGGCAGAATGTGGGTAAAACCATGCAGCAGCAGACATACAATTCTTCCCCAGGGAGTTCACTCACAAATCTGCAGGGCTCAAGTAGCGTTTCTAGCTTTTGCAGTTTTTCAAAATCACTACCTGTTGGCACTGATAGATTGTACTTTTGAAGAGCTAATGTGGCTGTGATAGCGACTTTATTTCTAAGCAGGCGCTGAACCATACCCAATGTGGAGTTCCATCTGGTTGAAATATCTTGTACAAGAGGTTCTTGTTTCTTCCTATTTGCAGCTTGTTGTATTTCTAATTCTGTACTGTCAGCTGGACTGTATTTGAAATGACCCACACATTTTCTACATTTTGCCAGCACGTTTTCAAAGTCACTATCACTGAGCGCTACTATAATGTCTCTCTTCTGTAGCCCACGAAAGCTTATGCTCTAATAAATTTGTTAGTCTCTAAGATGCCGCAAGTACTCCTGTTCTTTTTGCGGATACAGACTAACACGGCTGCTACTCTGAAACCTGACAAACTGCAGTGTCCATGCAGCATCAGTCAGGTGTGCCGTGACTCCAAGATAGCTTTGATTGCTGAAGGATGTCCAGTGATCACCAGTCAAAGCAACAGCTAGTGCATTTTTCAGAAGCTCTAAATTTGTAGTCTGCTCAATGTGATATAGGTCATGTATTTGTGTTGCAATGGGTCCTCGGGAAGGCAAGGTGTATGAATAATTGAAAGATGCAATTTGAATAACATCTCTCAGCCTTCTATCATTTATAATGTTACGTGGTCTGCAGTCCATAGCTATCCACTTTGCAGTAGCATTGGTTAAGCTGCTGTACTTTGTTTGATCCATGGGCTTGCCGCGATTCTGAAACTCTGTAAGCGTACGCTGTCACGACTGGTGGGATTCATTTGCTGTCAGTGTGTTACCTGTAGCACAAGAACTGGAGGCAAAAGCATATTTAGCACATAGGTGGTACTGCAGACTTGAAGTACTTCGATGGTATTGGAACTCAGCTACAGATAACCATCTTTTTACCCAGAGAACCTTCCAGAAGTTTTTTAAAAATAAACTTCCCATTCAGAGGATCTGAACTTTTGCTGCTTTGCTCCATTAAGTTTTTCTGATATTTAATCACTCTAGATCATGAGAACACAGTACAACTGTGCCAACGTCCGCCAAGCAATGAAGTACAGTAAGTGAAGATGGTCAAAACAGAGGCGTGCGATTAATGCTTGTTAAAAAGAAGCGTTAATTTGTTTTGTGTTAACTGCAATTAATGACTGCCCTAAAAAAAAAACTCTACATTTGGAAGTTGTACTTTCACGATAAAGGGATTGCAATACAGTACTTGTATGAGGTGAATTGAAAAATACTTTTTCTTTTATCTTTTTTACAGTGCAAATATTTGTAATAAAAAAATAATATAAAATGAGCACTGTACACTTTGTATTCTGTATTGTAATTGAAATCAATATATTTGAAAATGTAGAAAAACATCCAAAAATATTTATAACTTTAAATTGGTATTCTATTATTGTTCATCAGTGTGATTAAAACTGCAAATAATTGATTTTTTTTAATCTAGTTAATTTGTTTTGCTTTAATCACTTGAGTTAACCGATTAATTGACAGCCCTAAATATAAGTTAAGCTATATATAAGAACGGCCATGCTTGGTCAGACTAGTGGTCCATCTAACCCTGTATCCCTGTTGCCTGACAGTGGCCAGATGCTTCAGAGGGAATGAATAGAATAGGACAATTTCAAATGATCCATCTCCTGTCATCTAGTCCCCACTTCTGACTGTCAGAGGTTTAGGGATACCTGGAGCATGGGGTTGTGTCCCTGTCCACCTTGGCTAATTGCCATTGATGGACCTATCCTCCATGAATTTATCTAATTCTTTTTTAACCCACTTGTAATTATGGCCTTCACAACATCTTATGGAAATAAATTCCAGAGATTGACTGTGTGTTGTGTGAAGAATTATTTATTTTTGTTTGTTTTAAACCTTCTGCCTATTAATTTCATTGGGTGATCCCTCATTCTTGTGTTGTGTAAAGGGGTAAATAACACTTCCCTATTCACTATGTCAATACCATTCCTGGTTTTATAGACCTCTATCATATCCCACGTTAGTCATCTCTTTTCCGCACTGAATAGTCCCAGTCTTTTTAATCTCTCCTCATATGGAAGCTGATCCATACCCCTAATTGTTTTTAGAACAGGAGTACTTGTGGCACCTTAGAGACTAACAAATTTATTTGAGCATAAGCTTTCGTGGGCTACAGCCCACTTCTTCCCAGGAAAGCTTATGCTCAAATAAATTTGTTAGTCTCTAAGGTGCCACAAGTACTCCTGTTCTTTTTGCGGATACAGACTAACACAGCTGCTACTCTGAAACCTAATTGTTTTTGTTGCATTTCTCTATGCCTTTTCCAATTCTAATATATCTTTTTTGAGATGAGATGACCAGTACTGCACTCAGTATTCAAGGTGTAGGCATACCATGGGGTTATATAGCATCATTATATTTTCTGGTGGATTTTAATAGATTGATGAGGCATGATGTCCCTTCACAAAAGCCATGTTGACTCTTCCCCAACATATTGTGTTTGCACATCTGATAATTCTGTTCTTTATTGTAGTTTCAACTAATTTGCCTGGTACTGAAGTTAGGTCTACCAACATGTAATTGCCAGGATCACATCTGGAGCCTTTTTAAAAAATAAGTGTTACATTAGCTGTCCTCCAGTCATCTGGCCCAGAGGCTAATTTAAGCAATAGGTTACATACCACAGTTAGTAGTTCTGCAGTTTCATATCTGAGTTCCTTCAGAACTCTTGGGTAAATACCATCTGGTCCTGGTGACCTATTACTGTTTAATTTAGCAACTTGTTCCAAAACCTCCTCTACTGAAACCTCAGTCTGGGACAGTTCCTCAGATTTATCACCTGAAAAGAATGGATTGGGTGTGGGGATCTATCTCCTACATCTTCTGCAGTGAAGATAGATGTTAGAGGGGAGGGATAGCTCAGTGGTTTGAGCATTGGCCTACTAACCCCAGGGTTGTGAGTTCAATTCCTGAGGGGGGCACTTAGGGATCTGGGGCAAAATCAGTACTTGGTCCCGCTAGTGAAGGCAGGGGGCTGGATTTGATGACCTTTCAAGGTCCTTTCCAGTTCTAGGAGATAGGTAAAGAATTAATTTAGTTTCTTCTCAATGGCCTTGTCTTCCTTGAGTGCTCCCTTACCAATGCCACACTGACTGGTAGACTTCTTGTTTCTGATGTATTTAAAAAAAATTGCTGTTAGTTTGTGTGTTTTTATCTAGTTACTCTTCAGATTCTTTCTTGGCCTGTCTTATTATACTTTTACACTTGACTTGCCAGAGTTCATACTCCTTTCTATTTTCTAAACTAGGATTTGACTTCCAATTTTTAAAGGATGCCTTTTTGCCTCTAACCACCTCTTTTACTCTGCTGTTTAGCCATGGTGGAATTTTTTTGACCCTCTTACTGTTTTTTTTTTTTATTTGGGGCATACATTTAGTTTGAACCTCAATTATGGTGTTTTTAAATAGTCTTTGTACAGTTTACAGGTATTTCACCCTTGTAACTTTTCCTTTTAATTTCCATTTAACTAGCTTCCTCATTTTTGTGTAGTTCCTCTTTTTGAAGTTAAATGGTACTGTGGCGGGTTTCTTTGGCACCCCTCCCCACACAGGAATGTTAAATTTAATTACAGTATGAATGCTATTACTGAGCAGTTCAGCTATATTCACCTCTTGGACCGAATCCTGTGCTCCATTTAAGACAAAATCAGGAGTTGTCTCTCCCCTTGTGAGTTCCAGGACACGCTGCTCCAAGGAGCAGTCATTCATGGTGTCTTGCAATTTTATCTCTGTATACCTTCCTGAGGTAATATATACCCAGTCAGTATGAGGATAGTTGAAATCCCCCATTATTATTGAGATTTTTGCATTTGTAACCTCTCTAATCTCCCTGAGCATTTCACAGTCACTTTCACCATCTTGGTGAGGTGGTCAGTAGTATATTCCTACTGCTTATTGTTCAAGTAGAATTTCTGTCCACAGAGATTCTATATTACTGTTTGATCCCTTTATGATTTCTACTAGGGCTGTAAAGCGATTAAAAAAATTAATCGTGAATAATCGTACAATGTTAAACAATGATAAAATACCATTTATTTAAATGTTTTTGGATGTTGTCTACATTTTCAAATATTGATTTCAATTGGAACACAGAATACAAAGTGTACAGTGCTCACTTTATATTTATTTTTTATTACAAATATTTGCAATGTAAAAAAGAAACAAAAGAAATAGTATTTCAATTCACCTCATGCATGTACTGTAGTGCAATCCCTTTATTGTGCCATGACCATCGGCACCTCCCCAGCACTGCACATAAGCCTGTCTGGATGTCTCGAGAAGTCTGCAAACTTCGCACCCGGAAAGCAATGTACCATGCAGTTCTCCCAGTCATCACAAACACCATTATCTATATTTCTAATAATCGAATCTCCCAATGTTATTACCATGCTCTTCCTAGTCACTGGCCTCGGGAGGGCCTCACTGTAAGAAGATAGCATGACATCCTCTGGGATTGTTTCCCTGTGCTTCAGCTTGATGGTCTCCTTCTGAGAGATTTTCATCCTCGTTTGAGGTAAGCGCCGCATCTATTGCATCCTGGAAAGTCTCCTCTGTGCAACTCTCTTCCTCCCGTAGCGCCACCAGTTCAGCTACTCTATCCTCAAGAGCCTGTACTTGGTGTCTCAGGGCTATGAGCTGCTTGCACCGTGTGCACTCATACACCACCTGCCCACAAGGCAGGTAAACGCACATGCAGCATTCAGTGCAATAAACTGGGTAGCCCCCACCCTGCAGCCGGACGTCTGCCTGCATTATTTTTACTCTTGCAGGGATTTTTGTGGGGGAGGGGTGTTTATTGGCCTATAATTAGAGTATGTTTGTTAGGTTTATTGGGGTTCCCCCCACCTTGTTTTTTTTCCTAGTGGGCTTTTCTGGCACCCTTCTAGTAGTTAGGTTCTAGTCCCTCAGCCTCCTCCCCCTGCGACTGAACTCTCTCACTGCAGCCAAACTGTCCTTACCTTGGTAGCTCACTCTGTCTTGTGCTCTCTCACTGTGTCGTGGGGCGCGCTCTGCCCGAGAGCTGGACCTGGAAGGAATGGCCCTCTAAACTCCCCTGTTTGCTGCTCCTGTGCGCTAGCGCCTGTGGTCGCTGAGGAGCTGGCTTTTTAACCCCCTGTTCTCCCTGAGTTAGCTCCGCCCCCTCGTCAAGGGATCCTAAAGGGGTTGGGATTCAAGGATAGCAGGCTAGAGCATGGTTAGTAAGCTGTCGGCCTAGCCTAGCAGGCTGCTTGGCTCAGCACCCAGCCCCCAAAACAGACCACGCTATAATCTTCAAGCAGGCAAGCACACAGCAAGCAAGCACACAACAGACAAACTCACCTAGGGTGACCAGGTGTTCGGTTTTTGACTGGAACACCTGGTCAAAAAGGGATCCTAGTGGCTCTGGTCAGCATCACTGATCAGGCTGTTGACTGTCCGGTTGACGGCGCCACGCAGCAGGGCTGCCAAGCTTCCCTGCTAGCCTCTACGCCATGCCACACAGCTACCAGGAAGCAGCTGGTATATCCCGCCTCTGGCTCCTATGCGTAGGGGCAGCCAAGGGACTCCACACGCTGACCCCGCTCCAAGCACCACCCCCGCAGCTCCCATTGGCTGGGAACTGCGGCCAGTGGGAGCTGCGGGGGCAGCGCCTCCAGACAGGGCAGCGTGCAGAGCTGTCTGGCCATACTTCAGTGGGGGGGACATGCTTCTGCTTCCGGAAGCTGTTTGAGGTAAGCGCCGCCCAGACCCCTGACCCCCTCCTGGGCCCCAACCCCCAGCCCCAGCCCTGATACCCCTCCCACCCTCTGAACCCCTCAGTCCCATCCCGGAGCACTCTCCTGCACCCCAAATCTCTCATCCCTGGCCCCACATCAGAGCCCACACTCCCAGCCAGAGCCCTCAGCCCCTCCCGCACCCCAGCCTCTGACCAAGCCCGGTGAAAATGAATGAGTGAGTGAGGGTGGGGAGAACAAGCGACAGTCAGGGAGGGATGGAGTGAGCGGGGGCAGGGCCTTGGAGGAGGGATAGAGCAGGGGGTGGGGCAAGGGTGTTCAGTTTTGTGTGAGTAGAAAGTTGGCAACCCTAAACTTACCCCAAGGTTCGCGTAGTCTCTCCTCCTTCACCTGGAGAACTCCCTTGCAGAACACCCGTTTGTTGCCCTATTCGCTGTATAGTTGCATAAATGTGTATAGATATAGTGTATTATCCTGGTTAGCAAAAAAAAGCACCAAATGTAATGTAAACATTATTTATAGTTGCAAATCAACATATTTTAATGGTTACCAACCAATTAGAATCAACTTTTCTTCAGGAAAATAACTAAAAAGTACAAATACAAAATTATTTAAATCCAGGTTTCCTGCTTGCTGATTTAATTCATGATTAAAATAGGTGATTTAAATTGCTTTGATTTAACTCAGTCCACTCTCTAATGTAGGGCACTTATAAGATAGGGTGAAGGTATCTTGCAATGTAGTGACACTGAAAAGGATTTAGGAGTCATGATAGAATAACTTAATCTGGGGATGTTATAGATTCTTCATCACTTGAAGTCTTTCAATTGCAACTGGGTATGTTTCTAAAATATCTGCTATAGTTCAAAAAGAAGTTGCAGAAAATACTGAGTAATGTTCTATGACCCGTGTTATGCAAGTCTGACTAGCTGATCACAATGGTCCCTTCTGGCTTTAGACATCTATGAGTCTCTAGATCAGTAGTTCAATTGCAGCTGAGATTGATAACAACCAAAACTCTTTATCATATGATAGCTGTTTTTTGGGTGCCTTCCCCTAAGGTGTTTGGAGTGTGGGATCTAGGTAGATCACCCTTCTCCCTTCAATTTCCTTTGGGCAGTGATGTGGTGCTGCTATAGAACGTTTCCCCCACCTGTGTAGTTGGTGGGGGTGACAGTTGCATCAGTGTCTCTAGTAGTACATCAAAAATGCATTCTGCTCCTATTGTCAGCTAATTCTACTGAGCAATGGTATTGAGAAGGGTGCATCCTGTCCATTAAGAATTAGCCCCCAGATCTCGCTGCAAAGAGGGAGTAGTAGTCACCTTTTAAACACTCTCTGCCAAAGGCCTGTGTCTGGCATTGGAGGAGGTCAACCAGGCTCTCAGAGAAAGCAGTTGAGGTGAACTCTCTCTTCCTGATAACGTCTACGGTTAGAAGGATGGTCTTGGGGCTTGTTGAGGGGAATGCAGGGAAGGGGACTCACGGGTTTCCAAGTTTCACAGAAAACCTTAGCACATGCCCACTTGTTCACATATAGGGGCTGAGGTTCACCCCACACATTGAACCTTGAATCCAAGGCTAGATGTCCCACAGCTCTGCATTGGGATCTGTTGCCCTTCTAAATCTAGCCAGCAAAGAATTGTAAGTTTGCATCTGGGTTGGGGGTGAATCGGCTGGGGCCCAGGAGCATCTCTAGACTTAATGCCATATGGCAGACATCTCAGAAATTGTCAAGTGTTTTCACATCCAAAGTTTACCTGGTAAACTGGGATTATGAGCAATTTGTATCCTCACCTAAGGGTGGTTTGCTTTTATGCCTTGGTGTTGTGCCTTGGGCACAGTTGTTTGAATTAATGTATATATGTACATTTTTAAAAAATTACTGTCCAGAACTTGTAAATACATTTTCATCTTTGTCTAAGCACTTTACTGTATGCTGCTATACTGCTGCCTTCACACCACTGCTCCCAAGCAGAGTACGGATTTGCTTGCGGGGAGGGAGTTTCTTAAAATTGCATCCAGACAATTAATTGTTGTCTTTTTACTAAACTCCCCAGATGCTAGGAGATAAATTCTGCTTTTGAGAGTGTTTGTGTGTTTCCCACTGGAGCAGTGTATGGGTGACTTGCAGGGCTCAGAGCCACGCATGAGTGCATTTTCACTCTGATCCTGCCAATAGTTATCGCTGAGCATAGGGATCACTACCCTGAGAATTCCTTAGTCTCTGAGTTCTGAAAACTGAGTAACGGTGGCAGACTCTTTACTCAAGTGGCATTGGCAAGCATTGTCATCAAACAGTTAAATACATACAAAGAAGTTTACATTTTCTGGGGAGCAAAAATTCCTTAATCCCATTAGAAGAGAGTCAAGTGTATAATTTACAGTTTTGAACACTTGCTTCCTAACAGTATATTTCCTGAGAATTGCATAGACTAGCCAGTTAAGGCTCACTTGTGAAACAATTTATGCTCTGCATGAGGTCGCTATTCATGTGCCAATGACTTCCATGGAAAATTCGTGCAATGTGCCTCTTTCTGTCACTTACACTAAACCGTTACTCATTAACATAGGTTGCATGCTGTACAATGAGAGATTTGGGAGGGGGAGAATAATGAAAACGAGGAGGATCCGGTACCAAGATGGAAACTGGGCTATTAATAAATGCAAAATATAGAAAATTAAAGTTGGATGTATAAAAAACATATGTCCTAAGTGGGAAATTGTCTTGCCCGATGTAACAGCACATACAGATGGGTTACATTTGGTAACATATGAATCTATTTGAACTAACCAACTACAAGAATACACACTGGCACTCCTGCACAGTACAACCCTCTTTCCCTCTAAAGTTTGGATGAATTACACAAACATGCTTTTTCTCCGTCAGATTGTTTGCTGACTTTGTACTCTATCAGTTCCACTTCTTCAGGAGTGTGATCCGGTGGTTACAGCAGGGGACTGAGAGCTAGGATGCCTGTGTTTGTATTCCTGGCTCTTTCATTGATACAGAATGTTCCCTCGAGCAAGTTACTAAACTTCCCTGTACTTCGGTTTATCCATCTGTAAAATAGGTATAATGAGTAAGGATACAATTCTGTCACGGAGGTCATGGATTCTGTGACTTTCTGGGACTTTTCTGGAGCAGGACAGGAGCAGCTGTTAGCACCAGGGCTGCTGGAGGAGCAGCCCCCAGGCTGCCAGAACAGCTGGCCAGTGGTCAGCCCTGGGGCCACCAGAACAGTGGCCGATGGCCAGCCCCGGGGCCGCCGGAGAAGCAGTCCCAGAGCTGAAGCAGCAGCAGAATTAGGTCAGCACCGCTGGGGCTGGAGCAGGTCTGAAGCAGCTGTCTGTGGTCAGCCCTGTTGCTACCGGAGCAGGAGCCACCAGAACAGCAGCCAGCGGTCAGCCTCGGGGCCACTAGAGCACCGGCCAGTGGCCAACCCCAGGAAAGTGGCCACCAGACTAGCGGTTAGGGTTAGGTCAGCCCCATAGGGGCTGGAGCAGCAGCACTCAGCCCCTGCCAGGAGCAGCGGAGGAGCCCTTGTAGTGAAATAGGTTTTAGATATTTGTATCTTTGTTCACAAACTTTCCTGGCATCTTTTTTTGTCCTAATTCTGTTGTTCCCTGTCACACAATACTGTGGTTGTACTGATCTAATGTGAAGGTAAATGGCTAGCTAATATAACGAACAAAATACTGACTTTAAATGTACAGTGCAAGGAAAACTCATTTAGGGCATTAAAAATCTTTTTATATTCAGAGAAAATTACAGGATCTCAACAGTTCTTGTGTGTCGATTTCAAATGAGATTGCAAGTGTTTAAAATATTGACAGAGAGAGCAAACTGAATTGGTGAGTCTAGAAAGTCTTGCTTTGATGAGAGAGAAACATAAGAAAATGTCTGTTTTGTCATGTGCTTTAACTTGGATACCTTCTCTGCACAGCTGTGTTAATAAAGTAGGGTATATTTCCATGACCCTAGGGATTTTGCTTGCAGGTTCCTACATGCTGAGTAAAAGAAATGTTGATTAATGTGACACTCTCAAGTCAAATGTGGACTGTAGATTACCATTAAGTACATCATTATGTTATCTTTGAAAAATGTAGTAGGTTTCACCTGACAGATAATGGCTTTTCCTCTGCCACGGCAACAGATGAATAATAAACTAATACATGGGATGAACTAAAATATATCAAAATAAGTGTTATTTTTGACAGACAAACAGCCTTTGGTTTCCACAAATTCTTGAAGGAGTCAGTGATCTATTAAGAATGCTTTATGAAACTTCCTTACTGTATTTCTTTCCAGTCCTATGATTTCAAAGTATGCCTTATTTCTACATGCTAATGTTTTTTTTTATATGGATCGATGGTGTGTGGCTGCAGAATCTGCATGTGAGTTTTAGTATCATACTTGGATACAGCTTTACTGAACGTGAGTCACTGTAATGGATCAGTTATAAAAAGTAATGGATTGCTTCCTGTTTCTGCCAGCTGATTTGATCTCTAAGTTCATTGTAAACTGTGAGTTACATAACTGGTATGGAATCTGAGTCCTACATTCTTATGGTTAACGGTGATTACATTAACTGTTTGTACACCCCAAATAATTTAAAACAGGTTCTTCAGCAAGAGCCAAACAAGCTTCAGAATATTTCTGCCTTAGAAGTGGCAGTGAACCGCAACCGCCATTGATTCTGTCACTAACATAGAGTGAGCCAGCAAGTCATTTCCGAGCCAGTTCCAGTTTCTGACAGTATGAGAACCACAGTTTTGTCAATGGACTAGAACATTGCTGTTTTAAAACTGCAGCATCTCTGTGAAATGATATACACAGAGATAACTTGTCCATTTACAGCCAAGATACACAACTGATGAAACCTGATGGGCTTAGAACAGAATTCACCTACTCTGGCAAGCCAGGTTTCTTCTTCGGAAAAAAAAAAGTATCACAATCCTTTTTATCACGTCAGTATCTATGCATGTGCTCTCACACTCTTCTCTCTGCCCTCCCTTCTTTTCATATATAGATAGATAGATAGATAGATAGATAGATGATAAAAACACACACACAAACATACAATTTTTACCTGGGTGACTGAATTTGCCACCTAAATAAGTGGCCGGATTTCAGATGAGCTGAGCATTCCTAGTTCCCATTGGTTCCCATGGAAGGTGTGGGAACTGTGCACCTCTGAAGACCATGTCACTTGTTTTGGTGCCTAAAGTGAAGTGGCACTCAAGTTTTAGAACACTGGTGTTAACCTGTCAGTTCTGCAACTTACCCCTCTGTAAAACATTAATAAATCAACCTCAACTTTTGATCTCCTCCCCATACCTCTAGAAATTGTAGAAACATCAGTAAAATAAGCCCTTGCATGTGCATGCATGTGTGATACTAACCCAGCTAGTGTAACTGTTTCTGTCAACACCTCGCCTAGTTTACGTTGCAGTAAAACTAGAGTGCCTTGTTTTCACTGTGGTTTTTATCTCAGGATAGCTCATGCATGTTAGTTACCCCAAAGTAAAAAATACACCTTCTTTAGCAGTGAAGAGAAGCCCGGAGTCTATCTGTTTCTCTCTGGTCCAAAAGCCTTTTAGATAAAATTCTGTCAATACAGAAACTCCTTAAAACATGTTGGCTTAGGTGAAATGAAGGTTCCAAACAGCTCTATTTTTTAAGTTGGCATCATCCCTGGTAATTTTTGAAGCTGTTTTCACTTTTCCCTCTCCCAGGTAGATTGTGTTGTTTGCATTTTACTCTCTCTTGGAAAGTCAAACTATAGGAATAGAGAAGCATGTTTTGTTTATACATAGTTTACAAGCAGGATCAGTTTTCATTGTTTTAGACCAGTAACCAAACGCTGAGGATAGCAATTAATACTGAATGATCACATGAAGCCAACTGTAGCATTCAAAGTAGTGCATTTATAGACCTTGCCTGAAAAAATACTTGAAATTAACCTGGCTGTGTGATATGAAAAAGAGATTTACTGTTCTCTGCCCTGAGGGCTCACTCTTGCTCTTACATATCTAGTTTCCCTATAATCTGTTTTATAAAATCTCCTATTGACCATGTGTCTGAGCTCAGGGATTACATTGTGACCAATAGTATCACCATATTCACACCCTACACCATATTGTAATAATCTTTGTGCGAAACATACCTGGTGAGGTATCATTTAAAAGGAATAACTCACTGATCATCAATATTCTTACATAATGTATGTACGATATGTGTATTAAGAGTTATGAACATAAGCTGAAATGATGACTAAAAAGTGTTTACCAGCCAAGTCTGGGAAGGGGGTAAATGGGTTCCTCAAAGACAAAGGACAAGCTGATGCCCTTAGCCTGGTGCCATCAAAGTTGATTGGCAATAACCTGTCAAGTGTCCATTCTTTGGCAACAAAGCAGGGCAGGAACAGATTGCTCTGCATTCTAGCAAACAACATGGAACCTCTTTCACCACGAGACTCCATGTCTCTGTCCTCGCAGCTGGAATGAACTTTATTTAGGGGTAACCCCCAGGAAAATGCGTTTCAGAAGGGTGAAAAAGAAAGGATACCTCCGTTAATTTCTATCTCCTAGAGCTGCAAGGGACCTTGAAAGGTCATTGAGTCCAGCCCCCTGCCTTCACTAGTAGGACCAAGTACTGATTTTGCCCCAGATCCCTAAGTGGCCCCCTCAAGGATTGAGCTTACAACCCTGGGTTTAGCAGGCCAATGGTCAAACCCCTGAGCTATCCCTCAGTGGACTATAAAACTGAGGGGGCAAAAACACCCCAATCTCTCTCATTCACTCACTCACCTGAGAAGACAAAGGAACCAGCCCTTTGACCTTGGGGGGAGATCCTGACCTGAGAATTTGGTCAGCCATATTGCTGGGAACCCGGGGTAAGGATTTTTCCTTGAACCAAGTCTAGCTTGTTAAAACGCTTTGTAGTAGCTGAAAATGATTTTTATTTCTCTTGTAACCCTTTCTGACTTTAATATCTGATACTTGAATTCACTTAACATCCTATCTTCTTTTGTTAATAAACTTGTTTTATATTTTAATCTAAACCAATCCTGTGTTTAAACTGAACTGTTTGGGAACTCCAGTTAAAGTAGCAAGCTGTTGAATATTGACCCTTTATAGGGATAACAGACCTTTCATATCTGAACAGCTCAGGAGAGGGCTGGATAGTGCAGAACACATATTCTTGGGGAAAATTTGGGACTGGGAGTGTGTTGGGGCCACCCTGTAAGTAGTAACCCAGGCTGGTGGAAGTCAGAGTATGACTGGAGTGTTGCTGACAGGTTCTGGGGCAGAACGGCTGGGCCAGGACTGTAGCTATACACAGACACTCAGGATGTGACCAGCACGCAGTCTGGCTGTTTGTGAGTGGCCCAGCTTGGGATATACCACAGCAAAGCATTATCAGGCACCCAGGGTTACGGGACAGGTGGTGACACAACCTCTCACTGGTCTGAACTGCAGCCTGGAATGTGACATACATGCACCTGAAAAGCTATGGACTGATAGTATTAGACACCAGATCTCATAGGCAATGGCAGTGGAAACCTCCCTACACTTCCCTGCTAATGTCAGTCTGTTTTCGAGGGACATATGGTGAAATATAATCAGGTTCTATGCCAGTTCATTCCTTGGCGTCCCAGTTCATGCTACCAGCAAGGTTGCCAGTTGCTTCTATTAGTGATATGCACACCACTCAGTTAGGAACTGGACTAGGAAATCAGTCCATTTCATATATACCATGAAAGAGCTGACAGATGGCAAAAACTTGCAGTTGCTATCAAGATTTATGTTGGACACCAAAAGGTGAAAGGGTCTGCATCCTATTATCAATCTGTTGAACCATCCAGGTCTTTGAGCCTTAGATATGTAAGTGAGAAGTTGATGATGAACGCACACAGCAGGCGGGCTGGGGACAAAACCAGAGAGAAAAATTTGTATTTAAAATTTCACATAACTTACTTTTAATTGCAAGTGCATGTGCCATCTCTAGCGTTGAAACAGTGCACCTTCACAGGATCTTTCAACTGAGACCATAAAACACTTTATATTTTATTATCATGACACTCCAATAATGTGTGAGACTATAATGACCATTTTACATATAGGCAAACAGAGGCATGAAAGGTTAAGTGACTTGACCAAGGAGATTCACAGAGTCACTGTCACAGTCTAGAATAGAATAGAACATAGGAGCCCAGAATGTTTGTCCCCTGCTCTAACCACTAGACTTACTACCTATTTATGTAATAATATTTTCTGTGAGTCTTGGTTGATTTGGTACCATGAAAAATCTGTTTCCCAAAGTATGAAGAACGATTTCATTACACTGAGGGACAAGTAAACCTATATGCTTTAGTTAATACTGATAATAGTAATTATAATACTTAGCACTTACACAGTGCTTTATATTGTCAAACTGCCTGGCTGACATTTAAAAGCTGGCTCTGCAACTTTAGTTATTTTAGTAGCATAAAACGTATTCATATCTTTGGTTCTTCTAAGTGGATTCTACTAGTGTAAATGGTGTATTCTGTATATAGTGTGAGATGTGTTCTTGACGCTTCAAAATATTAATAAAATATAAGTGCAGTAGAGGTTAGATATTTGCATTCTGATTAGTTGCAGTAAGTGTACATTCAAAATAAAGGTAAATGTATACTCCAATGCAGATTCTGCATGGAACAGAAGCAACATATTTCTCCTATGAATATTTGTATCAACACAATAAGAGTTTAAATAATCATTTATATTTTGTCAGTTTTATCCTCATGTTATCTGTAAGTAAGTTAAAATTAAACTGTGTCTTCAAACAAACCAGGGACTCTGGATGCTGGCAGAGAGCTAAACAGTTGATGAGTGGTTGAGAAATACAAATATTTTAAAGCTCTCTTTGTATTATGTGCAGAACACACACAAAAAGAAAAAGAAATTTGCCCTTAAATCCCTCTTAGCTCCACCTTTTAAACTTGATACAGTACAATTTTTTTTAAAAAATTATATCAATATCAGCACAGTACAGGAGAGGAAGGGACATAACTACTTTCTAGGTTTTTCCATCTCTTGCCTCTAAGCTTTAGCAACTTCTCTCAAAGCAGCTAATCCTGTATCTATAAACTGTAATGTCATAGGATTAATGTGTGGCTGAGAACATGGGTCAAATCTGCTTTAGATCACAAGAGTTTGAGTTCAGCGCCTAGCTGAAATATCACAAAACTACCACATAATTTAGTACAAGTTGCATTCCTATACGCCAGCTGTTGGTTGCCTTTAATAAAAAGAGGCCCAGGATTGATTTTCACTGAGAGTATATTTTTCTTTGTCTGAAATCAAGGTAGTCTCAGCTGGAAGACAGTAGGGAGTTCTTAAAATGTTTGTGCCTTGGACATAAATAACCCTTTTAAAGTCCTATCTTAAATATAGTATAGAAAATATATTGTGATCTATTATTGGCATTTTCCATATTTCTTTTGTTACCCTATAAGGCCCTGATCCTGCAAGTTACTCTGCAGGGCTGGGCCATCAAACCATAACTGAAATCAGTGGGGCTCCACGTAGGCTAGCAGAGCAGTTTGCAGGATCTAGGTCTAATAGACTGGGAAGATCATTAATTTAAAAACAAAATCCCAGCCTAAATCGTACGATATGTGGAATAATTAAAAGAATCCTTGGAAATCTGGACAGTCTGATAACTGGGCAGAGGTAACTGCTTGCCTGTTCTGCATTTATGCAGAGAACGTTGTGAAACACAACAAGTCTCCCATAATTACCTAGCACTCCAACGTCCGTAATATCTTTGGCTTAGTCTGCCTCCTTCATACTACTACCAGCTATTGCAGTTGTGTATCTTTACAGGCGTTTCCTAAACGAAAGCTTGTGTGATAGTCCAAGGTACTTGAAAAGGGAGTAACATCCCACATTCCTATAATATATTCTCTAAGAATATTTATACAATCTCTTCAATAAAATAGAAATTAAAAATAGGCATCAGTTAAATGTTTCCTCTTAATGGTTGGTTCATATTATTTTTCTTTTTAGTCTGAGATCAGAGTGTTTTCAGTCCTTATGAGCTAAAATCACCATGCAGCTTAAAGATTCATATGTTATAGTACAATATTATGGGCTGTATTATGCAACATTAGACTAGCCCCAGTAAATGTGTTATGTCCTAGCACAGTGGAGTCCCAGTCCATGACCATGGCTCTTAGGTGCTCTTTATTGGTAATACTAATAAATAACGATAATAACCTTGTTTTAACTGTAGTTATACCCCCACTTTACTATGGTTTGATCAACCTTTCTGTAGTTGCACTACCCACTGAAAAGACCATGATGTGATAGCTATGATTTTGAAAAATCGGTTTTCTCCTGCAGGAAACAATCAGATAAAATCATTAGAATAAAAAACCTGCATAGACACAAAAAAATGACTTTTCCTGTGTACTGCCCTCTTGTGGTATCACCGTCATCTCTATGTAACAATTGATTATGTTCAAAGCATTGGGCACTTGCTTCTAAATTGTACTTGGAGCCCAGTCTGGCACCATGCTGAGCACCTCCAACTCCCACTAAAGTCAATGGGAGTTGAGGCCTCCCAGTATCTTGCAGAATCAGGCCCTTATTTGCTCCCTCCAAAAAAACTGGCGTTCCATGTAGCCCATAAATATCTTTGCAAGTTAATAGTGCATCTGACAAACTTCATTTCACTTAAAAAGGAGCCTCATTTAAAAAAAAAATCTCTCTTCCAGAATTTGATACGGTGCTAGAGGACTTTCCTGACAGTCTCTTTCTCATGGCTGTACAGGTTCTCCGCTCTGTGCTGCTGTTTCCAACAATAGAACGCATGGCTCAGTCCCCGCAAGGCAAGCTCCTGACACCTGTGCTGTGCAAGCTTCGGTACATTCTGTACATGCCAGTCTACCTGCTGTCATTTCTCCCGGAAAGAGTCAAAACTTCCATGGTGCAATTTGTGCTGCGAGGATTGAAATATCCTGATGAAGCTTCAATAGTTACCTCCCTAAATCTCTTCAGTGTGGATTGTGTTGGTGAGCAGAATATATTTTTTTTACTATATCTACTTTTTATCCTACCGCTTCAACAAACGAGTGACCTAGCATGCTGTATAGGGCATGAGTCTTTAAAAATGAACTCGATGTTAAAACAGGAACAAATCTCTGAACAAATTTTAAAGAGAGGCAGGATTTGTATGTGTCCTGAAGTCCTTTTCTCTTCTCAAGTTAAGAATTCTGGAAAGGATACAGCGAAATTTGAACCTGGTCGTAAAATAGTGCTCTGAATATTTCCATAAAATGATCCACAATATTTGGAGTTTTAAGAACCTTATCAGAACCAGGGAGTGAATGAAGTGGTTGGATGTCTTGAAAATTTCTTTTCTTAAACGGAGACCATTAGGTTAAAAATTATATTTTCCCAAAAATCTATTGAAAAAGAAAATCTTTACCTGTACTATTAACACCTTAAATTATTAAAAAGAATGCATTTTAAAGTATAATTTACTTTACACCTTTGGAGTTTTTGTTGACCTTTTTCACTTCACGCAGTTTGGACAATGAAAATTTGGACATTTGACACTGATGTTTGTTATAGTCAATTTTTTTCTTTCTGGCTGTAATTAACATTACAAAGTCCTTAGCAGGATGCTATTAAATGCAGAAAAGAAAATCCTGCTGACGTTTGCACACACGACTAACTTTACACCCATGAGGAATTTCATTAATGCTTTACACATATGAATTTTAAAATTCTCCAAAGAAAGGCAGAAAATCAAAATTCTTCATATGTTGTGGCGTACTGTAAAATAAAATACAATGCATATATAAACTTTGTACATCTTCTATGGACAAAAGCAGCTTTCAGGTAGGGAATTATTCACCCAAATTCTGCTGAGCATTCCAAAATGAAAATCAAAGCATATTGTGGTGTTTTACACATTATTTCAATAAATTAACACTTGAAAACACTTTGATATAGAAACTGACATGCGGTGATTCATAGATTCATAGACTCAAGGACTGGAAGGGACCTCGAGAGGTCATCAAGTCCAGTCCCCTGCCCTCATGGCAGGACCAAATACTGTCTAGACCATCCCTGATAGACATTTATCTAACCTACTCTTAAATATCTCCAGAGATGGAGATTCCACAACGTCCCTAGGCAATTTATTCCAATGTTTAACCACCCTGACAATTAGGAACTTTTTTCTAATGTCCAACCTAAACCTCCCTTGCTGCAGTTTAAATCCATTGCTTCTTGTTCTATCCTTAGAGGCTAAGATGAACAACTTTTCTCCCACCTCCTTATGACACCCTTTTAGATATCTGAAAACTGCTATCATGTCCCCTCTCAGTCTTCTCTTTTCCAAACTAAACAAACCCAATTCTTTCAGCCTTCCTTCATAGGTCAAGTTCTCTAGACCTTTAATCATTCTTGTTGCTCTTCTCTGGACCCTCTCCAATTTCTCCACATCTTTCTTGAAATGCGGTGCCCAGAACTGGACACAATACTCCAGTTGAGACCTAACCATCGCAGAGTAGAGCGGAAGAATGACTTCTCGTGTCTTGCTCACAACACACCTGTTAATGCATCCCAAAATCACGTTTGCTTTTTTTGCAACAGCATCATACTGTTGACTCATATTTAGCATGTGGTCCACTATAACCCCTACATCCCTTTCTGCCATACTCCTTCCTAAACAGTCTCTTCCCATTCTGTATGTGTGAAACTGATTGTTCCTTCCTAAGTGGAGCACTTTGCATTTGTCTTTATTAAACTTCATCCTGTTTACCTCAGACCATTTCTCCAATTTGCCCAGATCATTTTGAATGTTGACCCTGTCCCTCCCAGTTTGGTATCATCTGCAAACTTAATAAGCGTACTTTCTATGCCAATATCTAAGTCATTGATGAAGATATTGAACAGAGCCCGTCCCAAAACAGACCCCTGCAGAACCCCACTTGTTATGCTTTTCCAGCAGGATTGGGAACCATTAATAACTACTCTCTGAGTACGGTTATCCAGCCAGTTATGCACCCACCTTATAGTAGCCCCATCTAAGTTGTATTTGCCTAGTTTATTGATAAGAATATAATGTGAGACCATATCAAATGCCTTACTAAAGTTAGGTATACCACATCCACCGCTTCTCCCTTATCCACAAGACTCGTTATCCTATCAAAGAAAGATATCAGATTAGTTTGACATGATTTGTTCTTTACAAATCCATGCTGGCTATTCCCTATCACCTTACCACCTTCCAAGTGTTTGCAGATGATTTCCTTAATTACTTGTTCCATTATCTTCCCTGGCACGGAAGTTAAACTAACTGGTCTGTAGTTTCCTGGGTTGTTTTTATTTCCCTTTTTATAGATGGGCACTATGTTTGTCCTTTTCAAATTTTCTGGAATCTCTCCTGTCTCCCATGATTTTCCAAAGATAATAGCTAGAGGCTCAGATACCTCCTGTGTTAGCTCCTTGAGTATTCTAGGATACATTTCATCAGGCCCTGGTGACTTGCAGGCATCTAACTTTTCTAAGAGATTTTGAACTTGTTCTTTTTTTTATTTTCTCTTCTAAACCTACCCCCTTCCCTTTAGCATTCACTATGTTAGGCATTTCTTCAGACTTCTCGGTGAAGACTGAAACAAAGAAGTCATTAAGCATCTCTGCCATTTCCAAGTTTCCTGTTACTGTTTCTCCCTCCTCACTGAGCAGTGGGCCTACCCTGTCTTTGGTCTTCCTCTTGCTTCAAATGTATTGATAAAAAGTCTTCTTGTTTCCCTTTATTCCCATAGATAGTTTGAGCTCATTTGGTGCCTTTGCCTTTCTAATCTTGCCCCTGCATTCCTGTGCTGTTTGCCTATATTCATCCTTTGTAATTTGTCCTAGTTTCCATTTTTTATATGACTCCTTTTTATTTTTTAGATCATGCAAGATCTCGTGGTTAAGCCAAGGTGGTCTTTTTCCACATTTTCTATCTTTCCTACCCAGCAGAATAGCTTGCTTTTGGGCCCTCAATAGTGTCCCTTTGAAAAACTGCCAACTCTCCTCAGTCATTTTTCCCCTCAGTCTTGATTCCTATGGGACCTTACCTATCAGCTCTCAGAGCTTACCAAAATCCGCCTTCCTGAAATCCATTGTCTCTATTTTGCTGTACTCCCTTCTACCCTTCCTTAGAATTGTGAACTCTGTGATTTCATGATCACTTTCACCCAAGCTACCTTCTACTTTCAAATTCTCAACGAGTTCCTCCCTATTTGTTAAAATCAAATCTAGAATAGCTTCCCCCCTAGTAGCTTTTTCACGCATACTTCTGAAATAAAAAGCTGTCTGCAATGCAGTCCAAGAACTTATTGGATAGTCTGTGCCCCGCTGTGTTATTTTCCCAACATATATCTGGATAGTTGAAGTCCCCCATCACCACCAGATCTTGGGCTTTGGATGATTTTGTTAGTTGTTTAAAAAATGCCTCATCCACCTCCTCCACCTGGTTAGGTGGCCTGTAGTAGACTTCTAGCATGACATCACCCTTGCTTTTTACCCCTTTTAGCCTAACCAAGAGACTCTCAACACTTCCATCTCAAAAGAAGTGAATTTTGATTTTGTTATAGTAATCTTTTAGAGACATTCTTACCTGACAGCTAGACTTTCCAGTGAGTCCTGCTTTCTAAGAGATTGTTTAGACCCCAGTGCTGCAACGAGCTGTGCCAGGGTAGACCCAGTCACACTGACTTCAGTGCAACTCTGCGCAGGTGGAAGAGTCTGCACTCCATCCTCATTCGCAGGATCAAGGCCTTAGATCATAAAGTGTCTGGACAGGGAGTGTCTTTGTTGTCTGTTCTGGACAGTTCCAAATGCATTGTCTTCAACAACAAATTCTAATATATAGTTCCAAGTAAGCAGTTAAGTCAATCAAGTTATAGGGGACTGGGAGTACTTGGAACCTCACAGAATTAGGCTCAGAGTTACTAAACATTGTTCTCTAAGTAAGGGGCATGTCATCTTTTACAGGAGTTATCATCAACTTAGGAAGTAAATATAAGATCACAGTATGTTTTTGTGTTCCTTTCCTCAGTACCCCAGCCGTGGCAAGAACTCAATTCTAGGATGCGAACATCTCTATATTATAGTAGTTTACATCGTGCTAAATGCACTAGTTGCTTTAATTTATCTAACATCTTCCCAGGCAAAGAGACGATTCAAATATAAGCAGCCAAGGATGTCCACCTTATACCTTTAAGACATGCTCCTCAGCTGGTGTAAAATTGGTGTCGCTCCATTCACTTTATTGAGTTAAACCAGGGGCGGGTCTGAAGCCCTGAAGCCAGTCTTGCAAACCCTTATGTAAGTGGGTCTTACTCATGTGACCATTCATTGGGCCGCATCATGCCATCCGTTTTTAAGCAGAATTCCCCATTGATTTCAGCAAAGAGTACTGTTTGGAAACTGATGGCACTATAAAAGCAGCAAAGAGTCCTGTGGCACCTTATAGACTAACAGACGTATTGGAGCATGAGCTTTTGTGGATGAATACCCACTTCGTCGGATGCATGTGATGGCACTATGTGGCCCATTGACCTCAAAGGAACTACACGCATAGGTTACCGCTACCCGAGCAAGTTCGGTTTTACAGGATCAAACCCATAGGTCTTTTTTGTAGGTTCACAAACAGGGAAGAAAGAAGGATCATAGCATGGTCATCAGTTCAGCAAAAATATATTTAGCTCAGCAATCTGGCCTATTTAAATCCTGTTGTATGTAACTACTCATCTGTAAACTAGTGTAGCATATGAAACTGTCATAAATGTTGTTCTGATCGACTCCTCTGTCCTTTTAATAGCTATTAAATATGATTCAAAAATGTTCTGAAAATGAATTTGTTTCTCCTCTCCAGGAAGTTTGTGTCGACTCATTAAAAATACACATATTACCTTTGGCACGTACATCTGTTGAATTACTGCAATTGCAATAAAAGCTATGATTAAGGGCAAGAAAAAATGGTAAAAGTTTCCTTAAAAGTAAATGTGTCCATTAAAACAAACTAACCTGCCAGGGATTTGTTACCACATCCAAAGCTTAGTCACAACAATGTGTTTTCTCTCCGCTGAAAGGAAATGAGATTTATAAAACTTAATTATAACAAGACCTTGAGTTCCAATCCTGTTTTCACTAGAGTCAAGAGTAAATCTCCTTTCAGAGGGAGCAGAAAGAGGGCCTTAATGAGAATTGTCAACCAAAAAGATGAGTCTATGGAGATAGAAAGGTTGCATTCCTTTTTGCCCACCCCACTACTGATTGAAAAAAATATTTGCTTCTACATGTGATCTAAAATAACATTTTGTTATTATTATGTATTTATTCTTTAGAAACCCCAGTCAAAGACCAGGGCCCCATTGTATTAGGCAATGTACTGACATACAGGGATAACAAAACAATAGTCCCTGCCCCAGGGCGCTTACAATGTCTGTGCAGACGGGAGGCAGCAAGGGGACAGACACATGGGCAGGGGGAGGGTGGGAGAACAAGATAACAAAATAATGTACCTATAAAGATGCCATCTACAGTCCTGAAAGCGGTTTGCTAAAGACTGACGCCAAATCATCAAAGACTTACAGTGAAGTCTTTTTGAGGAAAGGCATTTGAAGTGAAAATGTTATAAACTGCAAACTAATTTTAGGATTTGGAACCAAGTGTTTCAGACCTGCACCAATGAAGAGACAGAAAAAATGTTACAGTACTGGGTATGGGACTTTATGAGCCTTGCCATTATCTGAAACATAGACAGTCATTAGGTTAGCAAGTAAAAATTAATTTGTAAATTCTCATACCTAATAAAAATAATGATAATATAAAACTGGCCTTGTTCTTCAGTACTGGAACATTTATGTCACTGTAATGTTTTGAAATCTGAAAACATTTCTTCTGTGACATGGAAGTATGGGGTTTATGGTGACAGTAAACCACTCTATCTACATAGGACAGGATTTATTGTCCACTAGTTTGACTGGCAAACTTCCTCCATTTGTTTCTGTAAAATTTCCACAAAAGCACAGACATTACATAATGGGTAAACACTGCAAGGCTTTTTAGAGAGGCAGGCTTGTAGGTCAGAGGTTAACGTCTGGATGACAGCGAAGATACAGATAAGCACAATAGCAAGAAAAACCTCCAAATGGCCCATATGCCCGGTCATCCTTTGTGATCTTGAACCTGTGACTTCTCTTGAGGAATCTCCCTGTTTGTTTAACCTGTTTACAGGCCAGGGGAGTAGCTAAAATCTGTGGAGGGGATAGTTTGCTTTATGGTGTTTGGAAAGGATGGGGAGGAGTGAAAAAATCATAACTTGGAAAATAGCATTTGAAATTGTTTTAAAACATCATAAAAATTAAGAGTGGAGACAATAATCTTCCTTTTGCTATATTCTAGAGGGCTGTGAGAGGATATAAAATGACATCGAAATATACTGAGCCATAGAGTTTGGATCCAAATCAAAACTTCTCCAAAGTTTGGAGCTTTTTGGATCCAGGATTTGGGTTTGGCTGATTATAAAGTAAAGTTTGTCAAAAGTGTCATAGGCACTTGAAGGTAGTTAGGCAATTAGGTTGTTTTGAGAATTTTACCCCTGGGGGCAATTGGGACGTTTGAGTCTGGGTTTGGGAATGCTCAGATCCCAGGATTTGTTTTTGATCCATCTATCTCTTTAAAACAAAGAGACATTCAATAATGGCATATTAGCTACAGATGGTTTATTTTGTTGCATTCAGCAGAAAACAACATGATGTGAGTATTCGGGAACTTTATTGCCAGTTAGGGAAGCAGAACGTTTAGTGGTTAGCGAGGACTAGCTGTCAGGACTCCTGGATTCTAACTGCAGCTCTGCCACTGACTTGCTGTCTTATCTGAACGAGTCATTTCCCTTCTCTGCCTCAGTTTCCTTATATATAAAATGGGAAGCTTCCTTGATGGTAATGTTGTTGGAGCACTTTGAGATTAAAACATTACCAAAGTGCTAATTGCATGACAGCATCCAGTTCAGCCTGCCACACGAGCATTGTGAAAACTATTCAAAACTATTTAACATCCACCTTTCCCAGACCTTTTTTTAATTTTAAATGTTTTAAAAAGTATACTAGGCAGTTCGTTTACAAGTCTGTCATTTTAAATGATGAAATACAAATACTTTCCTCTTCAATTCTCAATGACAGTTTTCAGACTTAGGAACCTAAAATTAGGCACCTAAATTATCTTACTTTTAAACTTGATCTTTGCTTTGAAATGAAGACAGTATCATTTACAGAATGTATTTGCTTGCATTGAAAAGACAGTCTTAACTCCTAAAAGATTATGGGCCAAATCATTAGCTTGTGTAAATGGGCACAGCTCTGCTGAAGTGCACTGATCTGCCCGTAACCGCCTGGAAACTAAAATCCTCTGTACAGTTACGAGGGTGTTGCCTACAGTGTTCTCCTAATGCCTTTCACCTTGATTCAAGGAAATCGTTTTCCTGTGATGATGGTGGTGCTGGGGATGGTGTTATTATTCATTACATTAGGGCCTAGAGCCCCAATCATGATCAAGGTCCAATTGTGCTAGGCTCTGTACAGACACATAGTAAAAAACCGTCCTGGCCACAAACAGACAAGACAAAGAATAATGAGGGGAATCAGAAGCACAGAGAAGTATAGTGAGACACCCAAGGTCGCACAGCAGGGCAATTTCTTCGGATAATACTGTAAGCCTTAAATAACCCATTCCAGTATTATAGGAGAAACCTTGCAAAATTTGTGTTTGCCTTGATAGCCAGAGATTCTGAATTTTAAAGGTGAAGTTTAGTTACAAGTCAAGTCAGTGAAATCAGCATCTTGCCTGCATGATTAGAAAGTTGCATCTGTATAGCATGGACCAGATTGTTATAGCTGTACAATAGGAACCAGTGTGGCCATGGAGAGAGGTCTCCTCCCTCTTTCCCTTCCACCCTAGTGCACTCATGCAAGTGCTAGTCACAATGGCAACCCTTAGGCTTCTCTAAGGGCAGGTCTACACTTACGGTAGTGTGTAGAGTACAGACACTGCACATCCAGCTAGCATAGGTATAAATAGCAGTGTAGAGACTGAGGCACTGCTTAGGTGAGTAGCGTACAGATATGCCAGCACCCTGTGCATATACACCTCCACCCCGATATAACGCGGTCCTCGGGAGCCAAAAAATCTTACCGCATTATAGGTGAAACCACGTTATATCGGGTAGGGAAGGCTGTGCCTCCCCAAACAGCCTGGTCCTGCCCTCTATCCGACCCCCACCTACATTCCGCCCCTGACTGACCCCTCAGAATCCCTGACCCATCCAACCCCACCCTGCTTCTTGTCCCCTGACTGCCCCCTGAGACCTTCTGCCCCTTATCCAACCCCTCGGCCCCAGCCCGGCACCCTTAACACGCCACTGAGAGCAGCGTGTCGGAGCCATCCCTAGAGGGGTGCGGGGCCCGGGACAAATCAGCCTCCCCACTAGTCTCCTCACCGTCCGCCCAGCGCTCCCACCCGCCCAGCCGCCGCTCGCCTCCTCACCCCACCTACCCACCCGCCTGCCCGCCGCTCGCCTCCCCGCTAGTCTCCTCACCGTCTGTTCGGCGCTCCTCCCCGTGTCCACCCGACCACTGCTCTCCTGCTCGCCGTCTTCCCGCCTGCCTGCCTCCTCACCCCCCTCCTGCCTGACGCTCACCTCCCCATTCGCCTCCTCACCCTGCTTGCCCACCCGCCTCCTGCTCGCCTCCCACCCTTAACATGCCGCTCAGAGCAGCATGTCGGAGCCTGACGCGCTGATCCGCCGGAGCGCGCAGCCCGCTCCCCAGAGCTCTGCTTTACCGCATTGTATGCGAACCCATGTTATATTGGGTCGCGTTATATCGGGGTAGAGGTGTATACCCTAAACGGCTCTGTGGGTGTCCAAGCAGTGCCTTCCACATCTACACTGCTATTTTTCACAGTGTAGTGTCCCACTGCCTCCCTGCTGCCACAGGGAAAGGCCCTGGTAGAGGGGAGGCAGTTAGGGAAAGGCTCTGGCAGTGGGGAGCTGCCAATCTTTCACTGCTGTCTCAGAGTGGCACAGCATCTGATCTCCCTCTCTTCTTACCTTCTGACTAATGGGGGTTCGGAAAGGACTTTCCCTCAGAGCAGGTTATTCCATAGCTGCCTACTGCAAGGTGTCTTAAACTTTTCCCCTAAATCTGCTGCTACCGAATACTGTCAAGAGACAGGACACTGGATTAAGCGGTCCACTGGGCTGACCCAGAATGGCAAATCCTATTCTCCTTTGCTCCTGCAGTCACAGAGCCTCCACAGGCCTTTCTGTGCTACCACAGTTGAGCCTCATACGGCATGACATTTTAAATTATTATTGTAATATGTATTTTTGCGAGGCACTTAAGAGAGTGTTTCCTTACCTGTGGAAATACAGTAATATTTTATCACCTGCCTTCCAGGAAAAGGGGCTAAAGAATAACAGCCTTTCATATTTTCATGCTTCCTCTGCTACTGTTTATTTTCCTGTGCGATGCCTGACTAAAATGTTTGCTTAATGTTGTCAGACAACTCACCTTCCCAAGACAGCACTTAAACACGGACGGAAAAATCCCACATCTGCTTTATTCTCTCTGTAAGTGAACTAACGTTTTCCCAATTTAGGAATAGGATGCTCATATTAAATTATTGGAGGAAGGTGAATGACTTCTATATATTTACAGTCCTATTTATTTTTTTAAGTCACTCTGCTTTCTAAATGTACCTCACTTCCAAAAGAAAGAGAGATAAAAGTTTAGCAAGGGCATTTTATTACTTTTAAAAGCTTTTATTTTCCTACAGATGCCCTGTGCATGCATATAGGAAAAATAATACTAAATCTGGAAAATAAACCAAATGGGAATATATATATTATTTTCCAGATTTATTATTCATTTTCTTTTTCAAAGAAAAAACATATTAAATACTGTCAGTTTTATTCTCATCATAAATATTACTCATGGGTCTTGAATGTTTTGATAATGGGCCTGTTGATAATGTCCAAGAAGTACACAGCACAGTTTGGGATTTGTTTGGGGGGTTGTGTATTCACTGTTGCTGAGGTGTCATCCCTGGGAACTGAGTTAATTTGACAAACTGGTGACGAGTCAGGCGATACACTGCTAAGAGACTGGAAGTGGGAGAAGAAAACCCTGCAGCATGGAGGAGTTGTTGAAAACAGGTATCTGCTGGTTAAATGCTAGCAGCTGTGGTCACTTTGTATGTTAGACAGTAGCAGTAGTGACAGTCATCTGCATAGTGGGGCTTTGTTCGTTTTGAGCCTGACCCAAAGCCCACTGAATTCAGTGGAGAAATTCACATTGATTTCAACAGGCTTTGGAACAGACCTTTTCCTGTCCCTTTCTCAGTTCCACGAGGGTACGTCTAGAATAGAGTTTGTGGTCGTGTTGTGACTTGAGTTAATTGATTTGCAATTAACTTCATTTAGGTAATGGCTTTGACAGTAGACACTCCACAAACGTTTTCTCCGGGGCACAAACATGTACCGCTTACTTTAGGGTAAAATGGTTCCAACAAAGCTAACAACACTCAGGAGTAAACCACAAACATTTGTGTCCTGGAGTAAACATTTGTGGGGGTATCTGGATGAATATTTATAAAGGCACTAACTAACTTGGTTAAATACTGGTCATTTGCAACAGGCTCACAGATTCTAGTCTAGATGTGTAGTGAGACGTTAAAAGACTATTTAAGCCAGCCTTGCCATGTGTCATGAGTGTAGTGTTGGAAGGGTGATTTCAGTTACTGCTAATTGCAACAATCAGGTGAACAGGTATTTGAAGACAGCAGTACCAAGCCATAACTAGAATTGTGTTGTATGTATGGCGATCGGGGGTGGGGGTTCAACACTACAGAACATGGGAGTGAAATCAGCCCAAGCTGACTCAGGAAGGTGTAGGTTCACCTTCCCATGCTAATTAAATCCACTGTGCCTGAGTGGGAATTCACCTACTTCGAAAGCAAATGGTGATCCAAGTGCTGCCCTCCATCATGGTTCCATGAGGAAGGGTCTACTTTAGGCCATGATCCACAAAAACATTGAGATTGACTTCAGTGGAGCTACTCACATGCTGAAATACTTGGCTAGAATGGGGCCTTGATTCTAGGGTGTCCAGATGTCCCAATTTTATAGGGACAGTCCCGATTTTGGGGTCTTTTTCTTATATAGGCTCCTATTAGCCCCCACCCCCTGACCCGATTTTTCACACTTGCTGTCTGGTCACCCTACTTGATTCCCATCAGAGCTCTGGCAGGAGCCTCTGCATGGAGCTGCTAAATTGGAACACACGCTGCCCATTCTACTTTGTAGCCGGCCCTACCTCCTTTTGAGATCCTTTCTGTGCCCTTCCTACACAACAAGTGAGGTTTTAGTTGCTTTCCACCATTAAAACCTAGACCCTCCACCAGAATTTCCATCACCAGGGCCATCTTGCAGAGTAGGCGAGAGTTTAAACTGGAGGTGAGTTTGATTGGTTAAGACTCAGTTCTCTCCATCAGTTGAAGTCAATGGGAGTTGACTCCAAGTTACTCAGAGCAGGAATAAGTGCACAGATATTTCAATTTCTATCACACACCCCACCCAGGCTGTGCATGCCGCAGTGCACAAAGCAAATGAATATTTTTCTCGCTCCCTGACAAGGCATCCATTGTTTGTTAAAGCACCTGGATATAGTTGTTGAATAATGTTTTGTTTATTGTTGCCTTCAGCCCTGCTGTGCTTTTTTCGAGTGCTCCCAGCTAAATTTCGTGTATAGTTGTGGTCTTGCTGTAACTTTAATATCGAGCAGATTGGAGAAGACGTTTATATTAAATGCCGCTATTATGCATGTTGCGGGGGTTATTATTATTATTATTCTACACTAATTAAACTGTTTTCATTTGAGACCCATGTGTAAACCAGCAAGGAAGCCAAAGCAAACGTTTACATCATGTAAATCTCCAAACGTCAACATTTTTTTTTACGTTTATTTTTTTTCTCATATTCCTACTTCAGTCATCCCTGGTACTAAACAGTTCCTTCTGTTTGATGCTTTAAACAGTAAATTATACAAAATTTCCAAGATTGCTGTTGGCAATAATTACAGATAGAAAATATGTTTTCCCCTTAGGAAATTACACTGCTGTTTGGTATTATTATTTCTTACCACCGTATTCTGAGCTTTTCTAAGGAATGACAGAGATTGCTTCCTTGGGAGCAAAGGATAAACGGGAAAGGAAACTAGTGTTACACTCCTCTGAAGAACCTTACAATAAGATGGGCAACTTACCAGGAAAAAATGTGACCAGATGGTAGTACATTCCCTGAGGAAAACATATTTTCAAAGGCTAAATCTACTCCTTGCAGGTCATTTCAATTTGACATGGAAACTCAACCTAAATTTGATTAATTACATTGCAATTTGGCTAATACTGTCTCAGTAGTGAGAGGACGTTTAAGAGACAGGCAAACCATAATATGCAAATAAGCTACAAAGTACAAATGAGCGAGGGGGCTTGTGTTTCCACCCCTTCGGAAATAATTTTCATACGTCAGACTCTAATCATTTTTTTTCTTTCTTAGGGAAAGTGTGGCCATCAATCCAGTGCTTATGAGCAACTTAGTGTTACACAGTTATGGAATCTAGAGACAAACTGTAAACTCTTTGGGGCAGGGATTGGATTTAGCACAGTGGGGCCAGAATCCAAGTCATTGCAGGATTTTCCGCTTTTGTACATTTTCTAGCATATTGTTCATTCTACCTTTAAATATGCCAGATGTTGGGAAGTACACTTTCAAGAACTTACTTATTTAAACATATTTCTTGTAGCGTTTGCAACAATCTGAAATGATCACATGGCCAGTCAACCTTAGTAAGGGAGGCTTCCAAGAAGCATCATGGGGGAGGGAGGCTAAGAACTTTTGAGAAGACTCTGCAGGCAGCCCCTTTAAGACATTAGACTTGAATAAGAATGTATCGTTGCAGACTTCCATGTACGTAGTACTGCCAGCACCTCGGACTGTGGGACCCTGATCCTGATTGGTGCCCTTGTGCACTACTTTAACACCCAAAAATAATGCATATGAATGAAGTAACTCGTCCCGCCATACAAAATCAATTATTCTCAACTTCATGTCAGCCCTTCCCCTCTCCCTAGTTCTTACTGGCTTCTGCAGAAAGCCGTTCAGTCCGTGCTGATCACTACCTGTCATTTGTATTGTTTCTATTACTGTAGCGCCTTGGAGCCCCAGTTATGGGCCAGGACCCCACTGTGCTAAGCGCTGTACAAACAGAACAGCTGCAGAGAATAGCTGCTAAACATCAAGAAGTGATTATGTTGACCCAATAGGTTTAGACCCAGAAAACTAGCTGTAGCCACTCTTGTAAATCTTTACCTGATGGGATAGAAATTATATTCTTCTCCCCCCACCCCAGTTGTGTCTCTTGTAGCTCCATGGACTGGGCCAGGAAAGACGGGGACTCTCATTTTGTCTAGGTTGCTGGAATATATAATGCCTCACAAGATATTGCTGAAAAATTAGTTCAGAGTGGGCTGGTCATGGATGAACATAAATTTCTCATGCTAACTGATACAGTATTGAGTTGCTAGGAACAGGGAAATTGCCAGACTGGATCAGACCAGAGGTCCATCTAGTCGAGTATTTGCCTCTAGCAAAGACCAAGCGCATCTGACGAAGCTGCAAGAAGCCCATGGAAGGCGGATGTGGGATAATCTTTCCCTCAGCATAGATCTCAAAGGGTTTGTCTACACAGCCCGCAGCAGTGAGCCTGAGAGCCTGGGTCGACAGGCTCGGACTCGCACTACGGTGCTAAAAAGAGCTGTGTAGATGTTCGGGCTGGAGCTGGAACTCTGAAGCCTAAGGACAGAGGTGGGCTTCAGAACCTGAGCGGCCCAAGCTGTAGCATCTACACAGCTATCTTCAGCGCTTCACGAGCCCACATCTGTTGACCCAGGCTCTGAGATGCTACCTGTATAGACATATCCTAATAGTTAGAGATTGGCTTATGCCCTGAAACACAAGTTTTAATATCCCTTCCAAAATTGTTGTTGCCGTTAATTACGATATCACTGGATGTTCTTTGATATCCATATAAACATCCAATCCCTTTTTGAAGCTTGTTAAATTCTTGGCCTCAACAACTTCCTGTGCAACGAGTTCTACAGTTTAATCACACATTGTGTGAAAAATATTTCCTTTGATTGGTTTTGAATTTTCCACCATTTAATGTCATTGAATGTCCCCTTGTTTTGTGTTAGAAATGAGTTGGCAGACGATTACTAGAGCTTACTGAAGGAAGCTCTGTTAAGGCCTGGTGGTATTTCAGATCGTTATTCAGAGGTAGGGATGATACTGAAAGGGGAGGTGCTGCAAATGCCAGTGAGGACAGCAACATAATAGAAAAGGCTAGAAATGCAGGCAGCAAACAATGAAATACGATTCAGGCTGGAAAAATGCAGGCTAATAAAGTACATCTGTGGAAGAAAAGAAAAAAGCCTAAACAGACATACTGTGTGGAAGGAGGCAGGTATCTGGAAAGCAGGAGTGCCAGAAGTGATTGGGAGTGATAGTGGGCAGCAATCTGATAGGAGGTTGCCATGTGATATGGTGTCAAAATACCCAATGCAAAGACACCATGTCATGGAGCAGGCAAAAGACTGGAGAGTAGAGCACAGGGAGCAGGAGCTCGGTGTGCCAATTTCCATGGGCTGGATTGCGCCTGGCTTGGGCAAGTGTGTAAATGGGAAGGGTCGGGGATGAAGTGGCACAAGAAGCCTTCCCTCACCTCTGCACACGTAGTGTGTCTGAACCTGTCTGGCGAGCAGTAGCACTAGCCTCCCAGCAAGGAGCGTGGGGAGGGGAGGGCCGTGGCCCTTTTCCCCCTCCTCTTGAGCCTGTGGGTGGGTGGTAGAACCGCTGCTGTGGGGGAGTGCTGCCACACTCACCCTGAGGAGGAACTTTGGCTGAGTCCAACAACATTTTTCCTGATGCCCCTGCTGGAGCGTAGCTCCTCTTTGTACTCCCTGGCCTGGCTCCCACCAAATGCAGCCGGGAGGTCACACACACAATTGGATCCAAAGATTTCATGTGCCCATTAAAAAAAACAAAAACAAAAAAAACTTTCAGGCATAGTGTGGGCTGTCCCCTCACTCTCGCTATTGGTTAGTACAAGCCGAAGCTCAAACTAAGGAACTTCCAACTGGAGTGGCTGAGCAGATTAGGCCTTTCATCAAGCCTGTTTCTGAGCCACCTCCAGATTTGTGAGCAGCATTTGCTTCCCAGGCACGAATAAATTGCCTATCAAAATTGCTTTATTCTCCCTCATTACTGACCTATAACATAACTTTGAGCCACCTTTAATGAGCAGAATTCATAGGCTCAGTCAGTCCTGTAGGCGGGAGGATAGGCTGAGCGGAGCCAACAAGTGTGGGGGGAATGAAGTGCTCTCTAGAGCGTGGGTAGCTCTGTGTAGTCCCAGATTTGCTGTAGCCTGAAGAACAAATGATGGGGCACCCGGTATTAAAGGGGCTGTCTTCATGGCCACTCATTTTTTATTAGAAAAGAAGTCTTCATATTTATTTCCTTAATTGCTTGGTCAACCAAGTGGAAAATAATTTTTCTTTGGATCTTCTCTATTGTTCCACTAGTGTGCCATTGCTTTGTATCTATTTTTTATGTTACAGAGGACCCCAGATGCTTGGGCAACTAAGAGAACACAGTATTGTTTTTACATTTCTTTATTTACGTTGCTAAGTATTTATTACATAGTGAGACAATGGGGACAAGAGCTAAAGTCATGGCATTTCAAAGCGCTGTTGTTTTTTACCTAATTCAGGGCTCACGTCCATCTCAAAATGTAACCACGTGTTAGTTTGAAGTGCTGCACTCTTGTATTCATAAATTGGTTTGACGTGGCTAGACCACATTTGTTTAGACTTGTTTTTTCATAACAGACATGTTTCCAACTTGCCGTGCATCAGCACAAGTAACACAATGTGGCTCTTCAATTTCCAACTGGAGTTTGCAATTAACTATTCCTGCTAATACAATGTTCCTGCTGCAAATCAGCAACCTAGCGGTATTTGCAGATTGCAACATTCAGTCACCAAGCAAAAAGCTAGGGGATTTCACGAAAACACGCACATTCTGTTCAAACTATGGAAGTGAAGTAGAAGGAAATCACTAAATTGCTTGATATGTCCCATATAAACTTAGCCGAGCTGAGTAGCATCATGTGTCCTGCCTGAAAACTTGTACAGGTTTTAAAGTTTTAGGGCCATTTCTTCAGTGCAGCTCCATTGAATACTATAGAGCTGCACTACAGATACACCAGCGGAGGATCTGGCTCTTAAACCTGAGAAATAAATATGGCGATTGGACTTCTTGTGCCATCAAAGCAGGGGAAATCTTTTATTTTATACTTTACTTGCCTTACTGTATATTGGGGTAAATGAGGGGAGTTTGAACTTCAGCTCAGTACATACAGATATTCATTTGACAATTGGTTAATTGAATCAGCATTAAATAGCCCGAAAGACTGAAAAGCTTGATTGATTTCAGTCACTGTGGTTTGTGAAAACTATTAATTTAGCCGATGGATATTAAGCCCTTGCTGTGACACTTTGGGTTAAAGAACTACCAATGATATAAAGCAGTCTTTTCTTTTCTGGGTCCTTGATTTGAGTCTAATCAGTGTTCCTCTGTCACAAAACCACCAGGAATAAATCAAACACATTTTGGCACAGTTAGCCGTCTCTGCTTAGCAAAGGCCTGAGACTAAATTGACACTGATGCTTAATCACCTCTAATTCATGGAGAGAGAGTGATCCTTCCAGGTCAGGAGAAAGGTCATTGGCAGGATCATGTGGAGAAACTTGCGCTGCAGTTAACTGCACTATACCTGACCTGTGAATAAATGAAGGACTTCCATTTTCAATCCCGCCGTTGCCTTCACCTTTGCAGTATGATGTATATAAAGGATATACATATCAAACTTTTTTTTTTAAAGAAAATAGGCAGGATTTACCAGTTCAAAATGGCTTTACATTTTAAAAGTGAAGTGTAATTTTTAATGATAACTTTATTATTAGCTTTGGGGGGGGGGTTAATTAAACCCTAAAGTTTTGGTTCTGAATATAAAGGGACACCAACAACTTGCAAAGTAATCAATTTAATAAAATATATTAAAAATTATTTCAGATACTACTACAGCTGTCTCCGATCACCCCTGCCAATTTCTGTGAGTTTATAACTACGTTGTCCTGTTTTTAAAAATGTTTTTCGCTCTGATTGCTATGTGAAAAACCCACATAATCAGAGGAAATTGACAGAGGTCCTGATCCTGCAAAAACTAATGTATTCTTAACTTTATACTCTGCGAGTTGTCTCATTGAAGCCGGACTACTTACAATGTGTCGAGATAAGCGTGTGCGCACATTTTTGTAGGATCATGGCCTAACCGATTATGCAGAGGAAACAACGAAACTGGCTGTGCACAAATCACTGTCATGTACACAAAATAAACAAACTGGATAAGTAGAAATATAGTTTGAGAGAGGGCGTTGGAGGGGTTGCTAACTTTTTTCTTTTTTAGTACTCTTAGATGTTACTTATAACAAGCGTAGGTAAAACAAATGTCAGACATAAGTGTGCTTTTAACTTTTACAGTGCGCCTCTTTAATGTCTGTAAAATATGTAGGAGACCAAGGGCCTCAATTTCAAAAGAGCTTATCTCCCATTTAGGCACCAAAATAAGTGGTCCGAGTTTCAAAAGAATCTGGTATGTTTCATGTTGATCTTGTTTGCAAATGTGGTCGTACGAGCGCCACAATGGGAACTGCTGAGTGCTGAGCACTATGGTAAATCTGACGTTGTTTAGGTCCCTAAATCTCAGCCGAGGCCTTGTCTACATGAGAAAGTTGCACCAGTTAAACTTAAATCCGTTTTTTAACCAGTGGAGTTACGCTGGTGCAAACCCCTGTGTAGACACTTTTATTTCAGAGTAAGAGTGGCTTATTTCAGTTCAACTTACATCAATTTCTAATCAATTTAAGATAAACCAAACTAATCCTGATTTAAACCAAAATGAGGCCCTGATCTTGAAAACACACAGGTTCTTAACGTAATGACTGTGAGCAGTCCTAAGGCTTCTAATGATAGCAGAGTTAAGCACATGTATACGGATATGCAGGAATCAGGGTCTAACAGTATCCACACAGCCTGTTGCACCAGTTTCACTAAATCCATTTAAAATTGCACTTTAATTAAACCAATGCAACTTTTCCATGTAGATGAGCCCAGACTTTGGGTGCTGTTGAGCACTTGAAAATTTGGCCCCTAGACCTGCTATTACAGGGCTTTTTAGTATTCAGGACAGCCGTTTACATTCAGTCCTCTTGTACTGTCTCTCTGTAACGTGCAGTATGTGAGGCCGTAGTGGAAATTTTTAAAGGGACGTGATCAAGTTCACAAACTTTGTTACTGTTTTTAAACTATCTTTTATAAATCCTAATTGATGGTAATCTGTGTTTATATAATGCTTTCCTTCCAACTATTTCAAGGCTTTTTACAAACATTAACTAATTAATTCTCACACCACCCCCGTCAGGCAACCCTGTATTATTATCAAATGGGGAAACTGCGGCACAAGGATTTTGTGACTGCTCCAAAGCCACAGAGGAATTCTGTGGCAGAGATGGGGAGATAATCCAGACCTCTTGATTCCTCATCCAACTCTTTATCTAAAAGATAATTATTATCTTTCACATTACTAAAAGATGTAAGGATTTTAAAAAAAAATGTTGTTTTTTAACTTTAGTTTGCCTTTAATAAACCAAATTAACCTGAACTCAGACATGCAATTTATTTCTGAGTGGCACTGCTCGCTCAGTGTTTCAAATTGCAACTTGGGTGCAAAGGTCATAACCCCGATGTAACTTGGACACAATCCTAAATTAGCGGCATAGTTCAGGTGATTACCCCAGGCTCCGATCCTGCAAAGACTTATGCACATGCTTAACTTTGCACACTGTGAGTAATCCCATTGATTTCTATGCAATTACTCACAGTGCATAAAGTTAAGCATGTGCATATGTCCACATGATATGGGCCCTGCTTTGAACAAAAGAGGTACACTACACTGTGCTTGTTTACATCATACCAGAAATCGGAACAAACAATCAGGGTCGGTGCAAGGAAGTTTGGCGCCCTAGGCAAAACTTCCACCTTGCCCCCCCCCCCCCCCAGCCCTGCGGCAGCTCCCCCTCCCCCCCGCCCTGAGGCGCTCCCCCCCCGCAGCAGCTCCCCTGCCCGGGGAGCCATGCGGCAGCTCCCCACCCCAGCTCACCTCTGCTCCGCCTCCTCCCCGCGCACGCCGCCCCCGCTCTAATTCTCCTCCCCTCCCAGGCTTGCGGCGCCAAACAGCTGATTGGCGCTGAAAGCCTGGGAGGTGGGAGAAATGGAGCGGAGACCGCGCGCTCGGGGAGGGGGCGTAGGAAATCTTGGCGCCCTAGGCAACCGCCTAGTTTGCCTAAATGGTAGCACCGGCCCTGCAAACAATAAGTATTGTTCCAGGTTACAGGACTCTAATAATGATTCTAGGCAGTTTCATAGAAATTTTCAGACAAAATAAGCCATTTGGCTCTTGTCTCACACCATCCTAGCTGCAGAAATACGTGACAAGCACCTAGCATGTGACCTCAGCAGGGAGCCTCCCACTGACCAATTTGACGGAAGATTTCAGACGTGTTCGTTAATTTTGAGTGCCTCAGATTCTGGGTGTCCAACTCACAGTCAGATTTTCAGAAGGGCCAAGCACTCCACTCCCATAGACTTTGGTTAGAGCTGGATGTTCTCAGAACCTGTTGAAAATCAGGCCTAAAGTTGGGCACAAAATTTAGTGGATACTTCTGAATAATTTTCTTTGAAAACAAAGCTCAGTGTTCTCCTAGTAAGGAAACAGGACAACATGTCAAGGTTAGCAGAGTACGGAACTAGGAAGCGGTGGCAGAGAAGGATTTCTCCCTGAACTTTATGACTTTGTTTTTGAGAAAAATATCACCGTGAAGGAGTCCAATTTGTCATATTGCAACAGCAAAGGGGAGAGAAAACCACTGATCCTGCCATTAAACAATATATCTGTACACCCAATTTTATTCATTCAGTAGCCACTTCACAATATACATATTTAATAAATAAACAGAGTGCAGTATTGATGGTACATTATTTTAAAATGTTGGGATTTTCCATTTGATTTAACCAGTTAATGTAAGTATGATCTAGCTCACAACATTCTTTAAGGCTCTGATGCTACTCTTTGTTTAAGCACATCTTAATTTTATGTCCACGTGTGAACCAGTTCACTTCAATGGGACTACTTGCATGCATAAGTCTTTTCAGGTTCAGGCCTTAGATTGTTCCAGGGTAGTAAGCTGTTATGAAAGATGTCCATGTCTGTTGTACATTTGTGCTGTGCATGTATTTTATTGCTGCAGTATATATTTATACCTGTCCTATTGCATTTAAACTACTAAATAGAATATTAATTATAAAAAAACCCTTTGTATTCCGTTATTATATTGATCACCGAAGAAATAGCAGTAGGAAGGTGTTACCAGTTTTTACTATCACAAGAAGTTAAGGGGCTAATTTTCACAAGTGCTGAGCACCTACCGTTCTAATTGAAATCAATCAACTTGTGGCTACTCAGTATCTTTGAAAGTCCAAGCCCCAGGCATTTTCACTTGGTTGGCCCCTTGTAGAGAGGGGTGGGTTGGGAGAGGGGTGGGGGGGAGGGGTGTTTTTAAATAAATGGTGAATATTCGTCATTCACCCAGTACACTGATGTTTTCTGTACCCTTTCCTTTTTGGTTGAGCATTTGAGTTATTTTCAGGTTAGATTTTTATATAAATATCTGGAGAAGTTACTTTTTAAAATATCACCACTAGCCCTGATAAAATAATAATTAGGAAGAGGAGTAAATTTCACGATGTACTCCAAAAGCATTGTGTTTAAGAATTTAGGAATTGCCAGACTAGATCAGATCTGAGGCCCATCTTGTCCACTGTTCTGTTTCTGACATTGGCCAATGCCAGATGTTTCAGATTAAGGTGTAAGAACCCCTCAGTCTGCAGATGTGGGGTGATCTGCCTTCTACATTAGGTCTCTTCCACATTTCTAATAGTTAGAGACGGGCTTAAGACCTTATGCATGAGGTTTAACATCCCTTGCACCAAAAAAAATGGTTATATGTTTTCCATATAAATGTGCAATCCCATTTTGAATCTTGTTAAGTTCTTCGCCTCAACAACTTCCTGTGGCACTGAGTTCCAAGGTTTAATCACACTGTGTGTGGAAAAAGTATTTTTTTTTAATTTTCCACCTTTTAATTGCACTGACTGCCCTCTTGTTCTTGTGTTATGAGACAGCGAGAACAGACGTTCCCAATCTACCTTCTCTATACCATATTTCATATATTGGTATCATGTCCTCTCTCATTCATCGCCTTATTTAAGTGAACAATCCCAGTCTTTTCAGTCTCTCTTTGTATGATTTTTTTTATGCCTTAGATTATTCTTGCCACCTTTCTCTGAATCCACCTAGTTCTGTAATACCTTATATCAGATGGGGTGACCAATACTACACACAGTATTCCAGATGAGGCTGCACCATTGATTTACATTTCAGTTTTCTCTGTATTATTCACCATCCCATTCCTTGTGCAACCTAACATCTTGTTTGCTTTTTTAACTGCAGCTGCACACTGAGCAGAGGTTTTCATTGAATTGTCTACAGTGACATCCAGGTCCCTTCTTTGAGCTGATACTGTTCAGTTAGACCCCTGTAAGAGGTCCAAATAGTTAAAAATTTTCCTCCCCACATGGATTACTGTGTATTTATTGACACTGAATTTAATTTGCCATTGCGTTGCCCTTTCACCTAATTTGTTTAGGTCTGTCTGAAGTTCCTCACAGTCTTGTCTGATCCTGACTAACCTAAATGTCATCTGCAAATGTTGCTACCTCACTACTCAGTCCCCTTTCCAGGTCATTAATAAATTTATTAAACAACACAGGACCTAGTATGGAACCTTGAAGCAACTGCTGTTAACCTTTTGCCATTTAATCTTACCCTTTGTTTTCTGTCTCGTTGCCAGTTTTTGATCCAGGCAACACTTTGCCTCTCATGCTGTTACTACTTATCTTCTTTATTAGCCTTTTCTGTGGAACTTTGTCAAAGGCCTTTTGGAAGTCTAAATAAATTATGTCAACTGGTTCTCCTTTATCCACTACTTCATTGACACATTCAAGAATTATAAGAGATTAGTGAAACATGATTTTCCTTTTCAGACTCCACGTTAGTTAGACACCTTCCAGGTGTTTTGTTGTTCAGTTTTCAGTTATCATTTCAATCAATTTACCAGCTGCAGATGTAAGGCTTACCAGTCGATAATTCTCTGGTTCACTCCAGGGTCTTTTTAAAATATAGATACAACACTTGCTGCTCTCTAAATCTCTGGAACAGTGGCTATGTTTAATGAGATTGCAATTTTTTTGTTAGCAGTTCAGCCACTTCTTATTTAAGCTTCTTCAGAACTCTTGGATACACCATCTGGGCCTGATGACTTATACTTTCTAAATGATCAGTTTGCTCCAGCAGTAATTTTTCTGGCACCTCAGACTGTTAGCACATCTCATCCTTATTACGAGAAAAGAGCAGGTCTGAAGTAAGAATCTCCCCAACATTCTAATTGATAAAGACCAGGCAAAGAAATCATTTGGCTTCTCAGCAATGTCCTTATCTTCCTTATTTGTTCCCTTTAGCCCTGATGATCCCACAGGCTCCCCAAGTCTATTGCAGGTTTCCTTCCCCTTGTTCTTTGTTTTTACATCTTGAGCTAGTTATGTTGTGGTCACTGTTACTTAGTGGCACAGCCATTGTCACTTCTTGATTACCTTCTATGTGTTTCCTAAGATATCAAGAATAACCTCTCCTCTTGTGTGCTCTAGAACTGGCTATTCCAAGCAGTCACTCAAAGTGTCTATAGTGTTAAAGTGTCAAGAAATTGTTTCTCTAAACTTTGTCCTGTTGTGCTGTTTAACCCGTTTATGTGGGTAATTGAATTCCACCTTTATTACTATTTTGCTAGATTTTGCTACCTCTTTTTAATCCTTCACCGCTGTGCACTCAGTTTCTTTTTCTTGATCCAGAGGCCAGTAGTGTAGCCCTACTGCTATATAAACATTCTCACAGCTCGGGGTTTGTACCCATATTGATTCTACTACATTTCCTATTTTTCAGTGCACTTTAAAGCCAATGTTTTTGAAAATGGCCTCTGATCTGAGATGCCTTCGGTCTGATTTTCAGAGATGCTGAGCAGCCACTACTCCACTGGGAGCCAGCCGAATCTGCAGGTGCTCAGCACTTCTGAAAGTCATGCTCCGTGTGTCTAAGGTTACCACACGTCCTGGTTTTCCTGGATACAATATCTATTTTAATCCTCCGCCCTCTGTCCGGGGGGACTTTTCAAATAAGAGGCAATGTCCAGAATTTTTGCAAGCAGACGTGGCAGCTCAGAAAGAGCTGTCTCTGTGTCCCGACTGGTCCCTTTCCTGCAGTCGTAGCTCATTGGTTCCTTCCTTGCAGCCACAGATCCTGCCCACTCAGGCCCTGGCTCCCAGCCCTGGGGATGGGGAGAGGCAGGGAGGCTTTGACTGACGGCTGGCACTGCGTCCCGGGCCTGCGCCAGCCACTTTACCACTGTGATAGGAAGTGACACTGCCCCCCACCTCAAGAGTGAGGTACCTGCTCCGGTACCACCACGGTACCCTTCCCAGTACTCACACACCCCTGCAGCGGCCCCCCAAATATTCCCTACCAGTACACACACTCCTCCAGCACCCCCAAGCTCCGTCCCAGTACACACACCCCTCCAGTACCCCCAAATATCCCTCCCAATACACACACACATCCCTCCAGCTCCCCCACCAGCACCCCCTACCCCAGCAGTGTCCTCTTTTTGGGAACCTGAAATATGGTAACCCTAAAGGTGTCTCATTTTGTGCACCCAAAATCATCAGTTGCACATGAAAATTGTAGCCCAAGGCTCGGAACTTTGCAGGAGCCTAAGGGAGTTTGGTTCTTAACTCCCACTGAATTTCGGTGGGAATTGGGCAGCCCCGGACTCTTTTCTTTTTGTTGTGCAAGTGGTTGCTTCTGCGCTCCCTGAAGAGGAAAAACCATCTTTGTGGGCAAATACCGCAACAGCAACTCAATATGTCTCAACAGAACCCATCAGTGAGCAATCTGTCACCTCCTGAAGCAGAGATGGGAGAGAGGATTGGCTAAGGTGGGAAGAGGGGAGACAGGAGACTCTAAATAGGCTGCAGGCAGAAGACATTTTAGATGTCTGTCCTTGCCCTAACTCAGTTTTGCTGTCGCTGTTGTGCTGAGCTGAGAACAGGAAATTGCATGCGGTATCCCTAGCAAGATTGTCAAGTTCCACGTTGGTGGTCAGTAATATTTTTAATGTATATAGCCCCATTCATCCCAATCCCAACAGGCTGGCTTCTGGTGCTCTTGCAAATTAGTGGCAAAACTACCGTGGACTTCAACTGGAGCCAGATCAGACTATACACAAAGCACTGCTAGCAACCAGCCACCCTGGCGATGGCTGCCAAGAAGACATGGTTGGGAGGAGGGGCCATGGCCAGGTACGCCATCCACAGAGGGCCTCCTGGGGTCTTTTATGTCCATAGTAAGCAGACAGGACCCTGTTTTTAGAAAGTCTCTCCTGAAAAACCAGCAGCCAGCGTAGTATTAGCCGTCATGGACCATTCCCTCCTCAGGTGAGGATTGCTTCTGACAGCCAGATAGCTTAGAGTCTGTGCTAGTGCAGTACCTAGCACAAAGGGGCCCTGGGTTGTGATTGGAACCTCTAGGCACTACCACAATCCATAGAAGAAGAAGAAGAAGAAGAATTAACATTAACTCAGAATTACCTAACTTACAGGAGTATTGAGAAAATAAATTACTGTATATATTTGCAAAGTGCTTTGAAAATGAAAAAATGCTGTCTGAGTGCTGAGAATTCCATCCATTCTGATTATTCCAAAAGAGCATACTAAAGATGGCAGAGAAGAATATAATAATAATTAATTAATACATTGCACCTTTTTCTTCACTAATACTTTGGGTCAGGTAGCCCTCTCAGAAAGTCGATAGCAAAGTGGCTGTGTCATATGAATAGTGAAAAGTGAATTTCACTGAAAATTATCTGATATGTTGCTTGATATTTTAGGGCCCAAGGCCCAGTCCTGCGAACGCTTTCTATCAACTGTGTTGCTTTCCGTGGATTTTGCAGGATAATAAGTGCACAGCCGGTAGCATTTGTTTGCAGGATTGGGCCCATAGCTTGCTGTAAGTGTAAGAGATTTGCTTTCTAATTGCATTACTGTGCATTTCTTTTTCTGCAGCGAATGTCCTATATATGGCAAGCCAAGAAATGATGAAGGTTGTGGAGCGAGACAGTACAACTATCAAACAAAATTTAAAGAAGGTAACCGTTTAATCTTCAGAGTTTTGTGAGATGCCTAATCACTTGGGGACAACTTCTGCGTTCAGTTACACCAATGTAAATCCAGAGGAATTCCACTGGGCCTGATTTTGATTTCAGACCACTTTTACACCAGTGTAACTCCATTGACTTCAGAGGGGTTACTTCTGATGTACACCAATGTAAAAGAAGACTCAGACCTGTTGACTCTAATTACTCTGGCTTTACACCACTGTAACTGAGAGCAGAATCTGGTTCATGATATTTTCTACTTAAGATCAACTATTATTATTAGACTAGTAACTGAAAACCCATGCTATTGCATAGGTGTAATTCGTAAAGTTGTGTGTAAAAAAGCTGAAAATGTCTGAGAACTTAAAAATTGGACAGTAACAAACCACAAATCCCAGTGATGATTGAACCTGATGATATGCTAAACAAAAAGAGCTCTCAAACATACTTGTAGCTGTATTTGTCACTTCACAGTAACTCAAGAGACATTCTAGGCTTCAGAGTGATGTTTGGGGTTGTTGTGTCAGTGATTATGTTGATTTGTGTGTCAGTTGCATTGTGCTGGGAGAATTGTGTAGATTTGTGTGGGTGACAAAGCGAGGGGTGTGTGGTGAGGAGCTACGTATTTGGGTAATTGTATGTACTGGTTGTGGTGGTGTTTATGGGTATAGGTGGTTGTGTTGATTTGTGTCTGAGGGATTGTGCTGGGGGGTTTATGTTGATTTGTGTGGGTTGCAGTTGGGTGCATGGGTGTGGGCAGTTAAGCCAAGTAGTCCACCATCTGAGCAGTCTCCCTCACAGAACCAATGAATTTGTTCCATGCAAATAAGCTGTAGAGTAAGCGTGGTGATTGGTTGAGTTCTGAAAGAACTCAAATGTGAAATTGCGGAACTATTAACTATGGTTTGTAACCTGTCCTTTAAATCAGCTTCTGTACCCAATGACTGGAAGATAGCTAATGTAATGCCAATATTTTAAAAGGGCTCTAGAGGTGATCCCGGCAATTACAGACCGGTAAGTCTAACCTCAGTACCGGGCAAATTAGTTGAAACAATAGTAAAGAATAAAATTGTCAGACACATAGAAGAACATAAATTGTTGGGCAAAAGTCAACGTGGTTTCTGTAAAGGGAAATCATGTCTCACTAATCTATTAGAGTTCTTTGAAGGGGTCAACAAACATGTGGACAAGGGGGATCCAGTGGACATAGTGTACTTAGATTTCCAGAAAGCCTTTGACAAGTTCCCTCACCAAAGGCTCTTACGTAAATTAAGTTGTTATGGGATGAGAGGGAAGAACCTTTCATGGATTGAGGACTGGTTAAAAGACAGGGAACAAAGGGTAGGAATAAATGGTAAATTTTCAGAATGGAGAGGGGTAACTAGTGGTGTTCCCCAAGGGTCAGTCCTAGGACCAATCCTATTCAACTTATTCATAAATGATCTGGAGAAACGGGTAAACAGAGAGGTGGCAAAGTTTTCAGACAATACTAAACTGCTCAAGATAGTTAAGACCAAAGCAGACTGTGAAGAACTTCAAAAAGATTTCACAAAATTAAGTGATTGGGCAACAAAATGGCAAATGAAATTTAACGTGGATAAATGTAAAGGAATGCACATTGGAAAAAATAACCCCAACTATACATACAATATGATGGGGGCTAATTTAGCTACAACTAATCAGGAAAGAGATCTTGGAGTCATCGTGGATAGTTCTCTGAAGACGTCCACACAGTATGCAGTGGCAGTCAAAAAAGCAAACAGGATGTTAGGAATCATTACACAAGGGATAGAGAATAAGACGGAGAATATCTTATTGCCCTTATATAAATCCATGGTACGCCCACATCTTGAATACTGCGTACAGATGTGGTCTCCTCATCTCAAAAAAGATATACTGGGATTAGAAAAGGTTCAGAGAAGGGCAACTAAAATGATTAGGGGTTTGGAATGGGTCCCATATGAGGAGAGATTAAAGAGGCTAGGACTTTTCAGCTTGGAAAAGTGGAGACTAAGGGGGGGATATGATAGAGGTATATAAAATCAAGAGGGGTGTGGAGAAAGTGGATAAGGAAAAGTTATTTACTTGTTCCCATAATGAAATTAATGGGCAGCAGGTTTAAAACAAATAAAAGGAAGTTCTTCTTCACACAGCACACAGTCAACCTGTGGAACTCCTTGCCTGATGAGGTTGTGAAGGCTAGGACTATAACAGGGTTTAAAAGAGAACTGGATAAATTCATGGAAGTTAAGTCCATTAATGGCTATTAGTCAGGATGGGTAAGGAATGGTGTCCCTAGCCTCTGTTGTCAGAGGGTGGAGATGGATGGCAGGAGAGAGATCACTTGATCATTACCTGTTAGGTTCACTCCCTCTGGGGCACCTGGCATTGGCCGCTGTCGGCAGACAGGATACTGGGCTGGATGGACCCTTGGTCTGACTCAGTATGGCCATTCTTATGTTCTTATGTTGAGTTACCTCTGACATCAGAATCGACTCTTTGCATGGCATAGATACATGCCCTGCTGTCACTCAGGCAGTGGTGCTGGAGCAATTTTTATAGTGGGGTGGTGCTGAAGGCAGAAACCATGTATGTGGGTTGTTATTACTACTTCAAGCCAGGGGGTGTGGCAGCCCCCTAGTTCCAGCACCTCTGCACTCAGGTGTAATTTGTAAAGTCAAAATGGCAGAGAACTTAAAAATTGGATAGTGACAGACTGCAAAATCCAATGATAATTGAACCTGGTGATATTCTGAATAAAAAGAGCTCTCAGCCTTGTTTGTAGCTGTTTCCAGTGCTTCACACTGACTCAACAGACGCAGTAGGCTTCAGAGTGCCAATCCTGGAAACTTATTAGAATCAGATTCTGTGGGCTTGATTTTCCACTGCACCTGAAACAGCCCAGGCATAGTGCAGAGGGGTCAGGGAGACAATAGTGACTCCCGGATCTTCAGCTGCTTGGCTCTGGTATAAGTTAAGGCCGGATAGGGGCAACTTTGACTTACTCTACTGAGGGACCTTACACCAATGGAGAATCAGGAGTAGCAAAGACTCGCTCAGCCACGCCGCCTCCCTTCCCCATGCTTTTCACACTCTCCCTCCCTGGACTTGCAAGAGTGGTTTCCAGCACTTGACACTGGCAGAGATTCCCTTTCTACAGGGGGGGAATTCTCCAGTGTAAATCTCCAGCTACCGTAGCCCACTGTGTGCCATGCAATGTAAGCAGGGCAAGGTGAACTTGGCAGATCATAGAATCCAACCATGTCTATTTTCTGTCAGTTGGTTAAGGTTAGATTTTGATTTTATGTGTCACTTTTCTGCTGCACGCTTCTAAATGCATTTTAATATTTTGCGCACTGGAAATAAAATACTGCTAGTTGGGGCTAGGTAACCAAAAATCTCCACTCACAGTCAGCAGTGCCGTAGCAATGCTGTCTATTATTCCTTTCAACACAATTATTCCCTTAAGCTGCCCAGACAGGTTTGGCGTGGATGCAGATAGAGAAAGTACAAGATGCAATCTCAACGAATCCTTCAGAAGATTATGCTCCAGTTCTGATGTTCAAAAAACGTTGCCATGACACTCTCATCATGCAGCACTGGGCTTGTATGATTTTATTTTATTTAACTCGGCCTTTGTGGGGAAGGACAATTGTCCTGTCTCCCTTAAAGAGATTCTTAAAGAAGAACCCGAAGGCCTGATCCTTGCAGGTAGTCTCATTGACTTGACTTAAATAGAACTAATCATATGCTTGATCCAAAGGTCATTAAAGCCACTGGAGACTCCCACTCATTTCAGTGTGCTTTGGATCACACCCCATGTAAGTAAAGCTTTGCAGGTTACAATGGGACTGCTCATGGTAGTAAAGTTAAATAGTTATTTGCAAGATTGGACTTTAGGCACTTTTGGAAATTTTACCTTAATCACATGCTTAACTTTAAGCACGAGTAGCCCCATTGACTTCAATGAGACTATCGATGTGCATTATGTGCTTTGCTGGGTCAGAGCCACAGTGCTTATAGCTAGAGCCCTACCAAATTCACAGTCCATTTTGGTCAGTTTCACGGTTCTAGGATTTTTTAAATCGTACATTTCATGATTTCAGCTATTTAAATCTGAAATTTCACGGTGTTGTAATTGTAGGGGTCCTGACCCAAAAAGGGGTCACAAGATTATTGTAGTGGGAGTTACGGTATTGCTACCCTTACTGCTGCTGGCGGCGGCACTGTCTTCACAGCTGGGCAGCTGGAGAGCGGCTCTGTTGGCAGGAAGCCCATCTCTGAAGGCAGAGCTGCCGCCAGCAGCAGCGCAGAAGTAAGGAAGGCAGGGTATGGTATTGCCACCCTTACTGCTGCACTGCTGCCTGCAGAGCTGGGCCCTCAGCCAGTAGCCGCCACTCTCCAGCCACCCTGCTCTGAAGGCAGCAGCACAGAAGCAAGGGTGGCATGGTATAGTATTGCCATGCTTACTTCTCTGCTGCTGCTGCTGGCGGGGGGTGCTGCCTTCAGAGCTGGGCGCCTGGCCAACAGCCGCCGCTCTCCAGCCACTCAGGTCTGAAGGCAGCGCAGAAGTGAGGGTGGCAATACAGTGACCCCCCTGCAACTCCCTCTTGGGTCAGGACCCCCAAAATGCTGGTCTCCCCTGTGAAATCTGTATCGTATACAGTAAAAGCACACAAAAGACCAGATTTCACGGTCTGTGACGTGTTTTTCATGGCCATGAATTTTGTAGGACCCTACTTATAGCTATGTAGTTCCATTGAATTCAGTGGGACTGCTCACATGCTTCAGGTTACACACATGCTTATTTCCCTTGCTGAATCAGAACCTATGATAACAGTTTGCAGGTGCCTTTGTCTGCTTTAGTAAGTGTTTTTCTTGACACTGTCAACCTATGCAGTGCCTTGGCATGCAGGAACCTTTGAAAACCTGTGTTAACTTTGTTTTATTGATTCCACTGTGTCGTCACATTTCTAAAATGGCAAATGTACCCAAGAAAATGAAATGTTGAGGCGAGGTTATAGGCAGCTGGCAAGCCAAAGAAGAAGCAGAAACAAATGTGAGGTTAAATGCCTCTCTTTTTTTATTCTTCCTTCTAGTAATTTCTGGGAATGTGAGAATTAGGGGAAAAATCTGAGTTGGCCTTAAGTTAAATTGGAAGTATGTTGACAGTAAAAGTGGGTTTAATTTATAAAGGTTGGAAGTTTATAAAAATAGGAACTATAGTCCAAGTTGCTATAGAGTTGGCAAGTTGTCGCTTTAAAAAATTTATACTGTTTAGTAGTCAGTGTGATCAGAAGTTAAAAGCCAACCTTAACACCTGACTGTGCCAGCTGCTGTGAAATAGAAAAGTTATTTCTGGATCATATTTTCATGTTGTGTTCTGAAGGAGAGGGAAGAAGAGACACTAAATTATTCCAGTCTCCCTCAGTCCAGATTTAAGTGTAATTCTTACTAGTTGGGGAGCAATAGAAAATACGTTTCTCTTCAGAACTAGGGTTCCCAGTCTAACAATGCTAATTGGTCAGATGTGTGTTTTGTGGGGGTTGGAACATTATTTGGGTCGTTAGTTGAGGCATTTCACTTGCAGACTTCTAAAGAGGGAAAATATGCACATTTGATGGCAGTGGCAATGGACTTGTATGCAGAAAATGGAGATTTGCCTTTTTCCCATATAATTATGGTGGATTTTTTTAAAATAGGGGCATGAACATTGTTAATGAAAACCAGGCAGTGAGTGAATCTCCAATAGGCTCGCTATTGCAGCACCATCAAGAGTTATGTTAAATTACAAAATCCAGACAAAAAAGGTAGGGTTTAGTGATGCAAGACTAACTTAGCTATGGGGGTTAATTATTGTTAGCTGATTATTCTCGAGCCAGCTGAACTGAGTTCCTTCACTGTAATAACACCTACTCCCTTTCCTAACAGAAACTGGAAGCACAGATACTGTACTAGAGGAAGTTTATTGTGATTTTTACAAAAAAGGAAATGTGCTGTAATTCAATATTGGTAAAAGACGAATCAACACTGAACATCACAATCTTTGCAAGTGTAAGGAAAAGTCAGAAGAAAGGGTAAATGGCTATAGCAGATTTTCCACAAGGCTGTGATAAGCAGTAACATTACCGCATAGTGTTCCCAAATGATATTTAATTCCTTTAAGTATATTCCTGGGCTTGTTTTAAGGCCTGGGCTTGTAAGTCTTACTTGTGACTTATCTTTATTCACATGAGCAGTCCTGTGGCCATCAATGGGAATGCACTCTTTAAAAAGGACTAATATCTCTGCTTTTAGGGCTTCCAAGAGAAGGCACTTAGTAAATTCTTGCACTCTGGTTTTATAGAAATTCTCCCAATTTTTGTCCCATTTCGTCACACCCAACGTGCAGTGGTTCATGGCTATTTTTTTCTGTAGGACCTGACCCAGAGCCCACCCCTGCCCCTAGGCTTCAGATCCTGAGCTGCAGCCCAAGCCCGAACATCTACACAGCTATTTTTAGCACCATAGTATGTAGACCCAGGCTCTGAGACTAGCTGCCACAGGATCCTGCTTGCTGTGTAGACGTACCCATAGTCATAGATGAAGAAAAATAGAGCCCAGTGTTATGAGCTGAGAACCAGGTCAGTTTCAGCTTTGCTCTTCCTGGCCTGGCCTTTGTGGGTCACAATGGGCTAGATGCTGCTGCCCTCACTCATCTTTCCCCTTCAATTGTCATGTTGAAGTCAATGGAACTGCTCGCCAAAGACCAGACTTTGATATCCTTACTCAAGTTGAGTAGCACCCTACTCCATGGCAATCCCAATGATTTAGGGGAGGTAAGGTCCTGTTGAATGTCAGTAAGGGTATCAGAATCTGGTCTGGAGTGAGCAAGGGCAGCAGAATCTGATCATATATTGCTAAAACTTCAACCGCGGTTTTCAAATCCGGTTTTTTATATTTGAAGTTTAGACAAAACTTTCCGTATGAGATTGCACGTTACTGACACAGCTAAATATATATTGCAAAGTACTTTATTTAAACTTTTAAAAATAATCTGTATTATGTAAAGGGCTGTCTCCCTTATTTATGGCAAATCCTATACATCCTTTATTAAAAGGATATTTTTTACCCGATAGCCTTTGAGTCTCAGGCACTGTAAGTAAATAGTTCTCTGTGTAATCTTTGGTCCACATGCATAGCTGCCTTTAGCATTATTAACAGATATTTTTGCATGAGGTTGCACTGAAGCAAAGAGAGAGCGAACAAACTTCCCTGTTGTCCAGACATATACATTCCATAAACCCTGATGGGGATTAGGCATGAACACCAAGGTGTCTACTATACGCAGTGTATTCCATAGCATGAAACATATCACAAATACAGAGGAAACACATGGCCTATAGAATCATGTGCTAAATAGCCACGTGAACAGAACCCACTTTTCAGAACTCAGCACTTTCATCACATTGAAAGCTGGGTTTCAGTTGCCTTTCAGCTCTCAGTTTTTACAGAGAAGCTGATTTTATTTATTTAGGTTTCACAAAATCTAGTGCTTTCCTTAATGTTTGTTTTTTAAAACCACACAAATAATGAAGATCTGTCCCTTACAACTTTACCACAAGCCAGACAAGTAACTATTACAAATAATGTCCTGTGCTGCAGATTGACAACCAGCCCATCTGCAAAGTCCCAGCAAACAAACAAAAATTGCTTTACAATGTGCCTGGAAAGTTAACAAATCTGGGCTCTGAGAAAGCTAGCTAGGCAGCAAGGTCCAAAGGCTTTGCCATCAAACCCGTTGATCTCAACTGCAGCAATATCGCAGGGGGAGAGAGGCGATGTCTCAGAGAACCAGGTCCCAAAATGTTTAGAGTATTATAGGTTAAAACCAACACTTTGAATTCCACCCAGAAACGGATTGGTGAAGCCAAAGCACTGCTGAGGCAAATCCCAAACTGGAATAGAGCATCCCAGACCAATCCATTTCTGTCTCATTTACATTATGCTCTTGGCAGGAGGAGGAGGCACTTCCACAAATCAGTTTTGATACATCTTGACTGAGACAAAAATTAATCCTGGGCTAAAGTCTTTTAAACCAACTATTGACTAGTTACTTTGGAGAGACCCTTCAGGGAGGAACGCTGCTGCCTTATCCAGTGAATGCATGCGGGAGTAATAATAGAGTTAGCATTTCTGACATCAGGATTTTACAATGAGGATACTGATACTAGCTTGATTGCAGTGGCACATGTGCCGCCACCAGTTTATATCCACTCAGGGCCAATCCTTTGTTCTGTGCCATCAGTTGGAGTAGTGCTTGCCCAAGGAGTAGTGTACTCTGTGTTGTGCACCAAATTCCAAAAAGATAAAGGAAACTGTGTTTAATCTAATCGATATTTGTAACTATTTTTGTTTATTTGTTTTCGGTATTGACCTATCAGAGTCATAGAAGAGGCATAAGGAAATTCGACCCTCAATAATTTATACTTTTTTTGAACTGTCCTACATACTAAAATAAATGCCAATAGAGTCCACTGCAGGAAATCTTTACTGTTTTCTTAGAAACTCTTTAAGATGTAAACATCCTGTTGATATCAATCTCAGATTCTCCTAGTGTTTACACAGCAGCAGCTATCATTGTACAAGGTCTGGCAGAGGAGCTGATAATACTGTATGCAGGCAACATTTAAGGAGTTAAGGTTAAAAATACTTATAGTAACTTAAGAGTAAAACAGCTTACAAGAACATTGTCGTTACTACTCTATGAAGCGTTAAGATTAAACTTAAACCCCAAAACTTTAAAATCTTGAAATACCCAGTTAAAACCTTAACTCTGTCCCTGTAGAGAAATTCTGAGAAAAACCAGACAGCTTTGTTCATTCACAAGCAACAGGTGCCTCTCATGAGGGATCACATAAGCTAAAATGCCTTACTCACAGGATTACCAACTCTCACAATTTTATCATGTCTTGTGATATTTGAGGGTTTTTCTTAAAGCCCCAATTACAGTAACTCCTCACTTAAAGTCATCCCGGTTAATGTTGTTTCGTTGTTACGTTGCTGATCAATTAGGGAACATGCTCGTTTAAAGTTGTGTAATGCTCTCTTCTAACGTCGTTTGGCAGCCGCCTGCTTTGTCTACTGCTTGCAGGAAGAGCAGCCCGTTGCAGCTAGCTGGTGGGGGCTTGGAACCAGGGTGGACCAGCAGCCCCCCTATCAGCTCCCCGCTCCCCTAAGTTCCCTGTGCAGCAGCCGCCCAGCAGGCTAGCAATTGCAGCTGTCCCTCCTCCCACTGCCATGTGCTGCTCCTGCCCTCTGCCTTGGAGCTGCTACCCGAGACTCCTGCTTGCTGTGCGAGTGGGAGGGAAGGAAGAATCGGGGCTAATGGCAGGGTGTCCCACTCCCCCCTGCTCCTGCACCCCGCTTACCCCATCTTCCATAGAGCGGGGGGGGACACTAGGGCTCAGGACAGAGGAGCTTGCAGCAGCTGCGGTCTCAGCAAGCTGATCTAATTAACAAGGCAATGTACTTAAAGGGGAAATGCGCATATCTCCCTCCATTCCTGCTGCCTTGTAGAGTGAGAGAGTTAACCCTGGAGGGCTCAGCCAGTTGGTAGTTCATCATTTAGCAGTAAGGAAATATCCCATCCTCTGACTCCTCCACCTCAACCAAGCTTCACAATCATCATCACTGTGTACGAGTATTAAATTGTTTGTTTAAAACTTATACTGTGTGTATATATATATGTAATATAGTCTTTTGTCTGGTGAAAAAAATTTCCCTGGAACCTAACCCCCTCATTTACGTTAATTCTTATGGGGAAATTGGATTCGCTTAACATCGTTTTGCTTAAAGTCACATTTTTCAGGAACATAACTACAGCATTAAGTGAGGAGTTACTGTGCTGGATCAGGTTATTACCTGAGTGTCTTAGCTTTCATTTTTTACAAAGTAAGTGTCTAGTTCTCCTGGTGTCAGCTACAAAATGTGAATCCTACATGTCCCAAGATCAGAAGGAAAATAATAAGAATCCCAAATTTATTGTTTTTTCCCTTAAATCTCATGATTTTTTAAGCCAGTCTTGTGAATATTGGGGCCTGACTCATGTTTTTTGAATGCTTGGGTTGGCAATAGTGTACTCATAATGGTATAGCGATTGTACTGACTCCGGTCAACTCTACAGCCACACATGGGCCAGAGGAAAAGATGTGTTTTACAGATTCCCAAGTACACAAATAGCATACAGAAGGCCAACATTCCCCACTCTTGATGAAGAGACCACGTGCCTCCAATTACTCATGTTTCGTTAATTACAGAGCTACTTAATCTAAATGCAGTAAAAGCTGCCTTAGCGACCACCTCTGAAGAGAGACCACCTGTCATGAGTGACCACTTACAGAGGCTATGGAATGTTTTCCCCCTATAATTTAACTATGAAGAATCTGTGAACAGTAACAACCTGTCATCTGTGACTAGCGACCACATTTCCTTACTCCCTTCCGTAAAAACAAACCTGTAAGAGAAACCAATCTTCCTTACTTCTGTGCTGCTGCTGGCGGCGGCGTTGCCTTCAGCGCTGGGTGCTTGGCTAGCAGCTGCTGCTCTCTGGCCACCCAGCTCTGAAGGCAGAGCAGAGAGCAGCAGTTGCTGGCTGGGTGCCCAGCTCTGAAGGCAGTACCGCTGCCAGCAGCAGCACAGAAGTAAGGGTGGCATGGCATGGTATGGTATTGTCACCCTTACTTCTCTGCTGGCACTGGAGTGGCCTGCAGAGCTGGGTGCCCAGCCAGCAGCCCCCACTCTGCAGCCGCCCAGCTCTGAAGGCAGCGCAGAAATAAGGGTGGCGATACCACAAACCCCCTATAATAGTCTTGCAACCCTCTTTTGGGTCTGGACCCCCAATTTGAGAAATGCTGTGTACTTTTGTATACTTTGCTGTTCTACTGTATTAATAAACACCAAGAGATTTTAAATACAGTACAGTACTGTATTGTATACTGTATGTAATGTTCATTCAAAAGGCGATTCAAATTAAACGTGAAACATGGGTAATAATAGTAGTCTTTTTCTACATCATAAAAGTGTCCATTTTACAGCAAACCTTTGAAGAGAGACCACCTCTTACAAGTCACCCCTTTTGCTAACTCCCATGAGGTGTCGCTCTTGGCACGTTTTACTGTATGCAGCCTGGAGGTAAAGAAAGTCTTTTCCATAAAGTGCTAGCTGCAGTGGAGAACGTTTGTTCTCAACCAGTCACCAAATTGTACAGAGGGACAGAGTAGCCACAGGCTCGATAAGCAAAAGAATTGGGGAAAGGAGTAAAGGGCCATGAAGTGGGCCAGAGCCAGGCGATTGATCTTAAAAGGAAGGAGGGCACGTTTGAATTGTGGAGGTCTGAATGAGTTGGGATTAATGGCAAAGTTCATCTACAGTTTTCTTGGCAATGTAGTGTGTAGGTGAAGGGTTCTACTGCTTTACCCTGTACAGAGAGAATTTCAAAGCTATAAATGATAGTTAGATACCGAACTCCCATTGACTTTTCGTTGGTGCCTTAATTCCATGTGTGCCTTTGAAAATCTCCCCTGCCGATTGTGACCCACATTTTAGATTGTATGGCACAATCCATTCAACACCGGGATTCAGGTAGCAGAACTGACTATCAGAATACAAATTTGGATTCTAACAAAGTTCAGGAATTTCTAATTAGAATATTTATGAATATAATTTTTTTATATTAAAGTGGCATGGCTGGTAATCCCACCTATTATTAAAATTACATAACACTGCCCATTGCGAGACTCTGTGTTCAGTAGCTTAGTTGTGTTTATGTTAAACACTTTTGCGCGCGCACTTAGATGTATAACTTGTATTAGTTACGTGTCCATTAAAGACTGGCTGATACAGCCAGTATTCCACTGTATCCAAAATTTGGGTTGGTGAACTTCAATGAGAGGAAAACAAATGAGACACAAACATGAAACATTTTGTGAAATGCCATCCATAATGAAATGTTGGCCCTTTGCCCACCTCTACTCCAGTATACAATGAGGTGCATTTATTTCTATTTCAAATTGTTGCAGAATCGTTTAAAATTAAAACAATTGAAGCTTTTTTGTGATTGAAAACAATCTTGTTTGTCTCCTGATTTGTTTGTGTTGCTCAGTTATGCGCTGAAGCTCAGAAATGAAATATGCAACAAATGTAATTAATGTAATTGGACCAAGCTGTACATGTGACCCATTGAGAAATCAACATATTTTTCATACTTGCATTCAGACATTTTAGCACAAAGCATCATTTTTTGACCCATTCTTGCACATTTTCAAAATCTTACGACTTTGCCGTCTGTAACCCCTTGAAAAAGCGGTTATGAAAATTTGAGACGATACCAGAAGGGTTGTGAAATGATTTCTAAGAAAGAGACATGTTCACTTTCCTAGTAGAGAGGAAGATACTCCATTGGTTACAGCATTAACTTAGGACTTTGGAGCCCTGGCTTCAGATTCCTGCTGTGCCAGAGACATCCTTTGTGACCTTGGACAACTCATTTACCATCTCTTAGCCTTGGTTCCCCATCTGTAAATGAGGATAATACCTCACAGGGGTGTTGTGAAGATAAATACATTAAAGATTGTGAAGTGCTCAGATACTATGATAATAGGTATGGGATAAGTAGATAAAATAGACAGACAACATGTAGCATGTTTTGCACCAATTACCAGGTCCAATTCCAACCTGATGATGATGTAACCCAGCAACACATAATAGCTAAAAGCAAAATCTCCTATCATTTTAGACAAAACCCTGGGCTTCAAGGCAGCTGGGATGGGCTGCCAAGTCAGTATATATGTACCACACAGAGATATGCCAGTACCTATGCAGTACAGTGATTGGCACCCTCTAAATACCTAAATTAAATAGAGTAAGATAGATCCTTTGATTTCTGGACCTCTGTAAGCAGAAACTCCTAATCTAGAAATGAATTAACTCCAGACACACAACTGGTTACTACACAACAGTCTGGTGTGCTTAACATGCATATTAAGTGAGATTGAATCCAATATATCTATTTTTCTTGTCCATATTGGGCTAGGTAAGTGATGAACAGACCCTGCCATTTTAGCCTTTGGCTGTACACTTTAAAAATGTAATGCTTTTTAAGGCTTGATCCTGTAAAGGGACAACTTGTGCAACTAAAATTAAGCACAGGCCTCGGTGTTTGCTACTCAGGACTTAAATTACATTGATGTTTTTGGTGTGTAACTGTTGCGGCATTAGTGAGTGATGGGACCCAAAAAAGTCTAACCAACTGTTTTCTTCTGCTAGAGATCTCGTAATTGGGGGAACTTTTCTGGTCAGTTCTTTGCGTATGCAATTGCCCTGACAGTTGCAACAGATGTTGGATAACGGCATCTTGACAGTTGCTGAAGCATTTTAGCAAAGAATCACGGCAATTTACCTTTTCTAGATCAGCTCCAGTATTTTTTTAGAACCCATCCCCGTAGTTCCCTCCTCTCATAGCTTTGTTAAGAGCACACAGAGAAGACAGGAGGATAAAATAATGGGGTCTGCCAGTTTTATTTTCCTAACCGAGCGTAGCTTATTTTCTTTACCAAATGTATAAGCATCTATCCTCTGGTAACATGTCATAGTTGTTGACTTGTGAACATTGTCCTATGATGATCCCACTGTACATTTAAATATAAAATGGTAGGGTGAAAAAATATGCCTTTTTAAATTCCTTTTCCTTCTTACACTTCCTTTTAAACAATGAAGAACCTGTACAGGGATCATTTTGTTTTCATCACCAATGTGATGACTGGAACAACGTTATCTGGTGGTTCAACATCTTTCTTGGTGTATGGGAGAAAGAAGATGGTATGTTTATATGTAAATTGTATCAGGCCAGATCCTGAGCTGGTGTAAATTGATTTCAATGGAGCTGTGCCAGCAGAGGATCCGGCCTTTAGATTTAATTTTTCTTTATATAGGGTAGTGTTAAAGAATATTTAATATGTGTATCCAGTCACAACCTAACTGGTCATTTCTTACTAGACAGAATCATTGGAAAACTCTCCCTTAATAACGTAGATACTGTTAAGAAGCTTACAGTCTGCCCTGGTGAGGCATGGACTTGTTGATCTAATGGATTTAACAGGGTCTTCAATCTCAAATAATAATGAAAATCTTCGCCCTTACTGAGTACTCATCCAGTTGATCTCAGAACACTTCACAAAGTATCATTATCCCTAGTTTTGCAGATGGGGAAACAGAGGCATAGCGAGGTGAAGTTATTTTATCATGATCAGTAGCAGGACTGCTGGATCATGCCATTTCCCCTAATTTCTAGGATTCTGTGTTGTTCCTTTATTTGACTATTGCTCCCTCCTTCCCCTTTCAAATGAATGTTTTCTCTATGCTTTGATTTCTAGCTGATTTTTTATTATGGAGTTGCAGACAACTGGTGCCCACAACAGTATTTTGAAGAGATCAAGATGGATTTTCCGGATGGGGACATTCGGCTCTGTGAGAAGGGAATCCGCCATGCTTTTGTCCTAGATGCCAGCAGAGAGGTGGCGGCGATGATCACAGACTGGTTACAAGACATTCTGACCAGATTATAAACACTCGTTCAGTGAATAATGACAAGAAAAAAAAAGTTGCCCTTTGGTGAATGTGTAATTCTCTGTCAGAGTCTGACCCTAATTTTTCTGTGCATTATAGATTATGGCTTGTTTTCTACTGAGACATCTTACAGAAGGATAAAGTCCCACTGACTGGTCTAAAGTATAGCTCCATCAGCACAATAATATTGGATCCCCATGCTGTACCAGCAGGGCTCTACAAGGCATTTCAGGGATTCTATCAAATATAGATCAGGACTTTACAGAGTATGAAATAATTATCAGCTGATAGCACTGTCCCCAAAATTGGTATGAGAACTACCAAGACATCTCTCTGGACACATGGCTGGTAAGTGCTAGAAGAGCTACACGTTCAAAATGAGAGCAGGGAAAGGACAGACCTAAGGTCAAAAGTCTCAAAGTGGAATGTCTCAAGTTAAATAGCTAAATCCATATTCATCCACTTACATAAGTGGCGTGGTTCTCAGAGGTACTGCACACTCACTGCGGTCAATGGGAACTGCAGGTGTTCAGCACCTTTAAAAAATCAAGCCACTTTTGTCATGTGCCTAAATATAGATTTAAGTCCCTAACTCTAGAGGGATGCAAGATTAACACTTTTGACCCAAATGCACAAGTTGAATGAATTCACAATAAGAAAATGGCCAACATTTCTGTCACAACTGGATGTGCATATGAAATTTCATGAACCATTTTAAAACATATAGGCCCAGATCCTCAGATGATGTAAATAAGCTCCATCAGTTTGTCAGTTTGTACCAGCTGAGGATCTGGTCCTTACTCTAATACATTACTGATAAATACACTTCATCATCCTCATGCACACTCCTTCGCCCTTTTATTTCACTTCAATCTAGATTGCAAACAGTGCAAAAAAAAAATCTATCGTGAAAATGACTCAAAGCTAAGAATGAAAACTCTATAGGCATTGGGAGCAGAAATTGCCAAGAGAGACAAGTGGAATCAGGAAAAATGTCCTAACAGTGAGATTGTGAAATAGTCTCTCAAAGGAAAAGATATGAGCGCAGTCCCCAGAGACACTTAAAAATAGAAAAAGCACTGGATAATATAGTGTAAGGAGCAATCCTTCCCTGGCAGGGAGATTGGTGACCTAATATGTCTTTTACATCTCTGACTTGTATGATCCATTAAGAATTTAAATAAGGCACTAGGGGAGATGATAAGGAAGTCCTGTATGATGCAGGAGGTCAGACTGGATAACCCAAGAATTCTCTTCTTGCTATTCCTTTATATGATTACACACACAGTCATTTCTGTTTAAGTTCCTTTGTGGTATTTAAAGGCAAACTGTAGCAGAATCCAATTTCCAGTTTTCTGTGGACTTGTCTTCAGAACTCCAGGGTTGTATAACATCTGGTACACCAATGAATTTATGGATGATGTTTGTGAATGATGTTAATGAAACAGAAGATGATGCTTAAGGTTGAAATGTTAGGCAGTCTGTAGTAGCATAAGTTGAGTGTGTGTGAGGCAATTGTCCCAGACTGTTCTGTGAAACTAACCCGGTCATGGTTATTACAAGCTCATAGAAGCCGCCTTCTCTCAGCAGGACCATAGTGGCGCAATAGAATATATGTTGTTGCCTTATATGGTCATAACAACTGCAACAACAAAAATCACTGTGCCCAGTTTTGAAATCTACAGTTATATGTGTGATCAAACAGCCCCCAGATGCTGATATGCAGTCATTTTAGATGTTCTTTCTGCTGCGGCTTCTGAACCCATGTTCTGGCATAGATATTCCATGTGCAGGGTGAAGCATATATATGTATGTTAGCAACAAATGTCAGCATTGAGTTCAGTAGATTCTTCTGTAATTACGTGTTGATATGATTGAATAAATTGTTCATTCCTTGCAGTATATTGAATTGAATAGCTGGGTATGGAATCAGTTTGTAAACATTCAGCTGTTTTAAGTGGCCCTTCCAGAGGTAGAAAATCTTGCCGTAACAAGAGACTACAAGCAACCACTGAAGCCTGGAAACTGAAAACCTATGGTGTACTCTTGTTCACAGTGTATTATTCATATACAGAAGATGGGGAACTGACTTCACAATACATGAACTTTGTGTATTCTTTTTATATTGTTCCTCTCTTGTGCCCTGTTAAACGATGATAGTAAATCCCACTGAATGCACTGAGGCCTATCATGTGGGTAGAGATGGTCAGTAACAGCCAGATCTGCTGCTGAATAATCCCTTATGACTTTATTAAATCTGTTTGCTCTAAGGCTAATGAGAATTTTATGAATCAATCAATTCCTTCCTCTTGGGAGCTGATTCCGCATGGTTGAAGTCTGGAAATACGCTACTCTGCTCAGTGCTAACAAGAAGGGGCCTAGTTTTCAGAAGTACTGACCCCCATCTCCGCCCCGCACCTCTTGTTGAAGCCAATGGGAACTAATCAGCACCTCTGAAAATCAAGCTCTATGTGTTGTGCTGACTGATCTGATCTGCAGTATGAGAAATATTATTCTTTTCACGCTGAGAGCAGCAGGCTTTTCACCAGGAAAATCCAACTCCTCTGGTGCTAAGAGGTTAGCCAAGATCCGAGGCACAGAACTTCAAAAGAGAGCATGGGTCAAACATGCCAGTTTAACTGTAAGAATACAGTAAAACCTTGCTAATTTGCAGTAATGACTGGTGACCGATTGTAAATGAATTAATTTTGTGAATTAGGCCCTGATCCAGTCAAGCTCTAAAGCTCATGTTTAACTCGTGAACAGCCCCATTAACTTCAACGGGACTTCAGCTGATGCTTAAGTGCTTTGCTGAGTAAGTATGAGATGTTGCATATCTAAAGGTAAACACAAGGTAAGTGTTTTGCTCAATTGGGGCCTTTTGGAGAAAGTGAGCAAACACAATCAGAAAAGTACAAACATTTCTAGCAAAATGGACTTGCTTGTATTTTGACATCAATTAATTGGTTTTAATTCTCCTACTTCATAACCTAGTGCCTGCAGAATTTCCAAAAACTACTGCCTGACTTAGGAGCCGAATTCCCATTTTCAAAAGTGACTTAGGCACATAGGAGCCTACATCTCAGTGAAAGTCAAATGGATTTAAGCTCCTGAATCACCTAGACTATTTAGTCTTTGCTGTCGACAGCACCTCTTTGTATGTGTTATAGTATCTGTGGTTTAGTGAGATTCCGCTATATAGGAGAAGTTTGCCTGATATGTGTACAGCTGTTATAGTGGAGATTTTGCACTGGGACATGAAGCTAAGCAGGGAGGACTGTGTAGGTACACACACAAAGCAGAATCTGTCCTCTACAGTTGTTCACATTTACATATTTAATTTTTCAGCGAATCAGTTCATATTTGCATCTTTTCTTCATCTTTTCTTCCACCACCCAACACCCGAAGCCTAGCTAGCCTACAAACAAACACTCTGAATAAGAGACAAAGTTTTATTGTTAGCACAGTTGCTCAAAACATTATTGGATTTGTGTAAACCTGCTGGATCCAGGAGACTGTCATGTTACTCTCAGTGTCACAGGTCACGCTCAGGCTCACAATTACAGTGAGGTTCTGCGTCACTTCGCTCACAGCAAAACATTCTCTTTCTCAGCGTTTAGACAAAATAAGAATCCAGGGAGAGTTTGCGAGTGACCAGGCACCATTAAAGCAGCATATATTGCTAGAACAACTGATGGGATTTTAGTAAAAGCAAAAACTGTAGCGGCAGTAAATACAATCCGGTTGCCAGAAGTGATTGTTGCTCAAGGCGGCATCACGCAGAAGTTATGAAACAGGACAATTCTCATGCACAAGTGGGACAGAGGAAGAAAAAGCCACTGCCTTTGCCTTGAGAGTGCCTCAATTAGAGATTATTTTCAAGTGTTCAAGCTGATGCTAAGTGAAGTGGATTTTTCCATTTCGTATATTGCACAAAAGTACTTGCAAGAAAATAATTGTGCTGCGGTTTCCTACCAGTTTGCAGAGGCTAATAAATATAGCATGTTGTTTAAAACATATGACTCATTTTTCAATGTGTAGTTTGTTGTTCAAATCCTTGCTGAAAAGTTCTCCACTACCCTCTATGAAGAAACTCAGAGCGTAAAAGACAGCTGGAGAATGCTCCTTATTTTTCCTATTCACTAAAATCTCGATCTAACATCCTTTAAACCCCCCAACCTCTCAAATACACTACACTATACCCAATCTTCACAAAAATCCTTCGGTATGCAGGCCACATGGAATGGAGTTTGGCAGGGGGAGGGGCAATAGAGGCATTCCCAATGCCAGTGCCCAGTTTCTTGTTTTTATTGAAGGGAGAAATCTTTTAAAATTGCCAACAATGTTTTTGTGCCAACTACACTTGTTGTTAGGAGGAATAATGTTCACAGTTTGAGCTGTTCCTATATAAATGTTTACTTCATCTATTGTTCCTTCTGTATGGGTCCCTTTCCACTAGCAAAACAGGTGAATCTACACATAAGAGATCAGACAAGTGTGAAAGTCAAAGGGATATCAAATGCAGATTATTGGTCAAGGACCCACTCCAGCGAATCACTTAAGCATGTGCCTAACTTTAAGCATATGAGTAGCCTCCTGGAAATCAATGAGATCATTCAAGTGCTTAAAGTTACACACGTGCTTAAGTGCTTTCCTGAAGTGAGGCCCAGGATAGGTGGCACCGGGTAAAAGTCCTTTTACATGCTAATCTTTCTTATCTCTAACTTACAGCAGACGTGAGTGAAGATTTTAAAAGAAAAGGAAAACAAGTTATGTGGCTCACCAGATGGGGGTTTCCTTCTGTTATCATAACCCTATGGGCTTGCACCAGGCAATTTCCAAAACAGGACAGAGCCAAACACAGCGACATTCCTTTGGAAATTTCCACTTTGTGGGAGAGAAAATTGAAGTACTTGCATAAATGAAACAATGCCCAGGTAATATTTAACCAGTGAACATAGACTGAGCCGTACCTCCTGTGCTATACTTTGTACAAAAGTCCTCCCAAATCATCTCCCCAGACATCTCTTGGGGTTTACTAAAATGTATAGAACTGCATGGGGTATGACAGGAAACACTCCTGTTAAGTCTCCACATGGATATAAGAGCCTGATCAGAAGCCCATTAAAATTAGCTGCAGTCTGGAAAATGCCAGCATTATAAGAGTTAAATACTTCAGGCAAACTTCTAGTGTCTGATCTGCATATGTTTCTCTCTGGCTTTGAAAAGTGATGTTGGTCTGTTGTGAATGAAACACATATCTGATGCCTTTCAGGATTTTTCCATGCTCCCAAATGTGCCTTACTGCAGATAAATACGCTTACAATATTGTAGATGGTAAAGTTCTAATAGGAGGCATTTTTAGTAATACACCACTCTTTCATCTTGTGTAAATCACTGAGCTGGTGTCCATTTTATGAACACAGGTTAGAACAATTCATTCTCTACACCTTGATTTTTCTGGCAATTGTGTTTATGCAACTATTTCACCAAATATAAATGTCCCACTGAAAACACATGCAGCAAAGATTCTTGCATAGATATTGGACAATCCCTTAATGAATGTAGTCCCCAGAAAGGAAAACAAATCCTACGAAAACCTTTCCTAACTCATGCATCCCATGAAATTAAAAGTTAACCTAAAAAGGATTTTTGAAAGGGCTTTGCCAAAATAGCTTTTTTATTATGTATAAAAGGAGCCTGACATTTCAAAAAATAAAAATGAAGAAAGAAGAAATAATGAAGGAAGACCAAAATCCAAAGGATGCTTAATTATAAAAATTACTTAATACAAAATTTGCTGCCTAAATACTATGTGATCTAATGTCTACAAACTATCACTAGAGCTGGTCAAAAAATTCCCAAAGCAATTCATTAATATTTTTTTTCCAAAATGTTTCCTTTTTTTTCCAAATTTTGAATTCAAAATTTCATCAACATTTTCAAATTCAGTTTGTTTTGATCAGTTATTTAAATCATGCATATTTGTCCCCTGGATATCATTGGCATTGTATCTGTGTGAAAAATAAATTACAGAGCCATGTGAGGGATGCAGTTGTCAGTCACGTTTTACTGTCACCTGCACTCTGCCCCCTCCTTTGGGACAGCTGTTAACATTTCTAGACTCTGAGCAGTCTCCAAGAGTTGCCTTTTGTCAATCAGCCATAAAGACATTTCCTTCTTTCCCCCTTCCTACTCTTAACAGGTGTTAAGGCTTAATACCGTGAGGTGATAATCATCCTAGGCCTAATACATCTAGGCACATAACTTCATACGAGGGGGACTACTCGTGCTTAAAATTAAGCACGTACTTGGTCATTGGCTCCACAGGAGCCAATGTGATTGGCACCTTGCAGGATCGAGCCTTCAGTGAGAGCATGACTTGGCCTAAGGTTGGTAAGGGTGACAGGGAAAAACTCAGTTTTACTCTCAGGGCCTTATTTTCACTGACACTTGTGTAAATCAAGAGTAACCGCAATGAAATCACAAGAGTTACGCTGGTGGAAAACTCCTATAAGTGGGAGGAGTATCCAGGTGCGTAGAGTCCAGTTCAAGGGTGGGAAGAGCATTAGATGCCCAACTCCCATTGAAAGACAATGGAGTTGGGCCCTTAAATTCCTTTTTTGCCACCCTTTCTCATACCTGGCTAGCGTGTGCTCTCCAATCTGCCCTGAGTAAGAGGTGGGGTATAGCTACACCACCCAGAGCACACAAGATGACCCCTCACGTGGGTCATCAGGGTTTGAACAGGTGACATTCAACATCACAGCACAACCATCTACTGTTTGAACTAAAGGAGTAATCCCTTTAGACCCTGAGCCACTTCCCACTAAAGTCAGTGGAGAAGCTTCTATTGATTAATTGCTAGTTGCCTGTCTAGTAGCCAAAGTAGGTGGGCCGTTATTAGTTGGAGACCAGACAGCAGGGATGTGACACACCCTCGTTGCTCTGCACATTTATATAGAACAGAGTTTGGATTAGAAAGGAAAAAGTAGTTAATTTTACATTGCATTTGTTTTTGCTTTTAATATCCTAGATAAACCAGGAAGTGCAGACGCTTTAGCGATACAACTAGACCAGTGAAGGATGTTCATAACCAAACGTACTCCATTTTTCAACACCCACAAATCCTCAAAAGGAAGAAAACTTTTCAGAAAAACATATCCATAAAATATTTAATAAACTTAGCTGTACAAAATATTAAAAAGGTTAATGAAGAGTATACAAGAATGCTTATTTAACAAATATATACTGCTATAAAATATATTCAAGAAAATATAGATTGCTGTTTACAGTTCATTTACAGTTCAATATGTACAATTCTATTTAAACTTTAGAATACATACACACAATGCATTTACACCATCAGTTACAGAACTATCTTCGGTAGAAACATATCACGTAGTCAGATCTGGAAAAGGTGAGCAAAATGAATGTATAGTTTTGGAGGCATATACAGGGATATGAGAGAAAATACTGTTTAGAGAAAAGGGGTTATACAAGAGGTACATACAGGAACAAGGACCCCCCAGGTTGTTTTTTAGGCCTTCTTTAATCAGAGAAAAAAACATAAATAAAGCTATGGCTGATCAAGACAGAGTCTTATTTTGCTGCAAATATTGTGTTCTTACTTGAAAGAATGCAATTGCAATGATAGTAAATTCAGTAATGGAGCAGGCTTGGATGAACATTTCTCTTGGGGTCATTAGAAATATGGAGCAGGTGGAGGGGTGTTTTCTGCAAAAAAAAAATGCATCACATTCTTGCTCAGGGGAAAAGTCCCAAATTTCAAATATGTAACAGCATGAAATTTGCCCCAAAATTTTCAGCTGAAGTTGTTAACAAACAGACTTCAGCCACTTTTATTCCAAAATAAGAGTGTCCACACACCGACACGCACCAAAAATAGCTAAATTGGTTTTAGGAGACAGATGTAGTTAAATGGGGGAAGGCTTGTGAATAAACCCAGCCCTAAGTGTATGCTTGGAAATGTTGGTCTTTATTCTTTTTAAGTTAAGAGGGAGAAAACGAATGATGCATTGGAGAATCCCACCTGACTTTCCAAACGTATAGGGCGTATAGGCTTTCTTGAAGTTCATGGCAAAACTCCCAATAGGGCCAGGATTTTAACCCATGATCTGATTCTGATCGTTCTTACATTGGTATAAATCAGGAGTAACTCCGCTGAAGTTAATGGAGATACACCAGGGTACAACTGATGTCAGATCCGAATCAGGCACTTTGGCTTCCATTCAGCAGAGCATCCCTATTCAGCAAAGCACTTAAGCGTATGATTAATTTTCAGAACACGTTTAAATCCCACTGACATCAGATTGCTTCAAAGTTAAGCATGTGCTTAAGTGCTTTGCTGCTCAGGGTCATAGTGTTCCTGTTTAGCATGCTCTGTGAGTTCTAACCCACCCTCTGTCTTTGGTTATGAGAAGCCTTCCACGCCTTGAAAAATCAGGCCCCCAAAATATAAAAATATGCTAGAAAGTAATGATGAAGAAAGACAAGGCACAAATCCAAACCATTGAAAATGAAATGCCGTTCGGCCATTACTGAGATCAAGGTTTGGTTTACAACATTCAAAACCAAACTATTTAAACACCATCTAGATTTGCAATACTATTTTTAATTCCCAAATTTCTACCCTATTTCATCTGGTCATAGTTTCAGTATAATTGTGAGCCTGATTCTGATCTCCTTTGCACCAGTCTGAGTCAGGCCTGTCTCCAATAAAGTAAATAAATTTACACTGGTGGAAAACCACTGCAGGTAAGGAGCAAATCAACCCTAGTACTCCTAAATAGTCTTTAAGTATTAGAAATCGAGTTCTAATAATGGCTGAGCGCTCCCAAAGCTTTGTAAAATGCCAAGTTCTGCCTTTCCACTCTGCCAGCGTGACTGTACAGATCTCTATTTATTCCCCAATACTGAAAAGGTGACCATTCAACCCTTTGGGCCAAACGCTTTGCTGGTGTAAATCAGCATAGCTCCATTGAAGTCAAGGGAACCCCTCTGGCTACAGCAGCTGAGGATCTGGCCCCAGTGATTTACCCGAAGAGGAAACAGCTGTCAAGGGTCCCAAGCTGCAGAGCATGTCATCATATTACTAGCGAATGATAATGTAAACTATGGAAAAATACATGGAGGGAGGGGGAAAAACAAATATCCCCCCGATTGGATGTTACTGACTGTTCAGAGCCAATGAAATGGGGCAGGAGGAATTGTTTTAGCTTCCTTCTCTTCAAATAAATCACTGATAAAAACCTAGGATATTATAACAGGATTGACGTGTGTTACACGTTACACTGTAGCCTAAGCAGTTTTATGTTTTCTATGACATAATCTGAATCCAATTTCTTCTATCCATAATATGGTGCATTACTAAGCACAAGTCAATGCACATTATGCAAAGCGATCTTTGTCCTATGCAAGTTTGCCTGTCTTGGATCTTTAAAAAAATTAAGAGTCAGATCTTCAACTGGTGTAAGTTGCCAGTTGAGGATCTAGCTCTACATCGCTCAGCCATTATTAGCACTATTGCAAGGCAAAAAATTAAACCCATTCCAACCCCAGTTATACAAATGTCATGGGGATATTGACTAATTTGGTATATTTGGCCTTTGGGGGACTGAGTCAAAGCCGATGGAAGTCCAGTGGAGTCCTTCCATGGGCTTTCAGCTCAGACCCTTGGGTAGCTAGTGGGAGCTGGGGAACATGACCCTATTTTGAAGAACAGGGAGGTTTGAACAGTACAGTATTCAGATTGTCATTGTTTTCTCCTTTGCTCAGACTTTTTTTCTCCTCAACACAGCCACATTGCCCCTATGGAAATAAAAAAATAGCCACTGTTATTACAGTGCTGGCTACAAGGACAACAGGAAGCCACCATGTTTCCAGATGGACTCACTCCAAAGTAGGTACATACCCTTCATCAATGCCACAGCTATTAGCATTTATGATGCCTGTGTCAGGGAGGCATATTAGAAGTGGAGTTAGGTCTTTTGTGTATGAATTTTAGTGATTTTAAATGAAAGGTAGATTCCTCACCTCTTTCAATATTACACGTGAAAGTGTGAAACCGATCCTGCTTCTATTGAACTCAATGGTAAAACTCCCATTAGCTTCAGCTGGCAGAAGCAACCCCTAATTCATCACATCAGTTCTCAGGGCTGATTCACCACGGTGTTAGTCCAATTGTAACTCCATGAAATGGCATGCAAGTGGAGCAAGAGAATGGTGAATCAGACCCCCTTATCTCAGATTTCCCGTAAGGTCTCCGTCCTGCAAATACTTATGCATGTGCCAAACTTTATGCATGAGGATCTCAGTGGGATCACTCAGGTACAAAAATTAAGCATGTGCCCAAGAGCTTGCAGGCTTGGGGCCGAAAGCTGTAAATGGAAAGATGATTTGTTTGCTTTGGAAAGTGAAAGTGAAGAATACAGCAAAATATGAACATTACAGACTATCCAATTGTCTTTTTAATAACACTGGAGAGAAAGAATGACATAATCAAACTGCTAGTGTGCAAATATCCACAATATTTTTGTCTCAATATCACATTTCAGCATTAGACAGGCTTTGAGGAGCTTAGACTAGGTACACACTACCACTTATGTCGGTATAACGTATGTCACTCAGAGGTGTGAATAAGTCACCCCCCTGAGCGACGTTCGTTACACCGACCTCAGCGCCAGTGTGGATGTAGCTACTGCCACTCGCGGGGGCTGGAGTAATTAGGTCGACAGAAGAGCTTTCTCCCGTCGGCTTAGAGCATCTGTACTAGCAGTGCTGCAGCTGCTCCACTGTAAGCTCTGTGATGTAGCCATAGCCTCTGGGTTTTGTTATTATTGTGCATCTGTCCAGTTCTGGTTCTGGTCATTAAGAGAATTCCAGGCATCATAGATCTAGCCAAAGAATACATTTTGGGCCTGAATCTGATCCACTTACCCCGCTGTCAACTAGGAATAATTTCACTGAAGTCCATACAGCTCTATCAGTGTAAAACTGCTGTAAGATAAGAAGCTGTCACTACAGATTTTTCTTTGTCTATGTCAGTGATTACACCTTTTCCTTCTATGCTTGTCTTTTCTTTTTCCCGTAAAAAGTTTTTATTATAGTCTTGGTTCTTTAAGAACATTTAAAAAAATCTGTGAGAGGAAGAAAAAAGGTTTAAACATTCTGGAAAAAGTGATTTTTGCCAGTAATCAGCTTAGACATCATAATGATTAGCAAGTTAACTTTGGCACAAACCCATTTTGCCTTCAACTATCCCTACCCTGCCATTCCATAGAACACATGTGCCTGTGTACACAACAATACTCTTGACGTTTTAGGACCCCATTCAGGAATGTACTTAAGCATATGCTTAAGTTCCATTGGTTTTGATGTGCTTAAAGTTAGGCACATGCGTCAGCATTTTCTTGAAAGCAGAGGCTTCCCTGAATTCGAGCATTAGTGCCTCCAAATCAAATGGTAACAATTTGCAAGTTTCCTCTTGCCTTTGTGAATTATATCCCATGGAGGGGAGAATGGAGCCAACAAATTGTAAATACACAGTTCTTTTCAAATGCTTAATATTTCTAGCTTAGCTGTAATTATATCCTGCAGATAAAAACAGTGCTGAAGGTCAAATAAATCCTGCTGTAGAATATTCTCTGCATGGAAACTGTGGCTTTTTTATTGGAAAGGTTGTATAAACACTGCAGATTGAGAACCTGTAATTATCCATTGAAATCACTCTAAACCTACTGAATTCACATTTGTTCATGTTCATACTCCACTATCCTATTTATAATGCTTAGACGTGCCCAAAAAGTTAGCCCAGGCAAGAAGTATCTGATCAAAAAGACATTCTTAGTTGACTGTTTTTATTACTTCAAATGTTATTGTTATGGCTTTGATTAAAAGGAAAATGAGAGGACCAGTGGTTAGCGAATTGGCCTCGGACTTGGGAGACATGGTTTCAATTCCTGGCTCTGCCACAGACTTCCTCCGTGACCTTGGGCAAGGCACTTAGTCTCTCTCTGGGCACCAGTTCTCCACCTGTACAATGGGGATAATATCACTGCCCTACCAGGGGTATTGGGAGAATAAATACATTAATGACTGTGAGTTGCTCAGATACTACAGTGATAAGGACCACATCAGTACCATAGAGAGTGATTCTTCCTAGCGCACAGCTTGCCTTGATGTATGTCGTTAGCTGTAGTAGCTATAAACACTGAGTGGAAGCCAGGCCGTACAGTATTTAAGTCCCACTAAAGGCCTGAGGAAATGGAAACCTCAGGACTTGGGTGGGACATAAGTGACACAGAGGCCATGTGCAGTCTCTCTGCATTAGGGGAATTTCACCCACCACTTTAGAGTGATGGGGGCAGGATCAGCAGGGGCATGTCATTTTATCTTCAAATATTGCCAGGGAAGGATTGTTAGGGCTCGGGGGATAAAATGGGTTTTAGGGCCCTATTTTCTAGAAGCGATCAGCAGATTTTCCCTGGCTACTTCCAGTATTTTGCAGCTGCTTTGGAGTGATGTTGTAAAATTCTACACACAGAGACGGTTGGCAACAGATTGCAAACAGGTGAACTAAGAGAACAGAACTCATGACCTTTGGCTCCAAAATCGGCATCTACAGGAATAATGCTGAGCAACGCTCCCTCCACTAGAAGACAGTAGTGTGCTTATACACACAAAATGTATCCCAGCTCCACTTTATCCTATTTCCGCCTTCCCTGCCTTCTTTCTGGACTTACACCTGGGATACATTTGACCCCAAGGACCTGATTTCTATCTCACTTACACCCGTCTTTTGCTGATTAACTGCAATGGAGTTCATCCTGGCTTATTCATGGGAGTGAAAGCAATATTAGGCCCCAAAGGTGAAATCCTGGACCCCTCAAAGTCAGTGAGAGTTTTGCAATTGACTTCAATAGAGCCAGGATTTCACCCTTGGTGTTTAAATCCTGCATCTATAGAGCAAGCGTATGGAGAACAGTCACAAGGAGCTGTGGCCTCATGTACTTGCAGATCTTACTGTAATTTCACTCTTTCTTTACACCTCTGTGTTGCAATAACTGATATTCCTGCTGAGAACAGAAATAATTACCCTGTGCAAAATAGGTCAGGTGCCAATCCAGAGTAATGCCATTACCTGCAGTGAAGTCACTCAGGATTTACTCCGGTACAACAGAGAACCACCTCTAGCCCACTGAACAAAAAGATTAACTCTCTTTTCTTCCTCCATGCTTAGAACATGAGCATTTTTGCAGATCTCGTCTTAATGAACAGATCAAGTCCTGGCCTTCAGTGAGGAATACAACAATAAATTTCTTGTTGCCAAAACACACTGAAAGCTCTTCTGACGCTGCAGAAAGTCAAGGGGAATTGGATTCTTCCAGAGCAGCAACACTTTCAAATAAAAAGATAAATGTGTTTTTGCTCCCCACTTTTTTTCGCCCAGTGATTGCTATTCCCGTGAAATTCTCCTAACATTTTGCAGGCAAAAAAGAGGGCAGAAAAGCTTCTTTTCTGAAGGATGTGCAGCTGTAGTTTTCGCTGTCTAAAACCAAATGCATCTACCTAACAGAAAGGCAGCCACAGACAGCAGATTGGTGACTGGTTCTAATATAAACGAATAATGGATATCATCACAGCCTCTCTCACTGTGCCTTAAACTCACCCCATTTTTTTAAATGTAGTGATCATGAAAGATGCAAGAGACTAAATTTTACTGTTTATCCACAGAGTAAGCAAAGTATTCACTACGGGCAGAACAATGCAGGTTTTCACTACGCTGTCCTGCCAATGCATGTCAGTCTATTTTAGGATATGTCTACACTGCACAGTAACCCTGGGCTTTGACTCAGGTTTGAGCCCAAGCCCTCCTTCTGTTCATACACAAATCAGTCCAGCTCGGGTCAGCAGAGCCCAAGTCCCACTGTGACTCAAGTCCAAGTCCTACCATTTTGCAGTGTGGACACAGGTCAAGCCACAGACCCGAGTCAGAGGGTCTGAGTAGTTCAGTACAGATGTGCTAGCATGGCTGTGAGACCTAAGTCCAGCAATTGTAAACCCGGGTTTATAATACAGTGTGGATGCTCAAGCATGGGCTTGGAAATACTAAGTCCTCAAGCCCAAGCCCCACAGACCCAGCCTTAGTGTGCAGTGTAGCAATATCCTTAGATTTTTCTACACTTGTCGCATAGTGTCTAACCTTGTTTCTGGGGGGACCATCTCTAGTATTGAGAAGTGAGTTCAGTTTCCAGGGCCTATTCTTTCCTTGCCAACAGGAAATGTCAATTAATGTCACTTGTGGCAGTGGCCTTTGGCAATACAGACCGTTGTCTGTTTAGAAATTGGTTAGAGGCTACCAACTTCTTTGACAAGGTAGCCATCAGCTGGCAATGACTTCCTGTATCTGTATATAGAGCTCAGCTAGGTTTGAACCAGCTTTGAACTGCCACCACTAATATTTTTGGAAAATAGAGAACTGGGGGAGGGGGGGGGGAGTGTTTGAGCAATGGGAAAAAATATCAAGCAGCCAGTAGTGTTTGAAAAATTAGGCACTTAAAAGTCTCAGCAACATTGTAAACTACATGATATTTCCAGAACAAATTGCTTCAGAGAAGTTCATGTCAGCCTCCTTGCTTTTAATAACTTCTTCTAACTTTTATTGTTAATAACACTGAAACTTGAAACAAACCTATGAACTCTCCAGCTGACCTTTACTGAAGCACTTGCTATGGCTTATCCTCATGAAATTCATGTCACCTGGCTAGCGTTATTTACAAGCCTCAAGCCACTGAGAGTCAGGTCCAGCTGAAAAAATCATGAAATCCAAAATAGAAAACACACACTACACACCACTGGCAAGAAGTCAAGTCTTCCTTTACACTGTTAACCTCTGTGTCTTGAAGTAATCCCAGTGTAAGAATATGCCATACTTAGCACGTATTTACATTCATTCTGATGTACGGAGCCAAATTGTCCTTTGTTAGTTATACTGGTGTAAATCCAGAGTAACTCCATTGAAGTCAAAGGAGTTAAACTAGATTTACATGGAGCAGAATTTGCCCCATTGAATCTTAGCTTTGCAGACTTAAAGGACCAGATCCTCAGGTGATGTAATGACAGACCTATGCATAGAATCATAGAATGTCAGGGTTGGAAGGGACCTCAGGAGGTCATCTAGTCCAACCCCCTGCTCAAAGCAGGACCAATCCCCAGACAGATTTTTACCCCAGTTCCCTAAATGGCCCCCTTAAGGGTTGAACTCACAACCCTGGGTTTAGCAGACTAATGCTCAAACCACTGAGCTATCCCTCCCTGCAAATTTATACCAGCTGAGGATCTAGCCCAGAGTCTGTTTTGTTGTTATTATTAATATTGCCTAGTTTATTCTCTGTAACTGTATTGTCCTCTCAGGGTACTTGTTATAATTAGAACTGACCCCAAACCAAAGATCCAAACTCTTCTGAACTTTGAAATAGTTTGGATCCCAATCTAGTTCTTTGAGGTTACTCCGTCTCTCTACAATAGCACAAATCAAATCAGATCCCAACACCCCTGAGCTTTGGGAAAGTTTGGCTTCAGATCTAGACCCAAACTTTGCCACTTAAACCCATATATAGTAACGACATTGATTTAACTCCTACAAAAGGAAACTACTGTAGCTACCAGGCATTAGTATTAATTTGGCAATATTTTAGCTAGTACTAGAAAACATATCATATTTTCTCAAAGACCTATTAAATTGCCACTAAGATGTGCAAATAAGATTCTAATCTCAGCCAACAGAGCTAAGAAATCCAGAATTTGTGGCCAACTGCCGCCCTCTTTTGCATAGATGTAATAGAGGCCAATGTCAGGTCCATGGTGTCCATTTCTGCCCTTTCATTGAGGCATGAGTATCTCAGACTTAAGACCATAAGTGCTATTCAGGTCCTGGGTTGCTTACATTACTTTGGAGTAGTACAAAGCGCTTCTATTTAACTATATATAGGGGGAGGGGGGGATTAGGCTGTGGTTTAGTCTTCTACAAACCTATATGTAGCCACAAGCAAACTGTTCACCTTTTATGGTCAGAGTGTAAATATTAGTGAATGTTTCATTCAAGTGCTTTTTGAACCCTGAGTCACTGGCTAGAAAAACAAAAAGCCTAATTAAATGGTTGGATTTTCTCTGAGGAACTCCAGGATCCATTAATTTGTTTTAATTCTGTCAAAAAAATTAAAAACAGGTATTTTAAGTCTTTGGCCCCAATTGTGCACTCATGTTGGTGTCAATCAGAAGCAACTCATTAAAGTGAATGGAGTTTCATAGATTCATATATGTTAAGGAACCATTATGATAATTTAGTCAGAATTCCTGTATAAGAGACCATAGAACATCCTACACTAATATCTCCATCTAGCCCATACCTTCTGAGTTATAGCAGATTTTTAGAAAGATATTCAGTCTTGATTTAAATACTTCAACTGATGTAGAAACCATCACTTCACTAGGTAAATTGTTCCAATGGTTAATTACCTTTACTGTTAAAAAATTGCACCTTCTTTCTAGTCTGCATTTGTCTAGCTTCATTGGAGCTCATTATGCCTTTTTCTGCTCGTTTAAAGAGCCTTCTCCTTTGGGAAATCTCTTCCCCTGATAGGTACTTGTAGCCCATGATGAAGTTACTTCTTAAGTTTCTCTTGAATTAACTAAATAGATTGAGCTCTTACAGTGAGAGTCTTAAGGGAGGCTTTCCAAACCTTGAATCATTCTTGTAGCTTTTTTCTGAATCCTCTCCAATTTTTTCAACAAGTGTAATTTACACAAATGTAAAACTAGAATCAAATCCTGAGCATTTATCCTCAGCCCTACCAGTGCCCTATAAAGTCAAGATATGATTGAAGCTTAATGGGAGCTTTGCCTGCAAAAGGGCAGCAGGATGCGGCCTGAAGTCTAGTTTCTATCCCCTTAACCCAACAAGCAGGTTCTCAATAGTTAAAATTCTTCAGGGGCACCTTGGCAATTTGTCATTTTTGTTCCTGATTATGTGTCCACTATTCAGCACATAATTGAGAATGAATAGTATAATGGCAAAAAGGTGCTTACTGATGTGAGTAGCCCCATTTAAATTGAAGAGCCTGGGTAAGTTTTGTCCCATTGCGGACAAATCATTTGCAAAGTTACATAGTTTGGAAATTGTTGCAATTTTAAGAGATCATAGAAAGCATCTAGCCAGTCAATGTATATTTCTTTTACATTCATAACACTTGTGTCAGTTTCACCTCACCTGCACCATTGTTTGAATAGGTCAGTAAGATGCATGGGCATGATTCATCTATCACTTACATCAACTTTACACCAGTTTAACTCCATTAAGTTACTCCTGGTGTACACTGGAGTGAGAGCAAAGTACTACTAGCATTTCTCCATTCTATAGCACCATATGACAGATACTTGGGACCAAAATCTGCTCTCATTTAAATGGGTGAAAATCTGGAGGTACTCCATCCACTTCCATGGAGTGATTCCATATTATCACTTGTACAAGAGACATTGTACATTGGTGGTCATACAGTGCAGTGCAGGGGTTAAAATGATTTAAACCTAATAACAGAGTATATAGAAAAATGTTTCAAGGGTAAGAACTGGCGCTCCTTTTTCCCAAGGTAAATTCGTACAGCCATGTTACAAAATCTTGAAGAATGGAGTTTAAATTCACACTGACTAAACAAAGCGGATCACAGGGGGGGCCCTGGCCCTAGAATGTTGGTGTAATAAAATGTTGGGGGGAGGGATAACTCAGTGGTTTGAGCATTGGCCTGCTAAACCCAGGGTTATGAATTCAATCCTTGAGGGAGCCACTTAGGGATCTGGGGCAAAATCAGTACTTGGTCCTGCTAGTGAAGGCAGGGGGCTGGACTCAATGACCTTTCAAGGTCCCTTCCAGTTCTAGGAGATAGGATATCTCCATTAATTTATTTATTTTATTTTTAATCTGGGTGGAGGAGGGGGGGACAAAAACTGTCGTTTGTGTCAACAGAGAAGTGTCAAACCCAATGTCAACAAGCAACGTGAACAGACGCTGGGGCAGTTTCAACAAGAAAGAAAGAGAGCGAGCGAGCCTGTATTATTACCATAACGGATTCTCCTCAGCTGACCTTCTAGACTGGGCGGGACAGCAAATGTTTGGGTAAGTATATTAGAGCTTGATTGTAATTCCAGGAAAAACAGTCACGGATTTTTCCCCCTTTTAAAGTGCCCATTTGTGTGATGTTTCTGCACAATATTTAGGATCAAGTTGGGATGCAAATATACTGTGTCTGGGCACAGCCAGTAGCACCCAGACAATGATCCTGCTTCCAATGTCCCGTCTTTTCCATGCACGTTAGATATTGTATGCAGAGTGTTAAGAAGCAGACCCAGGCTGCTTAGACATAGCAGACCGTGCGTCTTCAGGAGGACTGTAATTCATCCTCCGTTACAGGTACACACCAAATATATATATATATAAAATAGGGTTGGCTGCTGGTATAACGGGGCTGCAGAAATTGCTACCTGCAGCCACATGTTTCGACCACCATGTCCTCGTATTGTTTGTAAACCACGTTGTTTCCCGAGTCTATGTAGAGGATGCTGATGGGGCTGAGTTTGGAAGGCACGCAGCAGCTGGGAGGAGTGGATTCGGGGTCCATGGAGTTCATCAGCGTCTGGATGATGGCGTGGTTGGTAGGCTCCAGGTGGGACCTCAAGGGGAAATCGCAGATCCCCTCGCAATGGTACGCCTCGTAATCCAGAGGGGCGATTATCCAGTCATCCCAGCCCAGCTCCTTGAAATTAACATGCAGGGCTTTCCTGCTGCACCGTGTCTTTGCCTTCTTGCCCTGCCCTCTCCCCCCAGCCCGGGCGGCGATTGTGGTCCTGCGCCTCCTCCTGGGTTTAGAGGGCGCTTCGTGGCCAGGATCGGGGGGCTCCAAGAACGGGGGGCTGCCCAGGGCTTTCACCTGATCCCTGATCTCCTTGAAGAGATTCTCCTTCCTCTTGCTGTGCGAAAAAGCCACCAGGAGGGCTCTCTCGTGGGGCTGGGGCTGGGGCTTGCTGAAGCCCAGCTGCCCAGGGGGCAGCGGCCTCCCGGACTGATCCGACACGATCCTCAGCAGGAAGCACAGCCACTGGCCCGAGCCGGGTTTCTCTCGCCAGTCCCTCATGGCTTCCCACACGTCAAACACCTCCCAGCGGGGCGAGCCCGAGTCGAGAATGTCTGCAGCCCGGGAGTCCCACAGCCGGGGCGGCCGGTCTGCGCTGGGGCAGGCGGAGAGCAGCAGGTGGTGGAGGGCTCCCTCTCGGGACAGGGCTAAACTCCGGTTCGCGGGGGGCTTCCGGAGGATCCGGAGCTCAGCGCCCACCACCTCGTCCGTCTCCGGCAGGCTGGAGACATCGAAGAGGTACGTCTGGCCGGCCTCTGCCGGGGAGTCAGCTGGAAGAGAGAAAGCAAAGGCAAACTGAGGCAGGGCTAGGGAGGGAGAGAGATTCTGGATTACAGCGGGTGTTAGCTCCAGCAAGGGCCTGCCAGGGAAATGGGGCAGGCCAACGACCCCTCGCTGCTGCAATGGCCATCCCGGCTGGGCACGGGGTGGATGGAGCCGCCTGCTTTCAAAGGAGGGTTTGTGTGTTCCTTCCGCGCGGCTCCTTTCCAGCGCTTCCGCGATCGCGGAGTCCTTGCGCGAGGGTGGATTTTTTTGAGAACTTGCTTAACAATCTACCGGGCTTCCCGGGTGCTGCAGAGCCCCGGGGGAGCCCCCGGCAGCCTTGTCTCACGAGTGGGACACTGGCTGTGAAACGAACGGGCGCTGCAATCCCCATAAAAAGCCCGGAGCGAAAGCCACAATCTGTAATTCGATTCCCATTTAGCAGGTTCTCAAGGATTTAGTTTCTCTCTCCCTCCCTTCCTCCCCCCATGCCCCCCCCCCCATGCCAAGTTAAACATTTTGAAATCTGTCAGGGCAATTTGACTCATATCTAGCTAGCTCGCTAGAAAAAAGGATATAACTTGAATTTTGTGCGTGTGAATGGAATCCCTTGTGAGTCAGATTGAAACCCAAATTCCTATTCCAAGCCATACTTGAATATTTACTGGGAGTAATTAAAGGAGCTAGATGTGAAGAAAACAAAATTAAAAGGAAGGGAGAGAAAAAGAAGGAGATGGCTGTGAACCCCTAAGAGCTTCCCCCCCCCCCCATAACTAGAAATCTGATCCTCAAATGTTGCAAATTCTGAACCTCGCCTCACACAGCAGCCACTTGCTGGAGAAGTGAATATTGTCCTAGCAACGAGGCTAATTGTGTGAAGTATTTGCACATTTATATCTTCTCTTAAACTGAGGCCGATTGAGTCGAAAGCCATTGTCCCTGGTAGCGGACAGAATTAGTGTTGCTTTGATTCCCCATTGAAGAGGAGGAGAACCCCTGGTTCTTTTCTCCAAAGAGGGAAATCAACCCATTTTGGTGCGTTCTCTGATATAGTATTTTTTTTCTCGTCGTCATTTTTAAAACAGATTTAAAATTCCTGCGAGAGGCAGATAAGGAGATCTCTTTGAAGAGCTCATCTGGTTTCGTTTTGCTCTGAAACTCCCAGATACTGTGCAGACTTTCCTCAGCATTAAGCGATTTGCGCTCACACAACGGCTGAGCTGCAGAAAAGTTTGCTCGATAAATATCAGATCGGAGGCTTAAGGGGTCTTTGTTGCGCGAGATACGGGGACGGATTATTCATTTAAACACGATCGCTGAGTGTTTCAAAAGGTTGAGCCATCGGGTTTTAAGTAGAAATCCTGATTTCCGTTTAAAAGCTGACAGCGCGGCATAGCCTATTGACATACGTATTTCAATAATAATAATAATTGATCAATAATTAAGAACAGAACGGTGACATTTATTTTTAAGCAAAACCTCCCAATGATTTTACCGAAAGAGATACAAAACCAGGGATGTCTATTTATGCGTATTCAAGTGCCTTCTGGACCTATAGCTAGGGAAGCCTAAAATGCGTATTTTAGTTCATGTTAAATAATATTCAAGATTATATTAATATTGTTATATTTTATTTATATAATATACCAGATTGTGTCTTTTTTTTTTCAAGCAGAACTCACGACAATAGCAATGGGAAATCAATGGCACTGTCTTGTCCAGTAATAAATAATAATAGATACACATCCTGATTACTATTTAACAGGAGCTAATGTGTACATTTCAGGCTTCCCTAAGGAGACGTGGCCACCTCAGAATCTAGAGTTGTACAGTTTTGTATCTTTATATCAGAATATAACGTAAATAAAATAACCTGTATGTCAGAATAAAACAAGGCGTTTTAATTTGGCCATTGACTCTCCTCTTTAGGACTGTAATTCGAGCGATTTAACTTCTTTCATTTGACAGTTTTCATTTGACAGTCACCCTCCAGCAGATCTGTCTTCATTAGGGAAAATTGCATTTGCTAGATACCAACTAAGTCCAGGCAGCAATTCCGGAGCTATCTTTAGAGTTTTGCTGCGTTGAGCGCTTTAACTTGCCACGATTTTTAATCTCTATATATACAAACTTTCATCCTGATGTAAATCTATTTTTACAGCCCAGCTTGTCCGTTTCAAACTTCCTAGACCAGTCAAAACTGTAATTTCGTTACATCATAAATAGAAATTAAAGCGCTCTCATTTTTATTGGAAGTGGAAGGCGTTTAGCTGCCCTACTCGGTGTTTATGGCGCCCACCCCAGCTCAATAGATTCGCGTGTAATATACCGGGATAAAAACTGTACTGCCGTTTGGGGCGAACAGAGATCATTTGACAACGCTTTCTAAAGGACATTTAGCGACCAACTTGCGTTTCCTCGGTGCAAACAGGGAGCTGCTCGTTCGAGCCCGAAGCATCACCGATTGCAATCGGTTGTGACTTGTCGATTTCAGTCCCCAGCCAGGCTGGTGCTCTTGTTAAGGAGGACCCAGGCTCTGCCCCGGCTCCCCCGGCACCACCCCCATGCCACTGCCCAGGGCATGACGATTCAAACGGCTTGCCTTTCCAGCTTCAATGAGTTACATTTGTCTCCATCTCCGCTGCGATGACCGCAGCGGAGATTAACACAAGCCAGATGACAAATGCACCAAACCCAGCAACTCAAAGGTCTGCTGAGGTCCCTGCCTTTCCGAGCTCGCCCCTGGAATCAGAGATGCCAGTAAGAATAAGAATAATTAATAATTAAGGGGAAAGAGCAAAAACCGGCCAGATACTCACCCACGGGCCAACTGGGCGCCCGCTGGAGAGAAAGGGGGGCAGACACCCGCACACCGGGGCTGCCTGAGCGCCAGCCCCAAGAGGTGGCAAAGCGGGGCGAGTCGCTGCGGAAGGCGCTGAGAGGTCTGTGGCTGTGCACGGTGCTGGAGGAGGTGTCCCACTCGGGAAGGCCGTGGCTGGAGCTGGGTAGCAGGTCAGTCTCGGGGTGGGATGGGATGGGAGCAGTGTGCGCCTCCCTAGTTTCCTCCTTGGCTAGCCACGGTGGGGTCTGGGAGACCCTGGGCCCTTTCCCCGCACAGCCCCCTTTTACTCCCCTCCTCCCGCGGCCCCCCGCCTTCCTTCCAGAAGGGGAGCAGCAGGACAGGGCCCCCCGGGATCTTTGACGCCTCTCCTTTCTGCCTCCGCCTCTTTCTCCGGCACACCTGCCTCCTCCAGCCTAGGAGCCGGCCAGCCTGCAGCTTTCCCACTCTCCTTCCCAGGCTGGCAGCGCCTCAGCGGCCCTCCCGTGTGCCCACCCCGCGACACGGCACGGTCCCTTCCCTCTAGAAGCCATGTCCACTCGCCGGTTTACACTGATGATCTGGGAAAGTGGGGCAGTGGGTGGATGAGGGGAGAGGGGGGAGGATTGAGTTTCTCTTCACACTCCCCCTCACCGATCCAGAGTATAAGGGTGGAGGTGGGGGGCAATCGGTGGGACACAGGAAACCCTGAAAAAATCTTTTCGTTTCAATAGCTGTTTAAATAGCCGTGCTAGTTATTCTGGGGGTTGTGTTTGAAACACCTTGCCCTGGAAATAAAGCGTGAAAGGTAACAGATCTAGGCAGGCAGATACATCGGTTAGACTAGGATAAAATAGGTTGGGTTACGATTAGGGTTACATAAATCTATTAGATTAGGGTAAGGCAGATCAAGATGCTATTAGATCGCTCATATTAGGAGCAGATATTTTGGGATTAGCGCGCGCTATTAGACTAGGATGAGAGATCTCAGGATTAGCTCGATCTATTAGATTAGGAGCAGAGATCTCGGGATTAGCTCGATCTATTAGATTAGGAACGGAGAGCTCGAGATTAGCTCCAGATGTTAGATTAGGACTACAAGGCTCCGGATTAAATTATATGTGGATTAACCCGTTCCATGGCCTGACACAGCCACGTCCCTTGGCCTCCCCTCTTCTGTGAGACCCCCAGATGCCACACTGCGCACACCCTGAGTTTCATTCGCTTGCTTGGTGAGCAGAGGAGCGGCCCCGGGCCAGGGGAGCCCGCCCTGCTCCCTCCCTCCCCCAGGGACCCTGCCTCTGCCCGGGCCAAGCGCACAGGTGCCTGCGCGGCTGCTCCAGCTGTTCCTCCACGACTCACCTCCGGCCGCCAGGTCCGCGAAGCCCGTGATCGTATCGGCGCGGCTCCCGCCGCTGCTGGCAGCTGCCCCCGGCGGCTCGGGGGCGGACAGGCTCCGGTAGAGGGACACCATATACTGGTGGGGCACCACCGTGCCGTTCCGCAGAGCCCCTCCGCCGAGGCGTCCAGCCTCCCTCTGCCTCGGGAGCCTCCCCTGCGAGGAGGAGGCAGAGGCGGCTGCAAGTGGCCCTGAGCTGCCGGCTCCTGGCGAGCCCCTCACCGCAGCCGCCTCCAGCCCGTCCCGGGGGCGGCAGGCGCTCAGCACCCACAGGCAAAGGGCCGCAGCCGCCCTCAGATCCATGCTGTCAGTGGGCTCCGCTCGGCGAGGAGAGCGTTGTGCAGGGGCTTTGATGGCTTTGGAAACTCCCCGGTTGCTTTTTAACATTGTGTTAATCAGCGAGTGAGATCCTTAGCCCCTGCACAGCGCCCCCTGCCGAGCTCTCTGGGGTTAGCGCACCCCCCCACAACACACACCTTCCAGCTCTCCTACCGCCCACCCTGCTGCTCCACAGTATATTGGCAAACGCCAAAAGGGAGACCCAAACATTTAATCATTTATTTTTCTTTTCAAATTCCTGCCCTTCCCCCCCCCCCTTTTCCTTTGGAATCCGTCGGAAATACCGCGACTCTGTTATGCCCCGGGCTTTGCACGAATGCTAATGCTTTGTTTCCAGGTAGGCAATTTTTTTTCACAGTTGGCATTCATCCTTAAAACTAGTCAGATACCGAAATTTCAGGAGAGAGGGTTGTGAAATGAACAGAAATGTGAAGAAGGGGTTTCACCCAGGATCTGGAGAAAACCATGTTTCTCCAAAGGGTGACACATATTAACCCAGGGTGGCTAAAAAATAGTATTTATTTGATTTATAAATCGTGCTTTTAAAGTGGTTTCTTATTTTTTCTTTTCTACTTTAATCCTGATTTTTTAAATAAGACAATATAACTGGAGATAGAACTGTTCTAATAGCAGCAAACAGGCTGAGTGTTTAGAAGAGAAGTAGAAATGTCCTATTTAAAAACCCAGCCTATGAAAGAATAGGAAATAAAGTAGCAGAAACTCTTGACAATAATATACTTTTTACAAATTGAAAAGTAGAGCCATGCGGTGTTCTAAATACAGAATGAGGAGAGACTGCTGCATTGCAACATAGTGTAATTCATTTATTTTTATTTTTACTAATATTGGAGATTGTATAGTTTTTTAGAAAGCACGTTAAACAACAGGAGAAGGGGGTCATTAAAGAAGCATCTTGCCGTTTTCATTTAGCGTGAGACTTGAAACTAGCCCAAATGCAAAGTAGAGGTTGTGATTATTTAAAGTGGAGATAGTTTATCTTCGTTTATAATTCTTTCTTGAAAGACAAAAATAAAGCAAAACAAAACTTAAGTCTGCATGAGTGTGAATGTTTTTCCTTGTACCGAGGGTTTCCTTGGTAAAATTCAGATGTTTCCTTGGATCCTGATTAAAATAACAAACTGCGATATTTACTAGGATGTTATTTCAAGTTTTCTTCAGCGGCTTTCTGGTTATGTCTGTTGCGATTTCTCAACAAATACAAAAACAAGCGCTGCAATGATTTATTTAAGGAATGTAGGTGTTTAGCCAAACCAAACACTTTTCTCCCCCCAAACAATCATTTATCAAGAGCATTTGTCACTAAAGTATTTAGGATTTAGAAAAAAAATTACAGGTGCTTTGTCACTATATTAAAAGCAAATTTTTATGTCAGGCAGCTAGATTTGTTCTGTACTTACAAGTAGCATGATGCAACAGAAACAGTTCCAGTGACAACCTCCTGATGAAATTATAGTCCAGGCTAAGTAAAGTACAAAATCTTCTTAAAACGGGACTATTTATACACTACTCTGGTTCTGCATTGCTCTCTGCATCGCTCGCTGTGTAATTCAGCAGCCACTGAGAATAATAGTCCAAAAGTCGGGGGTGGGGGGAAGAGACTTGGTTAACTGTTTTTCTTCTCTGAGACACTTATTATAACGGGACTGCAGCGGTTTCAAAAGCGAAAGGTCACTTTAAAAAGCATCTGTCAACATACTTCATTGGTTGGCATAATCTCTCTGGGGTTTGGATCGAAAGCTTTGTGTCTCCCCCTCCCCCTTGGTTTGTTATACTTTGTCTTACTGTAATTTACAAAGTCAGGATAAACGGTTGATTTGGAAGTCAGGGGAAAGTGCCCCCCCCCCTCCATCTCTCTCGAGGTCTCCAGCTCTGCGGAGTTCGGTGAGGATGTGCCCGCCTCTTGCAATGCCAGGGTGTTCTTTGTCCAGACCAACAGAACAGAAATGCCTTAGAGCAGTACATAGTTTTGGTTCAGTGTTTCTGGATCTGCCAAGAGGATTGCAACGGCTCTTCCATAACGTCAAGAGGATTGTGTGTCGGTGGAGAAGAAGGTTATTTTTTGGGGGGGGGAGGGGGGCTCACTGCTAAAATATTGCGATGTATTAAAATCCTCCTGGCTCAGCTCAGGAAGGCGGCAACGACATTTGCGGGCATTCACTATGTTAGAACAATGTGCATTTCATACACACGCGGAGGAACCCGTCCCTGAGTAACTTCGGAGTGTACTGTCTCCCCAGCAGTAGGTTAGAGGCGGAGCTGAGCGATCGGTGTTTTGGGTGGCCCGGGGTGCCAGGGGAAGCTCGTTTAAATCCAAGCCCCTCCTCTGAGTGCAACCCCCGGGTGCCTGCCGGCGCCCAGCCGCGCACATGCTTTCCGCCTCCCAAGGTGTTTCATTATCCCAGCGCTTCTGGCTTTCGGTGAGATTCCACCTCCCACCTTCCCGTGCGCTCGCTCGCCAGCCCGCCGTAGTGCGCCTGCCTTGGCTGGGCGGGGGGAGGGGGGGGGCGAATCTCAGCCCCTCCCGGCGTGCGGATCACACGCCTAACCTCGCACAGAGAGAGCCTAGAGGTCAGAAGGCCACGCAGACAAATCGCGCTGTGTCGGAGTTTGGGGAGGTGGGACCCCCTAGGACGCGTTTCTAATAGAAGGAAAGCAGGGATCACAGCTCCAGTCATTTAGTCGAAGGGATTATTTCTCTCCTGTGTCCAGAGACAATCCCTCTCCTCCAGGAGGCAGGGTCCTCCACTCTCCTTTTGCTCCCTGGGCTGCAGAGGCGCCCAGCTAGTTCTAAGGCAGTGGTTCCCAAACTTTAACAGCCCGCGAACCCCTTTCACTAAATTGTGAAATCTCATGAACCCCCTCCTAAAAATGAATAAAAAGGGATTTAAGTTTAAATTTCCTCAGTGTGATGGATGCCCCAATTGCCGGGACCCGGAATCTATGAACCTCTGAAAAATATTTTTAATTGAAACTTTTTTTAACGAACATAGAAAAACCAGAAACCAAAAATGTTTCTGTAAAATGTTTTTTTTTGGCTTTTGTTTAAAAAAATGGTTTCGAATAAAAATAAATTCATTTTTGGTTTTCAAAAATCAGAAAAATGTTTCATGAAAACAGTTTTTGAAAATGGACCATTTTTCCGTTTCAGTTTTTTGTAAATTTTTCTTGGGAAATTTTGAAAAATGTGAAAAAAATTCAAAACTTCCTGTGAAAAATGCTTGGTATTTTTCACCCACCTCTAGTTTCGGGTGAGGTTGTGGCTGGTGGTAAGCAGGGCCAACTCTGGCTTTTTTGCCGCCCCAGGCAAAAAAGCCTCCGGCCGCCCCCCCTACCTGCGGCGGCCGGAGCCCTGGGAGAAGGGCGGCGAGCCCCGGCGGGGGCTCCGCTCTCCCCCCCCGGCAGCCAGAGCGCCGGGGGCAGGGCGGCGAGGCCCAGCTGGGGCTCGGCTCTCCCCCCGGCGGCCAGAGCACAGGGGGCAGGGCAGCGAGAGGGCGGCGAGCCCGGCTGTGGCCCCGCTCTCCCCGGGGGCCGGAGCGCCGCGCCGCCCCCCTCCAGGTGCCGCCCCAAGCACAAGCTTGGTGGGCTGGTGCCTGGAGCCGGCCCTGGTGGTAACAAGGAGACAGGGGAGGGGCTCCGGCTGCCGGCTCCCTGGCTGACAGGGGAGGGCTCGGGCTGCCAGCTC
>NW_020664393.1:65840518-65911825 GCF_002925995.2 Terrapene triunguis | reverse complement strand
TACAGATTCAGACTAACACGGCTACCCCCTGATACTTAACCAGGCTGTGTTTATCATCATCGTCATCATAGTAAATACAAACAACGGAAGCCAGATTTGTTGGGGGGGGGGGGGAGCGATTTGAGCAACAGACAGCTAGGGTCGGTTCTAAAGGTGTTGTAAATCTGCATGGCTGCACAAGGGACCTATGCTGATATACACCGGCTGGAGATCTGACCCGCGTACTTTAATTCTCCACTCGCAACTGCAGTGCAAATCTGGAGTGACTCCACTGAGTTCGATGGAACTGTACTGCTATAAAGCCAGTGAAAATAAGAATCAACCCCCCCCCCCCACAAATCCTGACTGCCCAAAACTAAGGGATGCACATTATAAATCCAACATTCTGTCCTCTATCAATTTGCATCTATCAGAGGAGCAAAAGTGCAGAGTTTCCCATCTGTTCTGCATTGCAGCATTGGCTAAATCCTTTTGGGCTTTCTTGAATTTCCATCAGCCCAACCCAGTCCAGCTGCAGGACCTTCCAGAGCTGCAGTGGCCCAGAGGGTCCTGAAGTGCAGCCTCTCACCCTCTAGCTCTTTCCTGCTCCTTGGACAGATCTGCTTTCCTTCCTTTGCTAGGAGTGCAAACTTTTTGCGCATAACTTCGTGCTGGCAGGTGGCCACCCCACCAACCCCCTTCCAAAGTCCAAATTAACACACGGCAGCAGCAGAAATTGGAGAGGAAAGGCCACAGTTTTATTTTACAACTCAATTAGCCAGTTTATACAGAGAAAACACCCTTACAACCAGGAGAGATTTTATATCCATTGGACCTTGCCAGCAAACAGATCTGTTCCAATAGAGAATAACATCTCTTTCCACTTGAGGGCACTCTCAGTTGCCAATCATACAAAGATCTGTCCCTCCCCTTAGCCCTTCACAGATCGAAGGTAAAGATAATGGGCCAAATCCCACCCTGATGCAAACTAAATGAAGTCAGAATGATTGCATCATTATTTAGCTTCAATAAATGGCCACAATCTGGAGGGCGTAAACCAAGATGTTCTGAGGTATTGCCTCATGCCTAATAGGGTAACCCCTCCTCTCTTCATCAAGCTACCAAGTGATTTAGCTGGAGTGAGGGTAAGGAATTCTTGTTGAGCCTGGATTTATTTTTATAAACATTATATGCAATTGATTCTCTTTCCTCTAACTCCCTCACTATCCTTGTTTCCCATAGATTTGGCCAATCTGCAGCCTCCTCCACCCAAACCCACGGCCATTCCTCAGAGGAAACATCTCCTGTTCTGACCTCACTCTCACCTGTGCTGGCAACTCTCCAACTGATTGAACAGTCTCTCCACCACTCCATCACAATCTCTAGCACCTCCACCCCACTTGATTGATTTGTTCTACTGAGCCCTCTTTTACTGACTCAGCTCCCACAACCCTGTGTCTTGATCCCCAAAATGCTACTCTGGTCCCCGCCTTTAATCAATTTGCCCCTATCAACACACACACTGTAGTGAAGCAGATGTTTGAGGCTGGAGCAGATGGCTGCTCCATTACTTAGGGCCTTAGGACTGGAGCCCAGAGGAGGGAAAAGGCATTGTCTCTCCTATACCACAGTATTTCCTGGCTGGTGACATCCCTGACACACAGGATGGAGGATTATTTGCAGATCCCAGTGAGAGGGCTGCACCGATGGAAGAGCTGTCTATAGAGGCTCTGTCCCAAGGGAAGAAAGCTTGGCTTTTGGTTAACCCAGAAAAGGAGGTCTTTTGATTTGCCAACAGGGCCAAATAATAAAATCACCATACCAGCCCAAGAAAGCCCATCTCCCAGGGAGAGAAACTGAGGCACCAAGGAGAAACTGCAAGGCAGCAGCTGCACATCTGTCATCGGAGTGGTAAGCCACATCCTCACAGCTCTATATCTTCCTACATGCTGAGATTTCCTGCCATTAGCAGCTATTAATGCAATAAATATAGACAGAATTGACACTACTCTTCAAACCTCATAAGACAAGATGATTACCACCAGCTAAACATCTACTTCCATACTACTGCATGGACAGCTCTGCTGGCAATGGAGCATCATCATCATTTTGTGTCAAAAATCTGCCAGTGCCTCTTTTTGTCACTTGTTTCAACTAAAAGCTGAGCTGAGCTGCTCTCTTAGAAAAAAAATAGACCTTCCAATTAGCTACTGATTACTAGATAAAAATAGGCTGGGGGCTGAACACCTTACTAGATTGCACAAGGCATCGTGTTCCCCCTGTGAGCGTGTTGAACTGATGAATAAGCACCAATAAAACATCACAAGTAAACTTCTTGGTGAAGGCCGTCAATTTACAAATCCTTTGTTCACAGAACAATCAGAATAAAGTCATGTCTTCATGGGGGAAAAATGTTTTACATCAAGATGATGAATTCAAGGTAGCTGTCTCCCTATAAATTCCTAGTGGAGACAAGACAGTGTCACTTTTACCTCGATGCAGCTAGTCAAGGTAACCCCAGGTTGGGGTACAGCGTAAATTACACTGCCTTGTCTCCATAAGGATTTTAGCTACCTTAAGTTCTCCATCTTGATGTAAAGACTCACCTATTTTTTGCATTAAAGACATAGCTGTGACCCTAAGCTCCCCTGTGTTCACACCTCATATGTTACTGCAATGAGGTTTGCACAAAATATGCCTTGTCCCAAGGTATCCTTTGAAAACTAATAGGCCATTGGTCCTTAATATCGTCGTAAAATACACGCGTTAACCTTATAAGTGATGTTATGAATTCCCTTTGTATAATGAGAACCCATATAAGGAGACAGCCTAGCCCAGTGGTGCCCGCGGGCGCCATGGCGCCCGCCGGGGCATCTATGTGCGCCCGCCTACTGACAAGGGAGTGCCGCTGCCGGACAAGCAGCCACCGAAATGCCGCCGAGAAGCAGCAACGCCAAGAAGCATCGCCGCCAAAATGCCTCCAAGAAGCGACAACATCAAGAAATGTCGCCGCCGAAATGCCGCTGCTTCTTGGCGGCATTTCGGCGGCTGTTTGTCCGGCGGCCACGCTTCTCGGTGGGCACCCGCCACACTGAAAGGTTGGGGACCACTGGCCTAGCCTACAGAGGTGATAAACTGGTTTCTCTTAGATAAAGGAATGTGGGTTTACCTCAATTTACAAATTAGTCATAACCAAAACTATCAAGCAAACAAGCAGGGGTTGTCTTGAGCCTGAACCTGGCTTCTGCACCCCAGAGAGACAAAGGAGGCCAAGGAGCCCTTCCTAACTTTGAGAACAAAGACAATTCTTTGGGACTATAAGGGACAGAGAGAGGGTCCATCTTTATCTGTCACCTAAGAAGACAAGAGAAACCAACACCTTATACGTCTGTGGAAGGTCCTGACTGAGCCAGCCAGCCATGCTGGACAAAGAATAATTGGTGAGAGAAACCATCTTAAACAAAGACTGTATCTTGTTTGATTACGTTTTAGACGTGTGTTTTCACTTTCGTTTGCTTGTAACCATCCCTACCTTTATTTCTTGTACAGTAACTCCTCACTTAAAGTCGTCCCGGTTAACGTTTCGTTGCTACGTTGCTGATCAATTAGGGAACATGCTCGTTTAAAGTTGCGCAATGCTCCCTTATAATGCTGTTTGGTAGCCGCTTGCTTTGTCCACTGCTTCCAGGAAGAGCAGCCCGTTGGAGCTAGTGGTGAGGCTTGGAACTAGGGTGGACCGTCTGCCCCCCATCAGCTCCCCTCTCCCCTAAGTTCCCTGTACGGCAGCCGCCCAGCAGGCTATCAATTGCCGGGCGGTTCAGCTGTCCCTCACCCCACTGCCATGTGCTGCTCCTGCCCTCTGCCTTGGAGCTGATCCTGGGGGCCTCCTGCTTGCTGTGCAGGGGGGTGGGGGAAAGGGTTGCTAATGTCAGGGTGTCCCTCTCCCCCTTCTCCTGTACCTTATCTCCACAAAGAAGTGGGGGGACACAACAGGGCTCAGGATGGAGGGAGTGTGCTGGCAGCAGCTGCTGTCTCAACTTGCTGATCTACTTAAAAAGACTGTACTTAGAGTGGGGTCAGCGTACTTAAAGGGGCAATGTGCATCTCTCTCTCTCACATGTGTGTCTCTGTCTCTCTCTGCCATGCTGTCTCCCCTCCCTCCATTCGTGCTGACTTGTAGAGTGTGAGGCTACATCAACAACAATGTGTTACCCCTTGAGGGCTCAGCCAAGTGCTAGTTCATCATTTAGCAGTAAGGCATTCCCTGGGAAATATCCTACCCTCTGACTTCACCACCTCAACCAAGCATCACAATCATAGAATATCAGGGTTGGAAGGGACCTCAGGAGGTCATCTAGTCCAACCCCCTGCTCAAAGCAGGACAAATCCCCAGACATATTTTTGCCTCAGATCCCTAAATGGCCCCCTCAAGGATTTAACTCACAACCCTGGGTTTAGCAGGCCAATGCTCAAACCACTGAGCTATCCCTTCCCCCTAAAGAAACCTGTAATAGGCAGGATTCGAACCTGCGCGGGGAGACCCCAATGGATTTCTAGTCCATCGCCTTAACCACTCAGCCATGACTACAACTTATTTTAGTTTTACTGTACATCATTGCTGTGTATAGGATTAAATTGTTTGCTTAAAACTTATGCTATGTATATATATTTGTCTGGTGAAAAAATTTCCCTGGAACCTAACTTCCCCTATTAACATTAATTCTTATGGGAAAATTGGATTCACTTAACATCATTTCGCTTAAAGTAGCATTTTTCAGGAACATAACTACAACGTTAAGCAAGCAAGTTAAATGTACTTGCCACCATTTAACTCATGTCCTTTTGTTAATAAACTTGTTTCACTTTGAATCTAAACCAACTCAGTGCTGTGTTTGAGTGGAAGTAATTGTTAATTCCAGTTAATGTGGCAAGCTTCTGGGCATGGTCTCTTTAAAGGAGCAAACAAACATTATTATTTATCTGAGTGGTCCAGGAGAGGGCTGGACACTTCAAGGAACACAGCTCTGGGGAAATTCGGGGCTGGGCGTGTGTTGGGGTCACTTGGCTAGTGGTAAGTAAGCAAGGCTCGTGGAGACCAGAACGTGGCCTAGGTGTGACAAGCAGGCTGCTGGAGGCAGAATTGCTGGACCAGGGCTGCTTATCACACAGACACTCAGTCTGTGCTTGTACACTGATAGTGAGCTACAGTAGCAGAGCATCTCAAGGCACTTCAGAGTTACAGGAGTAGCGCTGACACAACCTCTCACTGGACTGGGTTGTGCCCTCAAATGTGACAATAGCCAGCAGAAAATTTTTCAAAGGATTACTACACCTCCTTCTAGAACATCTAAACTTTACCCTACGTCTTGCTCTGTTCTCCAGCCATCATAGCTGGTTCTTGCAAACTTTCAACACTTTTCTGACTATAAGGGGTTTGATTGGGTTCTACCCCATTTAACTTGGCAAAGAATGGCATGCCTACTAACTGTAGTAAGAGGAGGCCCTGAGATATAAACCTTGGTATCAGAGGCCCGATATGAGGCCTAAGGCCTGAACTAAAGTAATGGTCAAGACTTTGCTAACATAAAGCAAAGTTAAGCTGTGAGCCAGAGGCAGGCCCTGCTCACAGAAGCTGGCAGGAAAAGGGCTGATGTTGCATAAATATATATTCACCTAGCAAAGTTAAAGTACAGAACACACTATACTGGAACATTCCACAGATAACATGGAACAGGCCGACCCATCCCAATGACGGGCAAAAGGGTAAAATGATGGATAGAATTGTTTTGATCGAACCAACATGTACAAGGTGAGAGGCGGCACCTTACTACGTAGAGGGGTTGTACCTTGCTGCGTAGAGGGGTTGCACCTCAATACGTCAGGAGTGATGTGTAACTTGTTTGTACCTGTGTATAAGAATGTATCCTGGGATGGTGTCTTTGTCCGGCCACGGGGGCAGTGGAAAGTCCCGCCACTGAGCCGGGTCCTTGCCAAGAGGCACTTTCTCGTAGTATGCCCTGAGTTAGGCTAAGAAACCTACAGGGAACTGCAATTGTGTCCAACGTCGCAATAAACCTAGTCGACGTGACTTTGCATCTTACTAGACTCTGTGGTTATTGGGGGTTCTCTTCGGGTCTGCTGGGTCAGCTATCTGCGCAGAGCTGGGGCAGCACACAGAGGGAACACACGCACGCAGTCGAGTGATATCAACATAGGAGAAAGCAGAGCACCACACCGGTAGCATCTGACAACACTAACTGTGAAAAATAGCCACTGAAAAGGTGTGAGTAGCACCCCTAAACTACTGTAACCATAGAACAAAAGACTCATGGATGTGGTTTGTTAGGATAGTACAAACCTTGTGAAAACCTATACATCAAAAAAAATTGTAGAAGGTCCTTGGAATAAACTTTCTTTGTCTTAAGGACAACCTGGACCTGTATCAGGACCATTATTCAGAGGCTGTTCTTCAACATCTGGCACCAGCAACCTGAAACAAGGTGAGTGGAAATAATGAGAGTTCATAATTTGACTGAGTGCCCATCTCATTTTAAAAGAAACACATTCAGCTGATTGTTCTTTCACGAAACTGCCACCAGGCTGTCTGAACAGAAGATGCCCTGTCAGCATTTCAGCTGTTTCTGTCCAAAATCACTACTTCCAAAACTATCGGAAATGACTCAAGGAACATGATATTATGAGGTTTGTCTAGATTACAATTTCTGGTCAGATCGTAAGTAACACGATTGCAAATGTTAATATAGACCCCTGCAAATCTTTATTCACAAACATTTTTTCCTTGTCATGGCTCACCCTAGGACTCAGCCATGAGAAAGTACAGATGTTGGGGAGTGTCTACATTATAATCATGTTAGTTAACTTGAGTTAACTAGAAATCAGATAACTCGAGTTACCATCCCACAAAATCCTCCTTTCCTTAACAATTTTTGTTATACTTCAGCTCATTGTGAGCCTTGGAAACGAGCACCAAAACATTAACACATGGATCTGAGGGAAGGAACAATCATTCTGTGTTGGCTGGAAGAGCCGCTACTGTACTCTGCTGCAGCCCTCTAAGCTGACTGGCAGCATCTGCCTTTCAAGGTCTTGGCAAAATGATTTGTTCTAACACTACGAAGCACAGAGGCACCATCCGAAAACTCAGTCTGACTAAGTTTAGCTCACGTATTGATGACTGCATTCATTTCAAATATACCTTATTGGCCTTAAGTCCTTTTACAGGCAACTTAACCTTTTGAAGATTATTCACAAGAAACAGAGATAGAGCTCACCATTTTGAATGTAATTAAGTGGTCTATAATGAAGTTCAAGCAGCTCTGAGGAATATATGAACCACCACCTATACCTCTCCCAGCTCGGGAAAGCCAGCAAAGAATAACTGTGCCCACTGCTAATGGAAATTATCAACCCCCCTTCCAGGGAGGTTACCCTGCCAACTCCATTGACAGGACAATAGTCTGCTCTATCCTCTAAAAGCTAATGTAACACAGAAAACTTATTCAGCTATCCTCCCATCTTCAACCTCCCGTTCCTAGACATAATAATTGGGAATGCAATGCAACCAAGCTCCAGCATGTGACACCTGCTGATGTCCTGGGTCCCTCACCATCATCCTTCAATCTGGTACAGAATTAACTCATCATGGCAACTGACAGAGGACATAGCTCAATGCTCATATTGGTTGGCCCCTTTGACACAATCAGCCACAAGCTATTGCTGATCCATTTACGTTACTTAGCTGTAGCAGACAGCACAGCACTGCTCCAGCTCCACTAATTCCTTCTCTGGTTTTTCAAAATCTGAGTTCCCACCCTCCAACCACCATCTCATCTCCTTCGGATACCCTACCTCTCTGTCACAGGGGGGCTGGCCCCTTTATGAGGAGTTAAGGCCCCATCTTCTTTTTCTTCTTGTGTTTTATGATGAAGCAGATTCACTTGCTGAGTCTATGACGCAAGCACTGGACACTGTAGATAATTCAAGTCTTTCACCTTTCCCAGTATTCTTAAAGAATTGCAAGATGACTTTTTTTATCGGGCCCCATTTGCCTGGGGCTCTTACTAGGTATTGCAGCGAAAATGTTTAAACTTTAAATTTTTCATATATACCCCCTTTCGATGGTATACATTGGCACCTCCCAGGAGATAATCTGCTGTTTCTTGGACTCTGCACATCCCATGTAATCCATCTTTATGTTTGTTTATTAGAAACAAATTACTATTTAAACCACATTGGCCAGCTAAAATTTTCAATAGAGCCACTTCATTCTTTCTGTCTGGGCCTTGGAGTATATCAGCATTTTCGACTCAGGCATATTTCACCGAATCTTTCTCCTGTTGTTTCTTTGGCCCATATTTCCTGCCATTCCTCTCTTATCTCATTTTTAATTAGATTTTAAAACTCCACTTTACTTCAAGGGATCTCTACGTCAACTTGCTCGTGTTTGACAGCATTTTTGCCATTTTGTCTGCCAGCTCATTGCCTGCTACCCCTGCATATGCTGGGATCCATGCTGTTCCGATGATTACACCCAATTGCATCAATTCTGTTGGTTACAGTAAGATTTCATTCAGCATATCATTGCTGCTTGCTGAAATGCAAGGCCCTGTCTGCCTGCAATGGGCTTTTTTAAGGAGAACGAGCCCATTTCAGCCCACCGGTAAGTGACTAACTGCCTAGGTGGCTGGTTAGCAACCAATTGCCTAACGAGCCCATGGACGGGCTAAAAGGCTACCAGAGCGCACTTGGAAAAAGGTGTGCTGAGGGAGAGGAGCTCCCAGGGAAAGGGGCTTAGGCAGGAGCCCCAGTCAGAGAGGAGCTGCGTAGTGCTGTGGGAAGAGCTGCAGTCAGTAGGAAGGCCCTGCAGAAGGCCTGGCTCTAGGGAAGGAATCAAGGCTGAATGTGTGAGGAGGGTAAGGGCCTGGGCATGGGATTGATAGACTCAGGTGGGACGGATAAACACAGATGGAGCCTGCTTCCCTGCTAAGATACCAGGGTGAAGGGCTGTCTTGTGTTTCTGTTTTAATAAGTCAGACGCTCAGAAGGGGGCTCTGTTTAAGCCTTGGTGAACTTACTGATGACCCACTTGGGCAAACTAAGGGAGGGCACAGCTGCAGCACCACAAGGGGGCGCATAGGGATGGCACGTGCCTTTTACACTCCTCCTCCACCCCGCCTTCCCATGGTTTCCAGTCCATCCACATCTGTGACTTCTCTAACTCTCAGTTCCCTCCTCCCAGCCCTCTCCTTAGTCGCCTCTGCTAACCTAGTTGATTAATCCCTCCATTCCACTATCAAGCCCTTTTCCCCCTGCCTCAATGTAAAGTCTGTCCCACTAACCCCCACCTCTGGCTCACTCCTAACATCCAGTTCCTATGCTCTTGCACTGCGTATCCCCTCCTTTGGCCCTGCTGTGTTCCTTGCCAAAGAGCAGTGCTTTTCTGCTCTCATTCACTCCCATGCTCACAACCCTGATCAGCAATTTTCAGCCTGTAGACTAGCAGTTCTCAACCCCATTGTAATGGGGTCGCCAGGGCTGGTGTTATACTTGCTGGGGCCCAGGGCCAAAGCCCAAGCCCCAGCACCCAGGGCCAAAGCCCAAGCCCGAGCCCCACTGCCTGGGGCTGAAGCCCAAGCATGAGGACTTTAGTCCTTGGTGGTGGGCTCAGGGTTACAGGCCCCCTGCCTGGGTCTGAAGCCTTTGGGCTATGGCTTTGCCTCCCCCACCCTCCCCAGGGTGGTGGGGCTTGGGCTTTGACTCTGACCCCCCTGCCCAGGGTGGCGGAGTCCGGTTGACTCAGGCTTCGGTTCCCCCATCTTGGGTATTGTCAGAAAGGGGTCACGGTGCAATGACGCTTGAGAACCCCTGAACTAGACAGATAATGTCATCACTTTGCTAGGCGAGTTTTCCCCATTGCTAAAGAAACTCTAACATCCCTGTCAACTTTCCCAAAGTCCATTATCAATAATTTCCACATTTGAGAGAGTTTTAATGGCAGCCACATAAAAAAGAAAATCCTTTGATAAAGGGATGATTTTACCCATTATCTGTATCATCATCCCATGCATGAAATGTAGCCAGTCTCAAAGAAAGACCAAGTACCCATGCAACCTAGGGACTTGCCCTTAACTGTGAAAAACGAGTGATATTGACTTGAATGAAGCTATGAAAAGCTCCCAGAAGAAACAGAAAAGGACTGAGTGAAGTAGCAAACTTCCTTCTTTCTCAGTGGATCATCTTTTGGGATTCTCTAAAGGTCAGTATTTTAATATGGAGGGTCACTCTTTGGGGACTTCTGTTTTCCTGTGTTCTTTTCTGTCCTGACCTCTCATTTCCCTTTCCTAGTATCTTTATCCATGGGCAAACTGCCCATATTATCTGTCTCATGCCCTGGGCCTCTGCATGTTTCAAAGGGTGAGTTACAGGAGAGGATGAGGAAAGGGAAAAGATCCCTTCTCCACATAAGATGAGGAAATTTCCCGCCCCCCCCTCAAAGAAATAGCATCTGGAATATAATTAGAGGAATGTTTGCCATTGCTGTAGGTTTCCTTTACTGTAGCATAACCTTAGCTCATGCACAGGAAAATAGCACCACCTGCTGGTCAATGAATTTATAGTGGTTAAACTTTTAGGGACAGGTTATCTTCCTTCAGCTGTTTTGCAGATTCATGAATATGGAAGGTCCAAGCAGGATGCAAAGTGCACTCTTGTTTCACTGGCCTTATTTGTTTTGTGAAACTGCTTAACCAGCTCAGTGGTATATGCGAGAGAGAGATCAGTGACTGAGTCATAAAATGAATACACAGCAAAGAGTGATCTTTAATGTGTCGTGTGGGCACATTTTTTGCATTCTTGTCAGACTGTCAATGGGAGTTTTGAGTTTGCAAGGAATGCAGGCCCAGGCCCATTTTATATAGCCAGTCTATACAGACATGGAGATAGAAAATGGGCCTGATCCTGCATTACACTCTATGGCAATGTAAAGGGGGACTTAAAGTGGATATAAATGTAATTTACACCCACTTCGAGGCTCCGTTGCATTGTCAGAACTGTATAAAGTCGCCTTAGTGTAAATCAGAATCAGGCTCTTTATCTCTCTTTCTGTCTATCTGGAGACGCAGTGTGTGTGAAACACTGATATGTAAAACAGGCCCAGTTCTACATTCCTTGCACGTGCAGAGCTCCCATGCACGAGCCAATGGCTGATATATCTGGACAGACAGATATATACTCATACATACAGACATGCATTTGGGTATGTGATGCTTTATTAACTATGACTGATCTCTCTCCTTTTAGAAATATATCCACACACGAACATACACTTCTGGATACAGGATGCCACTGGGAGTGGCTGCAAGCTGAGGGGGTTGCCTGGCCATCAGTATGTAGATGACACAGTTCCCACCTCTCCTGCCTGTGTGACACAAGTGGTGTATTTACTTTGCCCTCCCAGTATCTCCCCACCTTACTCACAGGAATAGTCCCACTGGAGTCAATAGGATTGCTTGTGTGGGTAAGGTCAGAAGCATTTGGCACACAGTCACAAACTGGGAATTGCTAAGGTAATAAGGAGGGAAAACAAATACTCTAAACTGAACATTGGTCTATGCTAAAAAAGCACTTGCTCTCTTTGGAAAAAAAACCTGATTGTTAACCCTTCAAGTTTGCAGTGTGTTGTGAGTTATTGCGGTTCCACTAATGCAAAGATCTAACAAACTAGGCGGGAAATAAAATAATGCATTTAAAGTTCCACACTCCATGCATGTTATCCAAGTGAAACACTGAGAATAATGGATCTGATCAGTCCGTATATAAAACTCAGCGATTGACTGGAAATTAGTTGCCACTTGAGGTCCCTTCCAGCCCTACATTTCTCTGATTTTAATTCGTTAACAAGTGCTTTACACTTCTTGGAGAAGGGATGTATACTGCCTCTATTAATGGTTCAGGCCCTAACACTGCAGACTCTCCTGTCTCTGGGTTTCCAGTTTTAATAATAACAACTGAAAGGAATAGTCAGACATCAAAGCCAATTAAAACCCTGCCTGCGGGCAGATTCATCCCTGCTGGTTAAGGGAGGTGCAAACTGCAAGTGAATCTGACTCCATGTCTCCTGGACACTGCAGTAGACAGTGTTTCCTTAAGAAAAGACCCCTTTACTCTACTCCTGCACAGTAACTCTCCAGCTGGTATGAATTCAATCCAAACCAAAGTATTTTAATGCCATTTGCCAACACAAATGCTGTGGTGTTGACCTAAAACAGGCCTTAGATTTCCAACATTCATCCATGCAAGTAAAATGGTATTCCATCAGTTCCTTTAGAAGCTTATTCTAAAGGTTGGGCTTGAGTCTGAGATGCCCGGTGAGCAAGAGCGTGCGTCTTGGGGGAGAAAACCAGCCTGTGTGGTTGGATGCACATGAGTGAGGTTCAGAGAGGACTTTTCAAGATGCAGCAGTGATGTGTGCTGCTCCCAGGAGCTCAGTATTTGGCCCAACATGTTGAATATGAAACAAGGTACCTAGGAGAAAGTTTTCCAGTAAATAATGTGACTTTCAGGAAAAGAGGCGCAGCCAAATATTTCACATTTGTAATGGCTCAGTCCAAAAATCTGTTCTGAAAAACTGAGCTGATCAGGCTTTGTTACCTTCAAATCAGGACAGTTCCACATTAGTGAATAATTCATCGGGACATCAGGGTTACTTATCAATAGGTTCCCTAGTTTTGAGCAGGGGTGGAAAGGAGGAGGCATATCCCACGCTGGGACATTGGTTCAGTACTGATGTAAGGCTCAACTATAGCTTTGCTTAAGCGAGGATTAAGGCTTAAGCGAGGGACAGTGTCTAACTGTGCTGCCTCAGGGCTGACCGGGAACTCTGAGAGTCATAGAGTTGCCTTCATTGCTCCAGGAGAGAGGGGGGAACATAGAAGTAATCTATCAACCTAGAATCTGCTACTGATTACTTCCTCTCGTGACCAGGGCTGGCTGGTGCATGGGAAGGGCAGGGGCCTGTCTACTCTCCACCCACAGGAGTCACTACCCTTGCTCTCCCCCAAGCTTCTCCCCACAATAAAGGTGTAAGGGACTGTCTTATACAGCCCTTGTACAGGTGCATAAGCTGATTCACTGTTACAGGGAAGAGCACCTTCTGAACCACCAATTTCTCTCTGGGTCTTTCTTCGAGATCTCCCATCTAAAAGCAGATGAGGGCCAATCCACCTTAATGTGCAGTGTGTAGGTAGCCACCATGATTTTGTTTTCTATATACCTACACCTATGACAGTCTAGAAGGCTGCTGTCATGTTAGGGGGGGCAGAACTGTCCCAGCCTATTACAGACCAAGGACAAACAATGTGCTGCCTTGTGAAGACTTGTTTTTGTTCTTTCTTCTTTTGTTGTTTCCCGTAACCTCAAATAACATTGAGAATGAAGGTGTAAGTTTGCTCTTTGTGTGGGGAAAGCTTGCCACAACCTGAGAAGATCAATGCCCAAGATGTCTGTGAAGCCATATACATTTTACTGTCTTTGGTTGATCTCTTTCCCTCTAGAGAGACATGTACACATGCACGGACAGATCTGTATTTGTCTCTGGGATGCTACTGTGGGAGACCACAAGATGATGTGGGGTGCATTGCCATCGGTACGTAGAAGATATGTATTTCTACCTCTCCTCTCGCAGTCATGTATAATTGATGGGCAATTCTAGCCCTGGCTGGCAGTCGCTGGGAAATGGGATGATGATTGGGATCTAGTTCAAATATCCCCCCAGCACCACCATAATTAGAACTCTTCAAAAAAGTAAGGCAAAATATTTCACATTTTTGAAAATTTCCCCTCCCCCCAATTCAAAATGTTGAATTTTTTCAGATTTCAATTTCAATCAGCTCAAGAGTTGGTTAAAAGACGGGGGAGGAGGGGAGGATTCCTCCAAAATGTCTTTGAAAATGTTCCCGATTAAAAAAAAAACATTCAAACCTCAACAAGTGAAAACAGGGGGCGGATTGTAACCCCAATGGGCATTAAATCACTCTCTGATGGGTGAGCGCAGCAGAGAAGCCCAGAGTTTGGTGGGCTCAGACTGCATGTGCCTCTCACTCCTAGAGGCGCTCTCCCCGGAGCAGGCTAGGAGTGCACTTGTGACGCTTCCATAGCTGCTGACTGTTCTTTCACCTTTCATTGAATTGAGGGATTCACCTTTCACTGCATTAGTTTAAAGAATTAATCACCCCCGTCTCATCGACTAGCCTTTTTCTTCACCTTTTATTTTTTCACCAAAAAGTTCCATCAAACACAGCTGCTGTTGAAAGTAATATAAATAATTTGCTGCATTGTAAGAGCTGGCTTTATTAAACTAGGGCAAACCATGAAATGTGATATCTTCTACTTTGCTGGATACTATGAAATTTGTCCATGATTTACATAGGACCCCAATGCTTAGCAGAGACATGGAGTTTTAATTCCTGAACTATAGCAGGGCAAGTGGCAGGTTTATCTTTCAACAGGGATTACTTAGGGTTTCCCCATGATTGTTCCTGACATGTCACTCATCATATTACAAGCTAATTGTCTGAAGGGGAAAAAAATACCAGGGATAATGGAGAACGTGATATAATTCTCCTCTCTTCTCCCTCGAATAAATCTATGCTGCGTTTAGAAGGTGTGTAGGTTAAAAGGCTGCCTTGACAGGCTATCAACAGCCTTACCACATCATATAACAACAGTGAACTTTAAATCTGCCAATTCAGCTACCTTTGAAACTCACAGAGAACCCCAATCCTAATATAAAATCTCCGACAGGTTCACATCTGGGTTCTGTAATTGTCATCTGAAAACAAAACAGAGGTATAAATGATAGAGTGACTGGTCATCTCATTGGAATCCTATTACCCCAGCACAGCCTTTTCCAATAATTAAATAATATTGTATTTCTCTCAATATGATCTAGGCCTAAAAAACGTTTATGTTCAGCTTTTAAATTGTATTTTCATAGCCAATTTATTTTGTTTTTAAATATGCTCCTATGTTCTTGGTTTTTTCCATTTTATTTACTATACCCTAAGTAGGGCTCTGATTTCTCCACGTCCCACCATGATTATGAGCAGAGCTGTTTGCCAGGGATTTGAAATTTGGCGGACTATTCCCCCTGGGCTTATGAACTCACTGTTGTTCGCCTGTTAGTTTGGGGGAGATTAAAAGCAAACCTGAAAGCTGCCAAGAATCACACCCAGCTGCTGATGAACTCTGGAATTCCAACTGCTGTGAGCACGGCAACTAAGCAGAGCTATTCCCTGCATTGCAGAAGAGAGAGAAATGTAATGCTCGGAATGAGATCACCAGGTCAAAATCGTGCTCTGATGGAGTTTCTCCCCCTGCTGCCCCACACTGTCTGTCTGAGGAACAGAGGAGGATTAAACAGTGGGGCTGCAGTCGTTTATACTGAACTGAGCAAACAGAACTGGCTGCAAATCACTGAATGTTTTTAAGGGACTTGGAGAGGGTTTTTTTTCTCTCTCTTTACACATTTGTGTGAATTCAGTGCTTGTGTATGGCAGCAGGTTGACAGGCCTGGAGATTGCTGGCCGCTAGCAGGAATGGCAATAGCAGTTTCCATACAAGCTTCCCCCTTATGTACCTCAACTATCTATTGAGGCGGGGATAGTCACCACAGTCTATTTTGCCCTTGCTCCTCCGTGCTGGGTGCCACCAATGTGCTAATTATGATGGTTGGTGGCTTTTGTAATGCAGACACTGGCTCACCAAACTACAGGACACCAAGCAGGCATCTGATGGTGCCAGCTTCTGGTCTTGCTGGATGAGGACTGTAAAGCCTATAATTTACTGCCACTCCTTGGAGCCATCCGATTACACCCCCCCCCCAAGCTCTGTCACAATATGAAACACTTTTCAAGTGTCCTTAGACAACCTGAATCTTGAGTTCAAGTAGAAAGGGAAAGACTAAGTGGGGTCCTAGTCTGTTTGTGCCATTCTAGGAGGCAGAAGGCGTGTTATCCAGGATTCCTCCATTGACTTCCTTCTCTTCGTGGTGACCTTTGCTGTGCCTCAGGATGGATGTTACTCTGCAGCTTGTGAACCCAGCTTCAAGTGCTGCTTGAAGAGTGGTGATGGTGAGGACGGCGATTATGTTAAATGCACCTTTAGATCTGGGTGCTGCTATTTCTGCAACATTCCCACTCTGGGAGCTAGTGAGAGAGGAAGATCCCTCCCCACCAAACACCCCTGGTCCACCTTCTTGCTTGTGAGGAGGGAGGGTGAGAGAACTTGGCTGGGTTGCGTTACATTTAAATGATTTTAGGTTAGCTGCTGAGGGATAGATTGTAAACGTCAAGCAAGCACATAGTTCACTCCGCAGGCCAAACACAGCCGAATTGCTGTGTGATTTCTGCAGTGCAGAAAAACCAGAATCAGTCTTTGAATGTTAACTAAGGATGAGACTGAAGTCAGTGGAATTACTTCCGTGAGTAAATGCTCGCTGACATGAGGGAGGGTTGCTCAACCTACTCCGAAAAGGTTAGTTGCAAGGATGGCATTGAAATATCTTCAGTTCCTTCTAGAGTATGTGTCCCTCATCTAGGCTGTATTTGGGTGCTCTCTAGTGGACAGTAAAAGTAATCAAGTGGAAAGCTCTGTTAATGTCCATTTTCTCTAAGCCAACCAATCCACTATCTTAGCTGCATTTCTAATGTCTGTACTATTTACGTGCTATTTAGGATAGCTAAATTCCAGCTGACCTGTATACAGCACATGGGGAGGATGACAGAGGGGCATAAAACTGCCTTTTATGTGAGCTTGACCTTTTTATACAACCTCCCTCCCCCAACCTCAAAAAAATCATTTCTCCTCTCCCAAATAAAATCAACCAACCAGTCTGGGGTTTTTCTCTCCCTACTCCCTATTGATCCCCTGCTGCAACGCCTACTGCTGCTCCTCTGAAACGGACCAGGCCGCCTCCTTCCACTCTGCTCCCTGTTTCCCTCCTGCCTGAAAATTGCCAGCTGCTCCCTCTGATCTGTCCTGACCTTCCCGCTTCCTTGCCAGGTGGGCGGAGGAGAGAAAGATAGGGGGAAAATTGTAGAGCCCCCGCCCCATTTCCCCGTTTGTCCCTCTTCAGAAGGTCCCAGGGCCCCTGGCCCCAGTTATAGGCCCCTATCTCTGCTCCTTGAAATCAGAGGTTGGCCAACTCTTCATTCCCTCTGCCTCAGCTGTCCCCGGCTGGGGTCCTGGTCCTGCTCCTGAGATGTGGGGAAAGCCCTGCACTGACACTGCACATACACTCACACTTAGGGGCAAAGCTATTTTTAGCCCCAGAGAGAATTAGGAAGGCAGCCTCTGAGAAGCTACAAGTCTCAACCCTGCTTTAAAACTTGGAGGGAGGAGCCGCTCTTAGGGGCTAGACACCAGCAGCCTCACCCTACATGCTGTGCCCCCTATGGGGCTGCTGTAATGAAGCTGTCAGTAGCTGCCAGCTCCCTCCCTCCTCCGACTAAACTCTATACTGATGCACTGAATAGGCTAGAGATTTAACCCGTAGGATATAACTCCATTTGATGTTACAGGGCACCAGAGGATCCCTTTGCACTGGGGTGATTCTTCCAGGGCCAGACACACCAACTTCAGGGCTAGATTGTGCTGTTGTCATGGCAAAAAGCTGCAAAACATCAGACTCACCTGGTTACTTAAACTCCTTTAACATGAAAAGTAAGGTTAAGATTTTATTGTATGAAAATCTAAACTGCAATCAATTCAGAGCTAAAGTTGCCTTCCAGTAAACTTCAGTTGCCTTCTTTGTGCATATGACACTGGCAGGACAGGTGCTAGCTTATGTCACGCTATCTGGAGTGGCTCACAACTGTGAGTGCCAATTTCAGGTCAGACTGTCAGCAAACTGGGCAGACACCGGAGATAACGCTGGCAGCCAATTTCTCTAGTAAACTAACTAAAGATTTATGAGCTAAGAAAAGGAAATGAGAGTTATTGAGAGGTTAAAGCAGGTAAAATATTTTAACAGGTGAGTCAAAATGTGTAAGTCCAAAATGTTGATCGAGTTGTAGTAATCGGCTAGATTTCCAAAGATTCCTCGGTGTTACCCAGGGTAATTCTGGGGATCTCTGTCTTTTCAGTAGTCCACCCTGTTAGAATCCAAAACCGTTCAGAGATACAGAATCGATCCTTGGATCCATTTATATAGATTCTTATACCATCTTTCCATGGAAGGCAATCTGGCAGGTGTTTTTATTCACAGCATGGGCTCTTCCTTTGTTGATTAAATGCAAAGAGTCTGTGCATTTCCATTGTCGAAGACAGTGACCCATGCTTTGAAGTTAACATTCTTGTACATTTCCAAGGCTCCAATCTTGTGTGATGGGTGAACATAATGTAAACACAATGTGATAGCCAGAAACAATCTTTCATTAGTTTTCATGAAGTTTACACATCCAGTACATTCACATCTTAACACTAACACACACTTTAATCTAGGGATATCTAAAAACCGGGTATACACAATGTAATGCGATAGTAAACGACAGGTTATAGATAAGTGAAGACAATGCCATTATTTCTTTGATATCCACACACAAATGAATTGGTCCACAGATATGGTACACTTAACATTTCTTTGATATTCATCCACAAGTGAATTAGTCTATGACTTTGATCTGAGCTGGCCTGTCAGCATCACACCTGTGTCTTAGCTGGACAGTGACAGATACATAGTTGGAATCTCTCTGGCTCACTTGTGGATTAATATTGATAAAATAGGTGTTAGCATTTTAAAAAGTGTTTAGCCTCCACTGAGTGCCTGTGAGATGCTGCCTGCATTAATCTTACTTGTCATATCTGTGTTTTTCAGTGTAATGTAGTTTTTGAGCAGTTGTATTGTGAGCCTCTGCAGGGCTGGTTTTACCATGAGGTGAACTGAGGCGGCCGCCTCAGGTGCCAGACTGTGGGAGGGGCGCCACTAGGACCCAGAGTGTAGAAAATTGTGTCTGCTGCTGGTGCATATGTATTCTCTCTGCTCTAGATGCCCAGAGATGGTGGAGTGCTATGCTGGAGAAAGGAGGGCACAAGAGACATAACAGGCAGGCAGGAGAAAAGGTGAGAGGGAATAACAGAAAGCAGCAGGAGCTGCAGGGAGAGAGAGGAGGAGGAGCCTCTTATGTACCTCTCTAGCACCCCCAGGAGCCTGGACTGATTAACACCAGCTTCTCAGGGAGCTTCCTGTTTCCTGCTGCTTCCCTGAACCCACTTGAGGAGCACAGGCAGTCATCTGAAGTAGTAGGAGCCAGTTAGGCCCTTAAGACGCTGATATCTTCCCTCACTCAGGCCCTGCTACTAGCCTGCTTATTTGTCCCCTTCAATTGAGTGTTGAGAACCACTATAGCAGTCATGAGTGAAAGAAGAAAACGCCCCTCCCCTCTGGGGCAGCATTCAGAAAAAGAAAGAAAGCAAAGGAAGCTTTTCTATCTAAGCTGGAAGGAGCTCTCTTGAGATACATAGACACAAATGTTCCCGGTGAGCCTTCCGGCTCCAGTGAGGATGTGAATGGTGAGGAGATTTCTGATCTTCCAGTTAGTCAGAGTGCAGGTGACCTGGCAGCTACTGCAGCATCCATATCTCCATCTCAGATGGATGTAACCATGCACATTCCTGAAGAAAAGTGTAGATCAGAGAAAAGTGTGGTGGAGGTGCACGAAACAGCTGCTGCTGAGTTTAGTTCCTTAAGTCTAGATGATGCAGGACTGTGGACCCTCTTGAGCAGTAGCCTGAGGGATTTCCTTGTACTGCACGGGCCACAGCAAGTGAAAAACTTCATGTTCCCCAAAGACAATGAAAATAGAAGTTTCCATCCAACACATTACTGGCATGAAATCCCCAATGCAGACAAAGTGGAGAGGCCATGGCTTATGTACTCAAAAACCCAAAATGCTGCATACTGTTTTTGTTGCAAACTCTTCCAGTCTAATGTTCCAGCCACATTGGTTTCTACAGGAACAAAGGACTGGGAAAATCTGGCTAGAAATCTGGCATGCCATGAGAAGGCAGCAAATCACCAGAGAGCATTCCATAGGTGGAAAGAGCTTGAGATGAGACTACGGTTAAAAGCCACCATAGATGATCAGCATCAAGAGAAGATTGCATCAGAGTCTCTTTACTGGCAAAATGTTCTGAAAAGGCTCATTGCCATTGTGAGAATGCTTGCTACCCAAAACCTAGCACTGCGTGGCACTTCAAATCAGCTGTATGTGCCAAACAATGGAAACTTCCTTAAAATTGTGGAGCTGATGGTTGAGTTTGATGCTGTACTCCAGGAGCATCTAAGAAGAGTCACCACCCAAGAAATGTACACCCACCACTACCTTGGAAAAACAATTCAAAATGAGATCAAAGAGTTACTGGCAACAAAAGTCAAACAGAAGATTGTGGCAGATCTGAAGTCAGCAAGATATTATTCTGTTATTCTGGACTGCACACCTGACATCAGCCATACAGAAAAAATGACTTTAATGGAGCGTTTTGTAACAACAACAGAACCTAGTGAAAATGTCTCTGCAATGGTGACTGTCAGAGAGCATTTTCTAAAATTTATTGACATTGATGATACTACAGGAGCTGGTATGACCAATGTGCTTCTTAAAAAGCTGGAAGATACGGGAATTGCGATAGCTGACATGAGAGGTCAGGGCTACTATAATGGTGCCAACATGAGAGGAAAGAACAGAGGAGTGCAGACACGGATCCAAGAGTTAAACCCTCAAGCTTTTTTTGGCCCATGCAGTTCTCATTCATTGAACTCGGTGGTCAGTGAAGCAGCATCAGTTTCTAGTGAGACTGCTGAATTTTTTAATGTAATTCAAAGCATCTATGTATTTTTCTCTGCATCTACTCATTGATGGCAAATTTTGAAGCAACATCTGGGAACATCCTCTCTGACACTGAAACTACTGAGTGTCACACGATGGGAAAGTCGAGTGGAGGCGATAAAGCCTATCAAACACCAAATTGGGAAGATAGATGATGCCATAGTTGCTATTATGGAGGATAATGCGATGACAGGAACTGTTCGTGGGAGAACGGTGGCAGAGCGAAGTGGAATCACCAGAAACATACATAACTTCAAATTTCTGTGTGGCTTAGTGTTGTGGCATGACATACTGTTTGAAATAAATGTTGTAAGCAAGAGACTCCAAGGTGTTGACCTTGATATATCTGGAGCAATGGAACAACTGGACAAAGCAAGTCATACCTACAGTCTTACTGGTCAGATGAGGGATTTCAAAATGTTCTGAAGAGTGCACAGAAGTTGGCAGAGGAACTTCACACTGAAGCTATTTTCCCACCCATTCAAGAATACAAGAGTCACCAAAGAAGAAGACATTTTGATTACGAGGCACGGGGTAATCCCATAAGAGACCCCAAACAACAATTCAAAGTTGAATTCTTTAACCAGGTGCTAGATTGTGCAATACAGTCAGTTGAAGAACGTTTTGTGCAGCTCAAGGAACACAGCAGTATATTTGGGATGTTGTGTGATATTCCAAAACTTCTAACTATACCTGAAGAAGACCTACACCAGCAATGCAGGGCACTAGAGACAGTGTTGATACATGATGACATGCGCGATATTGATGCGAGTGATTTAGGTGATGAACTGAAAGCCCTTTCAAGATACATTTCAGCAGGATCAACTCCAAAGGCTGTCTGGAATATATGTGCACAAATAAAATGACCACCCTCTATCCAAATGCTTTTGTTGCTCTGCGCATACTTCTAACACTTCCTGTAACAGTTGCCAGTGGAGAATGCAGCTTCTCCAAGCTGAAGTTAATAAAAACACATCTACGTTCCACAATGACACAGGAGAGACTGGTCGGCCTTGCAACCATCTCAATAGCTGGTGATTGGCATAAGAAGAGGCAGTACTGCAGTGTGAGTTAAGAAATGTAATTATTTTGGTTTTGTTTAAAGAAGCTCTCAGGCCAAACCTAAGGCCTACCCTGTAAATAAACCAATGTGAAATATTAAATCTCTGGAGTGGGATTGATTTATCCCAGAACCCCTCAATGCCAGAGGGAGAAACACTGAGCCCTGATGTGACAAAAGAGGTGTGTTGTCGCACTACTTATTGGGAGGTCTAGTGTATGAATGTATTGGTTTAGTTTAATAGGTGGGTGTAAGGAAAAACAAGCAGGAAAGCAAAAGAATGGCTTGAGGTTAGCCATGTCTCAGCAAACACTTGAGAGTCATTAACAGACAATGCCAGGACAGGAAAAGTCCTGGGAATGCAGAACAACAAAAGGACTACAGTACAGTAACTCCTCGCTTAATGTTATAGTTATGTTCCTGAAAAATGTTACTTTAAGCGAAATGATGTTAAGCGAATCCAATTTCCCCATAAGAATTAATGTAAATAGGGTGGGGGTTGGGTTCCAGGGAAATTTTTTTCACCAAACAAAATGTTTTAAACAAACAATTTAATACTGTTCACAGCTTTGATTGTGAAGCTCGGTTGAGGTGGTAAAGTTAGAGGGTGGAAGAGGGTGGGATATTTCCCAGGGAATGCCTTGCTGCTAAATGATGAACTAGCACTCGGCTGAGCCCTCAAGGGTTAACACATTGTTGTTAATGTAGCCTCTCACACTCTACTAGACAGCAGGAATGGAGGGGAGGGGGGATAGCATAGCAGACAGAGACAGACACACATCTTGTGTGCGGGGGAGAGAGAGAGATGCACACTGCCCCTTTAAGTAAGCTGACCCACTCTGAAGTGCATTGTCTTTTTAAGTGGATCAGGAAGTTGAGACAGCAGCTGATGCCCCACACTCTCTCTGTCTCTCTCCATCCGTGTTCCCACCCTGCTCTATATGGAGAAGGGGTAAGCAGGGTATAGGAGCAGGGGGGAGGGGGACACCCTGACATTAGCCCCTCCCCCCCACAGCAAGCAGGAGGCTCGGGGAGCAGCTCCAAGGTAGAGGGCAGGAGCAGTACATGGCAGTGGGGGGCGGGACAGCTGAACTGCCTGGCAATTGATAGCCTGCTGGGCAGCTGCTGCACAGGGAACTTAGGGGAGCGGGGAGCTGATAGGGGGGCTGCCGGTCCACCCTGGTTCCAAGCCCCCACCAGCTAGCTCCAATGGGCTGCTCTTCCTGCAAGCAGTGGACAAAGCAGGAGGCTGCCAAACGACGTTAGAAGGGAGCATTACACAACTTTAAATGAGCATGTTCCCTAATTGATCAGCAACGTAACAATGTTAACTGGGACAACTTTAAGTGAGGAGTTACTGTAGTTTCAAAAGGGACACTGTCTCTCTAAATGGGGGTAGTTGTTCAGGGGAACCAGACTAAGATGCAAGCACCTGCTGGGGTATATGAAGTCAGGCCTGTTTAGGTTACCACCAGGAATCCTGTAGTAATATGTAATACTGTTGTGCAAAAAAAAAAAAAAAGGCAAATATAATTCTGGAATGTTTGTAAGCAAGACACGAGAAGTAATTCTTCCACTCTTCTCAGCACTGATAAGGCCTCAGATGGAGTACTGTGACCAGTTCTGAGCACCGCACTTTGGGAAAGATGTGGAGAAACTGGAGAATGTCCGAAGAGGTGCAACAAAAATGATCATAGGTCTGGAAAACATGACCTGGGAGGAAAGATTGAAAAAATTGGTTTTGTTTAATCTGGAGAAGAGAAGACTGAGTGGGGATAGGATAACACTCTTCAGATATGTAAAAGGGTGCTATAAACAGGAGGATGCTATGGGGGGCTGGATACATTTTTATAGTGGGGGTGCTAAGAGCCATTGAACCAAACTATAAACCTTATATATGATGGAAACCACTTCAAGCCAGGGGGTGTGGCAGCACCCATACTTCCAGCACCAATGGGACGATACTTTGTTTTCCTTAACCACTGAGGATAGGACAAGAAGAAATTAGCTTAAATTTCGGCAAGGGAGATTTAGGTTAGACATGAGGAAAAACTTCTTAGCTATAAAGGTAGTAAAGCACTGGAACAAATTACCTGGAATCTCTGTCAGTGGATGTTTTTAAGAACTGGTTAGACAAACACCTGTCAGGGACGGTCTTGATAATATGTAATGTTACCTCAGTGCAGGAGACGGGACTAGATGACCTATGAAGGTCCCTTCCAGTCCTACATTTCTATGATTCTAAAGCCATGTGTGTGGACTTGTTTTACAATTCTTGTTTCTCTAAATGCTTTGCACTGATAAATAAACAATACCTGGTTTAAGAAGATGGTTTGGTTATTATATGCACCACTGGTCACAGACTCCCGAAGTGAAGAATCACAGTCGGACCTGCTGGGTAAGAACAGTTCATACACAGGGTATTGTAACTCAGGGTCCAGATCAGGGGTGGGTGAAGCGCAGAATTCCACCTCAGAGAGGTAAAGGCACGAAGCTGAGAGGGGGTGCACCCACAAAGGGGACAAAGGTGCAACTAGCCCTGTACCCATGATGCTAATCTGCATATTTGTATAGAATCATAAACCTCAATTTAAAAAAAACAGAAGTTGCAGGTGGATTTAGTGCTGGTCAGGGCCGGCTCCAGGTTTTTTGCCACCCCAAGCAAAAAAAAAAAGGGGGGGGGGGGGGGGGCGGGGGGCGCAAGCAAAAAAAAAAAAAAAAAAAAAGCCAGAGTGCCGCCCTTTGAAAAGGGCCGCCCCAAGCACATGCTTGGAACGCTGGTGCCTAGAGCCGGCCCTGGTGCTGGTGCAAGGTGTCAGATTGACAGGCAGTGGGAACAATGTCACTTGCAGGACAGCAGCCTGCTAACCTTTCCACACACATTGCTCTACTAGCATGTCTCCTAGGGACTCAGCCTCTTGGGGCAGCAGGGATATTTCAAGGCAGGTCAACACTAAAAACGCTGCATCGGCGCAGCTGCACGGATGCAGTTGTGCTGCTGTAGAGCTTAAGTGAAGTCGCTCCTATGCTGACAGGAAAGCTTCTACCATCGATGTGGCTAATCCACCTCCCGGAGAGCTGGTAGCTATGCTGACAGGAGAAGATCTCCCGTCGACATAGCATTGTCTACACAGGACGTTAGGTCAGTATAACTATATTGCTCACGCGTGTGGATTTTTCACACCCCTGAGCAGGAGAGAGGTGTGGGGAATAGGGGGTGGGCGGGGAGCTTGGGTGTACAGGGCTGCCATGGTGGGGAGAGATGCCTCTCCCCTGGCCTCAGACCTGGAGCTGCTGCGGTGGGGAAAGACGCTCTTCCCCAGCCCCAGGGCTGCTGCGGGGAGAGAGGGCTGGGGGGAGTCCTCTCTCCCCGCTGCAGCCCCGGGGCAGCCTGCACCCTAAACACCTCATCTCCGGCCCCACCTCAGAGCCCGTACCCCCAGCCGGAGCCCTCACTCCTCCGCACCCCAACCCTCTGCTCCAGTCCTAAGCCTCCTCCTGCACCCTCAACCCCTCATCCCTGGCCCCACCCCAAGCCCGCATCCCCAGCTGGAGCCCTCACCCCCTAACTCCAACCCTCTGCCCCAGCCCTGAGCCTCCTCCCGCATGCTGAACCCCTCATCCCTAGCCCCTCCCCAAGCCCGCAACCCCAGCTGGAGTCCTCACACCCCAACTCCAACCCTCTGCCCAGTCCTGAGCCCCCTCCCACACTCCGAACCTCTTGGCCCCTCCCTTGCCACACATCAACTCCATATTGGTGCACATAACAAAATTCATTCTGTAGATGGACGGAAAAAATTAGAGGGAACATTGCCTGGGAATAGTTACATAGATGTATATTATGTGTGACTCCCATGTTTGTTTGTTTTTTGGAGGGATGGGGAAGGATGTATGTGTGGTTGGTGTGTTTCTTTGAAAGTGAGATAGTAAAGGCTCAATCCTGAAAACATTGACATCCTTTACTAACTTTATTGCCTGGCCAGTACATATGAGTTTGCAAAATCAGGCCCCAAGTTTTAATAACATATTTTTGGGTTTATTTCATTTCTACAGAAGAACTCATGGTACAGTTTGTGTTTTCATGAGTTCAGCTACTACTGGTGCCAAACAAAAGTGCATCTAGGTCAGGATCAAAGTGCTCCTTTTGTGCTGAACTGCAAATAGTTTCAAACGTGGCTGAATCACCTGCGTGCTGGCAATATTCTGTAGCTCATCAGCGGGCAAAGGTTATTAAGTGGGGGCATAAATCCTTCAGTGACAAATATATTGAGAACAATTATGACACATTTTAGTTAGTGGATTCTTTTATTAAAGGTAATGACACTGGGTGGCACTATTACTAAATTTGTAAAGGCATGCCGGGGGAACTAGTTAAAGTACAAAGAGAACAGATGAGCAGCCTCCTTCAGCTTGTGACATAAGAATACTTCCAATATGCCAAAAACGAACACAAGAGAGAGGAATTTGTAGAGCAATCCTTTGAAACCAGCCAGAAGAAGTTGTAGTCGTGGCCGAGTGGTTAAGGCGATGGACTAGAAATCCATTGGGGTCTCCCCGCGCAGGTTCGAATCCTGCCGACTACGGATTTCTTTTGGCTCCTTTTCCCCCCATGTAATTTAAGGAAACGCCCCCATGGGGCAGAGCCGCCGGAAAACAGGCCGGGGGAACCGGGCCAGCCCAGCACGGAGTCCCTGCGCCGCAGCTGGCTCTTAGCAAGGGAGCGATCTCGGGACTCCGGGCCGGGGGCTGCGCTGTGCGGGGCGGCAGGATGCAGCAGGGCGCGGCGCCGGCCGTGCTGGTCACCAGCAGGTGAGGCGGGGCGGGGAACTTCCCCCGGGCCCGCAGCGGCTCAGGGCAGCTGCCGCTTTGCCGAGGCGCCTCGCTCCTGCGGCCGCAGCCCGCGCTGGGAGACGGCCCCTGGGGGCTGCGGCCTGCGCCTTCCCTCCGCGGGATCTGCCCCGGCAGCCTGGCTCCGACCTGCCGGGGACTCGGCCTTGGCCGGCCGGGGATTTGCGGGCACTGCCGGGGGCTGCGGCGCCCTCATGTTGGAGCCTCCCCCCAGGGCACCCCGCCAGAGCGCTGCCTACAGCCGGCCGCGGCAGAGCCTGGTGCAGCCTCTGTGCCGCCGCGCTGGGGCCTCCGCCGGGCCTGGCTGCCCCGAGCTTCTGGGCTTTCCGGGGAGCCGCGGGCGCTCTGCCTTGCGGGGAGGAGGGGGTGGGTTAGGCAGCACTAGTAGGAATCGGCGGTGATCCCTTTCCACAGTGGAGGTGGGAGATGATCCGAAGGAGATCTGACCGCCTAGCAGTTCTGAATTACCTCCCTCCCTCCCCCTGAAAATGTACCAGGCCAGCTCCCTGCGCTCGAGGCTTTCTCTTTCCCAGATAGCGTAGCCGTTCTAAAACCCCGCCTGGGAGGTCGTTAGTCCCTTTACTGGTATCCAAAGTTATGGGACTGGCAACAAACTCGTGAACATCAAAGGTTTCCGCGCTGACACTTGGGTTTTGGGCTCTGCAAGTGGGAAACACAGAACTATGGCAACAATCCATCTTTTTCTGTGCAGCAGGATTCACTTTACATAACATTAGCCTGCCTCTGAATAGCTGTACAGCCAGGCGAAATTTTCTGCAAAAGCCTGTTATGATGCTGGATGGCAGTGCCAGCACTGCCTTCTTAATCAGTGTAAATTAATCCATTTTAATTTCATCCTGCTAGAAATTCTGGATGTGAGATTACAAGTGAAAAATGTGTGGTTTCCTTAAAGTGTTCGAGCTTCGCTGCAGCTGTAGAGTACAGCTATCTACCGCTATAGAGTAGTGTATAAATTCATCAACATTATTTATTTATCATCATGGAGCTGGGAAGGGCACAGGCTGCGTTATGATCGTCTTTGTGGCCGTAGGTAATGCACCTAAAACAATTTTACAAATGTGTGATTAGACAAATAATATTCTGAAAGTAAACATTGCTCACTCTTCAGTAAGAGCCTAATCCTGCCAGGTGCTGAGGGCATTTGGCTGCTCCTCAGTCAAGAGGATAATAATAATAATGAATAATATAAACCTAATTTCTTTTTATAAGAAAAGTTTAGAATTTGTAGAACGCAGCAAAAATTGCGGAGTTCCTAAAATTGTGGGATTGGCATGTTTGTTTGCATGCTTGTTGGAGAATGAGTATGTTTCAAGGTACAGTAGAAATACCATCTTTTTGTTCTGTGTTTGGACAGCACCTCCCACAATGTGATCCTGATCCATGAGCAGGTATCCTTGTTGCAACCATACAAATAATAAATAAATAATCTTGTAAATTATGTATAGGAAAAAATCTGCATCTGCTTTTGATAGTACCCATTATCAGATGTGCATAGACCAGCCTTCATCTTTATTTCTGTTTATATTCTACCGTAAGCTTGGTGATATTTAACTAGGCAGCGTGCCTAGCGGCTTGAGCACTGGTCTGGGGGGGAGACCAAAGTTGTGTCAGTATATAGAACATTATATGTGATTATATCTTATCCGGCAAAGTCTGGGCAGGATGAAGTGGACGATATATTGGCGCGTATAGACCCCTGACAAGTCTGTGTGGGGTACCAAGGTCTGGTGGCGGGCAACTGCATCCCTTATCCCATAACAAATGATGCCCCTGTTTACTACTATGAGTAGTCCTACTGATATCAATGGAATGACTCATGGTAAAGTTTAAGCATTTCTCTAATGTTGCAGGGTCGGGGCCTTGGATTGTAAACTCTTCTGGGCAGGGATCGTCTCTTACTCAGTGTAATTATAGAAGGCCGAGCATGGTGGGACCTCTGGGTGCTACCAAAATTAAATTAATAACAATACTGATAGATCCAAAATGTGCTAGGGACATTCATTTTGAAACTTAGGCAATTCAAAAACTCTAAAGTCGCTTCAGATAATGCATCTTCCTGAATTTCCCTGCCAGTTCTTGTGGTTTTAGGATCACAATTTCCTAATTAAAAATAAATAAATAAATAAAATTCTCTCTCCTGTTTCTGTGGGAGAGGTTTGCCCAAATAATGGAAACTGCACATGGGAAACGATGATGAAACTGACCATATGCAAAGTGCTGTCAAAGGCACAAAGTTAACAAACTGCAAACAAAAATATCATTTCCCTCTCTAAACTCTTTCAGTTATAGTAATCTTAGCTGTTATTTCTAACAATATGAAAAAAGCCCAAAAATCAGTGTGATTTTTTTTTTTGGGTGGATAGCCCTTTAAGAACTCTGATTCAGTAACCCTTGTAATTAAACTAGTGTTTTGAACCCAATACATTTGAAGTCAGTTGCTATCCTAATATACAAGAGTGTTGACAAGCTGCTAGATTACATCTAGACAAAAGAGTTGTTCCATGTTCTGAGGATGCTTGAATAATAGTGGATGGTTTGTCAGTACATTTTGTTTTTCTTATTGTTGGGGGTGGGGAGACGGAGAACAGATTGCTTTATGAATCTGCAATATAGAGATGTGTCTAAGGATTTGTTACCAAAAGCAGAACTTAGTCAAAACTACCAGCCTGCTGAACTGTTGACTAACTCTTACAGCTGCAATCTGAGTGAGTAAGCATTTGGGGAGTGTTGTCTCTAACATAAATCTATATTTAAAACAAAACAAATTTTACTGTCAGATGTCCCTTACTCAGCATTGTTGGCTGCCACTGCTGGAGAAGACACTCCAAATAACAGCCATAATTTATATGTGAAAGAAGCAATCTTTTGTGCAAACATCTAAGCAGTATGGGCAAAATTCTGTTTTCTTACATCAAGACAACCCTGGTAAAGTCAATGCACCAGTGTAACTGAGAACAGAATTTGGCTTGATTTTAAAATGAGTCTCTGCCAGTGTTCAGAGAAAGAAAAGGGAATTGGGACAAGACAGAATACCACATAAAGCATATAACGTTAGTTACCTAGGGTGAAATCCTGGCCTCAGTGAAGTCAGTGGGGCTAGGATCAGGTTCCTTTTCAACACGATCTTCAAAGAAGGGTGGGTGAGAAATTGGGCTAGTGTGCTTGTTTGTTTTTTTATGATTTATAAAGAAACCTCAGTCTTTTTGTTTAAAAATAATAATTCAACTTGGTTTTTACATTAGAAATTATGTCTTGTCTTCTCGGGTAAACTCATCAGTATTTAAAGAACTAGTTCTATTATGATATCACATAAAAGCACACAGGGAAACCTGACATGTTGAGAGGGGGAGGGATTTATGGTTAGATTATTTAAAACTATTTCCTTTTTGTTTTTTTTAAGCACATTTAAAACTCTAATACCTAATGAACACTTGGAAGAAAGGTGGTCCCTGTTGAAGATTCCACAGCCTGCCTGTAACAATTGAGGCATGAAAACATATAATAAACACCTCTGAGCCTCAAGAAATTCTCAAACAAAACCAGGGAAGACCAGATTTGTCGTTCCTGTTATTTGTAAGAGTAAAAACAAGCAGAAAAAAACATTTAATTCAAAAGAAACTCAATTTTTAACCCCCCCCCCTTTCATTTCACTTTTAAAAAACAGGCAGGGAAGGAAACACAGGGAGATGCATGTTCAAATAATATTTAATGCTATTGATTACAAAAATGCCACTTGATGGACCAAATTTCTTTTTGGTAATAATGTAAAGCTAGAGTTACACTAACAGTGTCAGTAGAATTAGTGTAGATGTACACTGGTGAAACAGGAAAACATCACCATATCTGTGCATAGTGTTTTATTTTCCAGCCAGTGATAATACACTATCTGTTTTGTTGAACACAAAGTTCTCTTTGGCCCTTATAAAATGTCTTGCTTTCTACCAGTGAACAATGGGATGCTGGCATTCCCTCTCCAAAAATATCGTAGATAATTTGGGATTGCTTCTCAGATATGGAACCAGATGGGAGATAATACTGTGGATCCTAAAATGTCAGAAGAAGAAAACAAGTTGAAGTGGGACTAAATGAGCATATTGATTGTGTTCTTGTCTAACTTTTTAAGCATTTTGGAAAACGTGTGTATGTTGAAGCATCTGCCAAATAATTTTAATTTCCTTTTGTGCAAAACATTACCATTGATCTTACTAAGCCAGGTGTCAATGCTCAGTAACATTTCCTTGGTCTGTTGGACTTTACCATTTGCAAATAGTTTCATCTTTGTCTCTTTTTTTTCTTTCAACAAACATAGTTATAGGTGTATTATCTGAGTACTGTACACGACCTTAAATTAAGAACATTTTGACACTAAAATATTGTTAATTGTTTTATATTAAACTTTCTTTTGGCAAACTGAGATAAAGCTGCTCATGGTCTCATTAACATAGCTTTCTTTTGCCTATGACATGATCCCTTTTTCATTAACTTTTAGGACAGTGGGTAATCTTTCCCTGTACACTCTTATCTGAAATATCATTACTGTTGCCTTCTGGCTCTTTGCCTACTTAGCATTTACTGGGTAAAATTCTTCTCTGTATAGTACTTGTGCTTTTCTTTCTTTTTTTAAAGTTCCGTTGAAAAACTAATCATGCTATTTCTAGCATCAACTTTGGATGCTTATAGTCACGGTATTGCTGGTTTCTGTACAGCACGTTGGCATAATTGAAAAGTGTTATCGAAATGAATTTCAAACGTAGGGCTAGATCCTCAGCTGATGTAAATTGGTATATCTCTGTGGCAGTCAAGGGAGCTACAGCAATTTACACCAGCTGAGGATGTGCTCCATGTATTTTTTTTATGCATTGTGTGTACACGTAGTGATACAGCACATACACATGTAGCCATTCTTTTTCTCCCTTCTGAATTACAGTGACTTACTAGGGCTTGTTTAGATTTGAAAGCCGACAGTAGCACAGCTTAAGCGCTTCAGTGTAGACACTCACTACAGCAGTGGTCCTCACACTTTTTCCATTGTGCCCCCCCCCCCCAATAACGGAACCTGTCCGCCCCCATTCCCCCAAGCTGCAGCTGGGAGCAGGGCTAGAGCCACAGCCGGGAGCAGGGCCGGGGCCGGAGCTGTGGCTTGGGGCAGAGCGGGGCTGAGTGTTGCTCCCTCCCTGGCCTTTGTGGAGGCTGACCCAGGCCCCCCCCAATGTTTCTCTGTGCCCCGATAGGGAGGCACATGCCCCACAGTTTAGGGACCACTGCACTACAGTGATGGAGGGATTCTCCCATTGGCATAGTGAATCCACCTCCCCGAGAGGCGGCAGCTAGGTCAACAGAAGAATTCTTCCATCGACCTAGCACTGTCTACGCTAGGGGTTAGGTTGGTTTAAGTGTGTCGCTGGGCTATGTGGATTTTTCACACTCCTGAGCAACGTAGCTGGGTTGACTTAACTTTTGAGTGTAACTTAGCCTTAGAATTATTGCATGTTGACCTACATGTAGATACAGCCTTTCTGGGACTGTCCGAACAGCCAGAACACAGCACCCTGGTGTATACCCTGGAATTTGTAATGTTAAGGAAAATACTGTACTGTACTGCACTATTTAGTGTATTACTTTTTTCCCCCAAACCTCCCTCCATTAATCCTTAACCATACTCCACAACAAAACAATAAAGAACGATCTTGAGAGCACTATCATATTCACATTAGAGAAAGGAAGTTCATTGGCTAGGGCATTTATCTAGGACTCAGGACATCCAAATTCAATTCCCTTCTCTGCCACAGACTTCGTGTGTGACCGGGGCAAGTCACTTAGTCTCTCTGTGCCTCCCTCAGGATAAAATGGGGAGAATACCTCCTAGGGGTTTTGGGAGGGTATAGACTGAGAGGCACGCAGATACTACGTTAATGGGGCCATATAAGTACCTAAAGTAAATAACTGTCTGCTACTTAATCTGTATAAAATATCTTACACTTGCCTTTCATCCTAATGGATAGGAGTTCAAAGTACAAATTGGTATTGAGCTACCACTGAAAAGTAGACACATCTGAGGTAGCAACTGTTTAACTAAGCACGGCAACAATGTACAATGATTAGAACAGGAAGATGAATGATAGTCTTATTGGAAAGTGAATTGGAACATCTTTTATGTCACGTGCATGCCTGGTATCCTCACTGCTCCTATTTGCATTTGAAATGGTGCCGTGGCAACTCAAGATGGTCACTGTGGTTCTATTTGGAAGACGAGTTTCTTTTACTTGGGAATAAACAATTTATATTAATAATATCTAGCATCAGCCCAGCTAAAGTTTGAATCAATTTCTGATTAGCTGGTAGTTCTCAATGCTCTTCTTCATCTCAGCTGCCTAGTTCACTTCATGAGCTACAGCACAATTCCAGTGATCTGAAGAAACCTCTGAAGCACGTAAATCAATCAGTGTAATAAGAGGGAGGGAGACACTTGGAAAGAAGCAAAAAGAACTATGAAATGTGACCTGTTTCCAAACACGTGACCATACTGGATAGCAATGATTAAAACAGAGGCCAAGTTTGCAAGTCCCAGACACAGCTGTTGTTTTAAAACCTACCAAGCAATGTGTAATCCAGTTCTTCTGCAGGCCCAAGCTCTATCAAAACACTAACTTGTCAGTAGGTCTGGCTTTATGATTTGTGGACCCCATGTAAAGACAGGGCCCCAAGCTGTCAGAAAGGGAATGGGCTGGCTGATGAACTGCAGAGTTGAGGCTTTGTCTTCATTGTGTGTGTCTGGTCTACACTAGAAAATTAGATCAACTCGGTGTGAAGAATCCACATACCCACATCCAAGCCAACCTAATCCTTGGTGTAGACAGTGCTAGGCTGACGGAAGAATTTTTCTGTTGACCTAGTTACGGCCTTTCGGAGAGGTGGATTAAATACAGTGAGGGGAAAATCCCTCCCATCACTGGAGTGGGTGTATACACTGAAGCGCTACCCCGGTGCAGCTGCACAGTTAAAGTGTAGACATCGCCTGTGTGTGTGTTTTACAGTGAGATAGCTATTGTGCAATAGTTACATCACTGAAAAATCGTAGTAGAGACAAGGCACTGTAGTTTTTCCTGCCAGGTAGCTAGGTGAGGTCAGCACTGTACTCACCACCCGTGGTTGACCTTGCCTAGTTGCCATGGTAAAACTACAGTGCTTTGCCTCCACTAGGACTTTACAGTAGGATAGCTGATGCACGTTAGTTATCCCATGGTAATAACACACCTTTTTTTATCTGTAAAGACAAAACCTTAGAATCTGATTCTCTCTTTGGCTCTCAAGCACATGTTCACGGGTCTCAGGCTGTCCCTGCTTTCAAGCAGATTCCTGTTTTTTCTGTCCGTGTTCCTTATTTCCTCCTCACTCAGGCAGAACTCTCCAGGTGAAATCCTGGCCCCTTGAAGTTAGTGGCAAAGCTCCCATTGACTTCAATGACCCTGTTTATTGTTAGGATTTAACTTGCAGCCGTTACTGTGGACTTTGCCTGGTTACGGAGTGTTGCATAGGTCTCGTGAATTTTAGCCAGATGAAGCTCTGCTTATACCTCGAGGTGTAAAATCCAGGGATCCTGTTCTCCTGTCCCAGAATATGAGTAACTTTCACTGTAGTTGTAGAATAAGTATAAAATTAGAGAATTAAAGTTAGCTCAAGTTTGGTTAAAGGAATATGTGTTATAAAGAAAGGCCGTGAAAGTAATGAGTTAAAAGGCGAGAAGGAATGAAGTAGGGAGGATGTCTGGTTCAAAGAATCACTAATGAAAACGGGAAATTTCTAAAGAGAAGGACTCTGACTGATAGGGGTGACTGCAGAGGCTTTAAATAAGACAAAGAGAATTTGTTGTAAAAAGAGCCAACATGGGCTTTCCCACTCCACATACCAGCGTTATCTCAAAGGGTACGTCCAGATTACCCGCCGATACAGCGGGTAGCGATCGATTTATCGGGGATCGATATATCGCGTCTCATTAAGACGCGATATATCGATCCCCGAATGCGCTCCCCATCGACTCCGGAACTCCACCGGAGCGAGCGGCGGTAGCGGAGTCGACGGGGGAGCAGCGGCTGTTGATCCCGCGCCGTGAGGACCCAAGGTAAATCGATCTAAGATACTTCGACTTCAGCTACGCTATTCACGTAGCTGAAGTTGCGTATCTTAGATCAATTCCTCCCCCCCCCCCCAGTGTAGACAGGCCCCAATGTTTGGGCTGATGTGAACGCAGGTGCAAAGGAAAAACTGTTGGTCGGCAAGAACGAGGGGAAGAGATAGGGAGGAAAGAGCTTAGGGAGAAATGCTGTTGTAAATCTTACCTGGATTAAGACTGGAAATAAAAGTGAACGGTCTCAAATTGGTTTTTAGCTGAAGTCAGTAATTGGCAATACATCGCCTGTTTGTTAAGGGGTATAAAAAGCAGACTCTTAAAGGGTTCATTACTAATACCTGCTTGACCATGTTGGAGACAACCAATATGGGTCTAAGCACCACTGGGCTTAGCCCTTTTGTAAATCTCTTGATCAAATTCTTATAAATGTTTTGCTACTGTTTGGATGCAGTAAATTGCATATTATTTCTTGCTTATTATTTGGGCTTTTTAGGCATGTTTAGAGCAATTGTATAAATACCATTCAGCCTTTGGATTTAATAAAGGAATTTATGGTTAAATTAGTGTCATGATAATATCCTGCATAAATAATAAATAATTCCAACAGTAGTCAATGGAAGTTATGTGTATACCAGAGAGGAGGATCAGGCCTGGAGGTCCACTCCCGTAATTCACTGTGGCAACAAACAACCTCTGCAGGAATAATAATTTTGGTTGCTTTGGCCCCCATGGTATTTGTAAAGAAAAAGTGTTCTAAGATATCTGAGGGTTCGAAGCCAGCAATGACACTTCAGCCAATGAGACTGAGACTGATGGTCCTTTCTCCATCTCATCTGTGGGTGGAGCATGCAGAAGGTGAGCAAATGGCAGGTAGTTCATTTGTGCACATTTAGGCGATGTGGCCGTGAATATCGGTAGACCTGCTTGAATGCTATGAAAAGTGGTTTTGCTTTGGTTAATTGGGCTTGCTGTTCCTTGCAAAGGGTGCATACATTTTAAATAAGAAACAGAGTAATACAAGGTACAATAGAAGGAATTTCTCAGCAGAATAGAGGATGATTAACGTTTTTACAGATAATCTCAAATAGTATAAAGTGAACATTTAAATTTAATATATATTTAAATGGGATTTAGGTGCTTCTGAAATGGGAGTTAGGTGCTGATCTGCATCTTTAGGCACCTAAATACCTTTGAAAATATGACCCTTAGGCTAAAATCCTGTGGAGGTTCACAACATATTGGAGAAGTTTTGTTTGGCTGCAGCAAATTTAAAGTTTGCAATTAAAAATGAATGCAAAATACTTTTCAGTCTTGATGCTGAAGTGTATCGGTTTTGCAGTATATCTTGTTAAGCTTAGTGTAATCAGTGCTACTCTAAATACGTATACATTACATAAGCAACATTTGTTATTTCTTTCATAGCATAGTTGGTGGTGTCATATTTTCACTAAATAGCAATGGTTTAAGGACCAAATTTAATTCCAGCTCCAAAGCCTATTAAAATTGGAGTCTTTTCATTGAATTCAGGGGACCTTTGATCAAGTGTTCTTTGAGGCAATCAATAAAGGTGTTCCTGTCAGTGCTGTCTATATTTGAACTCACTTTTTGTTTTCGTTCATAGGCAAGTTCAGAATGCTCACACAGGGATAGACTTGTCAGTGCCAGAGTACCAGGAAATCCATGGGAAGATGATGTCCGGCCATGTGGAATATCACATTGTAGCTGTTACCCGACTGGCTGCATTCAAATCAGCAAAGCACAAACCTGAAGATGTGGTTCAGTTTATGGTAAGTAGTTAATCATTGCTGTATTTGATAAAGAAATCTTTTGTTTTTTTTCCCCTCTATCGGCGTTCATTATTTTTATACTGTTGTAATATTACATGTTTGATCATATTCATAATCTTCAATATGACAGGGCAGTCTGGGCTGTTACAGAAATAACAGTACTTTGCATCTATAATTGTGCTTTTCAGCCAAACATTTCAAAGCACTTTACAAAAGTAGATGAATATTATCTCCACATAAGACATGGAGCACAGAGATTTTCTACCCTATCTTCAACATCTTCTGAGGCTACCTATGCTCCCCAAGCTGTTCTTGCTAAGTAATAATGTGAGTTCTTGAATTTAATATGTACTCTACAGTGAGATTGGTCTAATACCCTGTTTATTGTTAGTCATCCTGGCATTTCACCCTTCCTGGGGAAGTCCTAAAGAAAAGCTGATTTATAGGACTGGAATTTTATATATTTTTTGCTCAGTTGTCTCCTGACTTGTTGGAAAATAGTTTGAGCATGTGGAAGTCATTTTAAACCCTGAGTTTGTAGAGTGGTAGGGTATATGCTTCACGTTGGTTTATTGTTGTTATTGTATTACCATAGCACCTTGGACTTAGTCGTAGACAAGGACTCCATTGTGCTAGATACTGTACAAACACAGAACAAAAAGATGGTCCCTGCCCCACGGAGCTGACAATCTAAGTATAGGACAGGCAGAGGAGTAAAATGAGACATTATTGGTCAGCATGACAGGCAGCCTAACCATTGTTAAGTTTTTTTGTAGACATCATGGCAAAGAAGAGCTTTGAGAAGGTTTTGAAGGAGGATAATGAGGTGGCTTTGTGCCTGTCTGTGGGGAGCGCCTCCCAAACATGAGGGGCAGCATAGGAGGAAGCATGAAGGTGCTAATTTGAAAATGTAACAAGAGGGCAGTGGAGACTGGATCATGGGCCTATCAGAGTCAGGAGTCGACCTTTTGACAGTGAATGAGAGATGATAGGTAGGGTGGGGATAAGCTGTAAAGGGCCTTGAAAGTGAAAGCTTATGTTTGATGTGACAGAGAAGGGAATTATTTTGGGGAAGTTTGGCCTGCATTAAATAGGAGATCAGACTAGATGATCACAGTGGTCCGTTCTGGTCATGGAATCTATGAATCTGTGATTCAGGGAGATGGTGACACGAACAAAATGATGGGATTGGAAAATGATCTTTGCAGCAGCATTCTGAATCAGGGCTTTGGAGCTCCGGCTCCGCTCCTGCTCCAGGCAAAAACCTGCAGCTCCACTGCTCCGGAGTTGCTCCGCTCCAAAGCCCTGTTCTGAATAGACATGAGCTGGGCAAGATTGCATTTGTCGAGGCCAGAGAGGAGTAATCAAGACATGAGATGATAAAAGCCTAGATGAGAGTTTTAGCTGTGTGGATGGATAGGAAAGACTGCATTTTTTTGGTGTTAGCTGATGTATTCAACAAAGGGAGTATTAGCTGTAGTTAGTCAATTGAACTGATTGTTTCTGGTCATCAAGTCCTTCAAGGTTTTAGAAGTAATAGAGCTCATCCTCACACACTGAGTTTTTATTCATAGGTTGGAAGAGGAAAACAAGCTTTCCTGATTTTTCAACTCCCAATTGGTTTCCTAACTATGAATGAACAAGTCATTGAACTGAACTAGTTGAATAAACTGAAATGAAGAAAATAGTTTTTCTACACCTGAAAAAGAGGCTACTGCAGCCAAAAGCTGGTTTAACACTTCATAAGAATGTAAGAACAGCCATAGTGGGTCAGACCAATGGTCCATCTAGCCCAGTATCCTGTCTTCTGACAGTGGCCAATACCAGATGCTTCAGAGGGAATGAACAGAACAGACAATCATCAAGATAGCCATTCCCTGTCGTCCACTCCCAGCTTCTGGCAGTCAGAGGCTAGGGATACCCAGAGCATCTCTGACCATCTTGGCTAATAGCTATTGATAGACCTATCCTCCATGAACTTATCTCATTCTTTGTTGAACCTCATTATAGTTTTGGCCTTCACAACATGCCCGGGCAAAGCGCTCCACAGGTTGACTATGCGATGTGTGAGGAAGTACTTCCTTTTGTTAGTTTTAAACCTGCTGCCTATTAATTTCATTGGGTGACCCCAGGTTCTTGTGTTATGTGAAGTTATAAATAACACTTATTCACTTTATCCACACCATTTTATAGACTGCTATCATATCCTATCTTAGTCATTTCTTTTCCAAGCTGAAAAGTCCCAGTCTTTTAAATCTCCCCTCATATGGAAGTTGTTCCATACCCGTAATCATTTTTGTTGCCCTTCTCTGTACCTTTTCCAATTCTAATGTATCTTTTTCTCCATCCTAATCTAGAGAGAGGTCCAAGTCGAAGATGACCCCCAAGTTATGGGCCTGACTGGCAGGCAGGAGGGTGGTGATATTATTACTGCTTGAGAAAAGAGGTAGCAGGCAGGGCTTTTGTGAGGCAGGGGAGATTAAGAACTCCATTTTAGCCTTGTTGAAATTGAACTGACTGCTAGGCATTCACAAGAAGATGTCAGAGAGATCGGCCAAGAAAGAGAGAGGTCTGGAGTAGAAAGGCAGATCTGTGAATTGTCAGCATAGAGATGGTAGCTGAATGTGTGTTTGCAGATGAGAGTGCCCAGAGATAAGGTGGAGGTGGAGAAGAGAAGGGGACCAAAGACAGAGTCCTGTGGAGCCCGCACAGAAAGTTGTCAGGTGGATGAGGAGGATCATCCGAAGGACATGCAGAAGGAGCAATTAGAGAGGATGGAGATGACAGAGTCATGGGAGCCAAGGGAGGACAGAATTTCAACAAGTGGAACATGGTCTGTGGTGTCAAAGGTGGCCGACAGGTCAAGGAGTATGAGTATGGAATATTCGTTCTGAGCTTTGGTTAGCAGGAGGTCATTAGAGACTTTGGAGACAGCGGTTTCAGCAGAGTGAAAAGGGTGGAAGCCAGATCCGAGAGGGTCTAGGGTGGAATTGGAGAAGAGGAATTACAGACAGCAATTATAAGCAGTGTGTTTCAATTAGAGATGAAAGGGAGAAGGCAGATGGGGCAGCAGCAGGAGAGGCAAGTGGAGTCAAAGATAAGTTTTTTGTTGTTTTTTTAAATGAGAGAGACTAAAGCATGCTTGTGTTCTGGGGGGAAAGGGCTAGAGAAGAGCGAGCAGTTAAGGAGACGAGTAAGGGAGGGGGCTGAGAGTGGGTGCAAGGGAGATCTGGGAATGGGATAGGATCACTCTGACAAGTGGAGGGGGTTACAGGAGAAGAGCAGATGAGAAAATTCTGCATCTGACCAGAGGGAAGGCGAAGAGAGTTGTAGGAGGGGATGGGGGAAAAGGAGGAGAGCCAAAGGGCAGGGGAAGGTCACATTGTATATTGTCAGTTTTCTCTTGGCAGAAAATGTTGAGATCCTGTGAGAGGGAGAAGTAGAGGCTGGAGGAGGGAAGGGTTTGAGAAATGAGTCAAAGACGTGAACAGCAGCTGGGATTGCAGGTGTGATATTCAGTTGAGTTGGAGAAGTAGAGTTGCTTAGCTCAGAAGATGGCAGAACTGAAAGAGATGAATGAATTAGTCATGGAGGAAGTCAGCTGGTTTCAGGATTTCTGCCAGAGACGCTCTGCAGCGCGAGAGCAGGAGCAGAGGAAACAGATGTCGGGTTGGCAGGGAAAACTTGTGTAACACTGACAGACCCTGGTCGTCGGCGGGCGGGATCGAACCTGGGATCTCTGGAGCTAAATGCATGAGCCTCTACTTCTATGAAGAGATAACTGGCTCTGTGGATATGCAGAAAGCAGTGGACGTGACATATCTTGATTTTAGCAAAGTTTTTGATACGGTCTCCCACAGTATTCTTGCCAGCAAGTTAAAAAAGTATGGATTGGATGAATGGACTATTAGGTGGATAGAAAGCTGGCTAGACTGTAGGGCTCAACAGGTAGTGATCAACGGCTCGATGTCTAGTTGGCAGCCGGTATCAAGCGGAGTACCCCAGGAGTTGGTCCTGTGGCCGGTTTTGTTCAACATATTTATTAATGATCTGGATGATGGGATGGATTGCACCCTCAGCAAGTTCGCAGATGACACTAGGCTGAGGGGAGAGGTAGATACGCTGGAGGGTAGGGATAGGGTCCAGAGTGACCTAGAGAAATTGGAGGATTGGGTCAAAAGAAATCTGATGAGGTTCAACAAGGACAAGTGCAGAGTCCTGCACTTAGGAAGGAAGAATCCCATGCACCGCCACAGGCTAGGGACCGACTGGCTAAGCAGCAGTTCTGCAGAAAAGGACCTGGGGATTACAGTGGATGAGAAGCTGGATATGACTCAGCAGTGTGTCCTTGTTGCCAAGAAGGCTAACGGCATATTGGGCTGCATTAGTAGGAGCATTGCCAGCAGATTGAGGGAAGTGATTATTCCCCTCTATTCAGCACTGGCGAGGTCACATCTGGAGTATTGCGTCCATCTTTGGGCTTCCCACTACAGAAAGGATGTGGACAAATTGGAAAGTCCAACTGAGGACAACGAAATTGATCAGGGGGCTGGGGCACATGACTTACGAGGAGAGGCTGAGGGAACTGGGCTTGTTTAATCTGCAGAAGAGAAGAGTGAGGGGCGATTTATTAGCAGCCTTCAACTACCTGAAGGGGGGTTCCAAAGAGGATGGAGCTCGGCTGTTCTCAGTGGTGGCAGATGACAGATCAAGGAGCAATGGTCTCAAGTTGCAGTGGGGGAGGTTTAGGTTGGTTATTAGGAAACACTATTTCACTAGGAGGGTGGTGAAGCACTGGAATGGGCTACCTACGGAGGTGGTGCAAACTTTATCCTTTGAGGTTTTTAAGGCCTAGCTTGACAAAGCCCTGGCTGAGATGATTTAGTTGGGGATTGCTCCTGCTTTGAGCAGGGGGTTGGACTACATGACCTCCTGAAGTCTCTTCCAATCCTAATCTTCTATGATTCTATGATTCTACTGCATGAGCTAAAAGACATATAGCTGTTAGCGAAGGCTGTAGAGCAGACTCATTAATCTCTCTCTCTAAGTGGTCTTGGTGCCACTAGAGGGGACAGAACACCACACCCAGGAGGTGTGTGGGTTACACTTGCAATGGGGGAGAGAGGCAAAAGACTCAAGGATGGAGGAGAGTGAAGCATGGAGAGAATCAATAACAATATCAGTGGAAGAGACTAGGGAGGGAGGGCTGAGAGCAAATGAGAAGTCATCAACACTGATAGACTGGAAGGCACAGAAAGGCTGAGTGGCAGGGCGTGAGGGAAGGGGCTGATGGGAGATGTTGAAAGAGATTAGGTGATGGTCAGAGAGGTGGACCTTAGTCTTTACCAGTCTCTGCCCTCTTTTGCTAAGTTGAGTGAAGAGCCCTTTTTGTGAGTGAGAGAGCTGAACAAGAACTACAGGTCAAATTAAGAGGTGTGGGCGAGGAAACATATAGCTAGGGGGTTGGATAGGTCATCAGCATGGGGTTGAAGTCACCAAGGATGAGTGTGGGAGATTGTGAGGAAAGGGAGAGAGAGAGAGAGCAAGGAATCAAAATCAGAAAAGAAGGCTGATGGGGAGGAGTTGGGCGATGTTAGATGACAGTGACATGGAGGGGGGAGGAACAGTGAGAAAGGGGAAGAGGGAAGGTTTGGAAGCAGCAGGAATAGGAGAGGAGAAGCCCTACAGCCCCACCACCATCTGATGTAAGGTGGGGACTGTGAGAGAAGAAGAGGCCTCTATAAGAGAGTGCAGCTGCAGTGTCAGATGGAGGGATGCAGGTCTCTGTGAGAACCAGGAGCTGGAGGGAGGGAGATATGAAGAGATTGTGGATGGTTGTGTTTTTTTAGCGATGGACTGGGCAAAGGGGTGGAGGTGGCGGCGGCATGTGTAACAGAGATGTCAGTTTTCCGTCATATCCTTGGGAGATCATATTGAATTAAGTTTAAGTATCTTTGGGGTCCATTGTAGTAAATGAATAGCTTATGTCTTATTGTGGGTCAGGATTGTATGTAACCTCTCAAATGGAGAGATGTGACGATGTGAAACGTGGGGTTCTATATGGAACGATGTGCCAGACAAGAATGGACTTTTGGAACAAAAACGAAGTGGTTTTCCTGGGGAATATCTAGGGGGAGGTGAATGCAAAGTCCCCACCTCCGTTTATGCAAAACCCCAGCCTTTTGAAGCTACATCCTGGGGAGGGGGCCATTATCTTCTCATCACAGCTCAATGAGGGCAAGATCAAAGGCCCAAGCTATATAAATGAAAGACCGCACTATTCATGGTAGTTCTGGTTCTGAATCTGAGACAGTTATGAACTTATCACCAAGTTGTGGGTTTTGAAGGAATGATATCTACCAGAGCCCAAGGCAGGAGTTGGGGTGACCTCTGATAAGCTCTTTAGCATGTGTGTAGGCTCTTTTATTGTTTTTAATATGTTTTCTCTGTAATGCTTTCACCTTAACAATAAATGTACTTGCTTAGAAAGAACTCTAACTGCAGGGAGTACACTGTGTTGAAGAGAAAGCAAAGCGCAGACACTGGCCTGTTTAGGCAGTCTGGCTTGCTGGGAATATTACATTGTAGGCAGGGAACTGCACAACCTTGTAAGGGAGAGATATGCGGGTCTCTGCTCAAGACAGGAGCAGTCAGCCTAGAGTGGGTCCTTCAAAGGACCACAGAGGGATTGGTGCAGATGCCCTGAACTGTGACAGTGGGGTAACAGCTTTTTATTGACTTGTTCTACAAGATATACTGTGTGCGTATAATCAAAACTACTTTAACAAGGAAGACCTATTTCACTTACAAATGTGAAATACTCTAGCCCTACCATTTCTTTGATTTGAACAATATAACTTTAGCTATTAACCTGCAGTTTACATGTGTGTGTGTTTGCATAGCATTCGGTATCAGTACATTTAAAATGCAGTGTTCATATTGAGTATCAGCACGAGCAGTTCGCTTCCAAGCTGAGTCTTCAAATCAGAGTCTTTGTGAATCTGAAGTTATTTAAACACTTCCGTTTGTAAAGCACTGCAGATTGTAGTGTGGGCTGTGGATAAGCATTAACCTTGGGGTCACACTTGCTAAACTAAAGGAAAACTCAGCTGTGTTTCCTTTTAAAGTTCGGAATGTTCTCGGTACATAGAAACAATGGAGTTGCTTTATTTTTAAAACTGAATCATAGCGGCCATTGAGAAGGTAAAGCTTAATTATTGCACACAAACTGCCATTTTCTGGGGCAGAGATACACCGGCTTCTCTTATCGCAAATGCGTTTCTACTGCTCACACCTTGTCTTTCCAGAAGTCCTCCACTGCCCACTCTCCTTTTAGAACGCACCCAGCCGTTGATGTTTTGTTTTATGTATCAGCCTAATACTCAGTGTAATTACATATTAGTTCACAATTTAATTTGCTGATGAAGTTTATTAAATGCTAAAATAGCCCTGCCCTTACTGTCTTGTTGTCTTACATACAAAATGCAGCTTTATTATGTCTGCACCACACACTAATAGTTCTCTGTCTCTCTGTATGTATGTATATTTTATCTGTGCATGTATGCAAATTTTGGCCTAAAATCTCCTTGTGACTTGGTATCCCATCTGTGAATGTGGCATAACATTTCCCCACTTTAGAGGGCTGTTGTGAAGATAAGTTCATCGTTTGTGGAGCACTCAAATTCTAGGAGATAAATGCAGCTGAAAAGCCCATGGGGTAATAAAACAATTCCACACTCAGTGCAGCAGTTGGTTGGTGTGCAGTAAATAAGACGTGGGGCCACATGTTGCTGAAAAGAAATATTGAGCCTCATCCTATTTGCACTTAATGAGGCAGGGTGGAAAATATAGCATGTGATCATGTAACTATCATAATACTGAGGCACAAGATTGCAGGGACAACCTTAATTACATCTTAACTTCTTATCTTTTGAGTACTTGACTTTGCAACCTGGGATTGGAATCTCTGTAAAAAGAGATTATTATAGAATATCAGGGTTGGAAGGGACCTCAGGAGGTCATCTAGTCCAACCCCCTGCTCAAAGCAGGACCAATTCCCAACTAAATCATCCCAGCCAGGGCTTTGTCAAGCCTGACCTTAAAAACCTCTAAGGAAGGAGATTCCACCACCTCCCTAGGGAACCCATTCCAGTCTAGATCCATCCTCTTTTGAACCCTCTTTCAGTTAGTTAAAGACTGCTATCAAATCCCCCCTCATTCTTCTCTTCTGCAGACTAAATAATCCCAGTTCCCTCAGCCTCTCCTCATAAGTCATGTGCTCCAGCACCCTAATCATTTTTGTTGCCCTCCGCTGGACTCTTTCCAATTTTTCCACATCCTTCTTGTAGTGTGGGGCCCAAAACTGGACACAGTACTCCAGGTGTGGCCTCACCAATGTCGAATAGAGGGGAATGATCACATCCCTCGATCTGCTGGCAATGCCCCTACTTATACAGCCCAAAATGCCTTTAGCCAAAGCCTGCAATTGTTTCAATTCAAAGGCCACAATGCCAGGCCTCCATTTTCCTGTAGTATGAAGAAGTGCTTTTTAAAAATGGAAAACACAGTTCAAATGTGCATACTGTAAAATACTATAAAATGAAGAGTAGTACTCAGAAAGCTGTTGGGCAGTGAGTTAAGGACACACCATGTCTTCTGCACACTGAACTCCTTGTGAACAAAAAGCACAAGAGCATGAGTTTGGGACAAAGGCTTTGTTGTGGGGTGTGCCTGTCCTATAGTGCCCTCTGCTGACCTAATGAGGCCCTGCAGGCACTCCCTGCTCCGGGGCCCCTTAACAACTGCCCAGGGCTGCCCGGCCCTCCTGCTTCTTGGGGCTTGTAGTTTCAGTCCTGGGCTCTCTGGCCAGAAGTTTCTCCCTTTGGGCTCAGGGTTGCACAGCCCCCCACCTTGTGGCCTGTGGTCTCTGGGAGTTCCTCTCTCTTTAGAGAGGTGGTTTCTCTGAGAACACTTCACTGAAACTGAGCCCTGAAGGCCTTTTATCAGGCCCAAATGCACCTTATTCAATTAACTGCCTACACAGGCTCTTTAAATTAGCTTCTCACAGTAGCGGGGGGCTGGCGGGCGGTACTTAACTTCACATACATCTTGATAACTTCACTGGGATTCCTCATGTGTATCACTTGTAGGGTTGGAGCCAAAGTTTCAGTCTCCACCTTGAACTTCCGGGCAGTTTTCTTACTCTTCCAGCTATTTCAGCATGTTTTTATTCCTGATAAATTTATGTGTTTCTAGCAATAAAATCCTTCTTCCTAAAGTGCATGCTGTCTTTTCAAAATGAATGTTGTAAATAGGACCCCTGTCATGCAAATACGTTTGTGCTTAGTTTCATTCAGATGAGTAGTCTCTTTGAAGTTGATTAGCCAGAGTCTTAGATGGTGTGAATTCTATTTAAGCCAATTATGCCAGTTTACACCATCTGAGAATCTGGCCAAAGGATACTACTTGCATGAGTAAAGTTAAGCATGTATATAAGTGTTTGCAGAATTGGGGCCTAGAAGAATCATAGGTAATAGGAGAAAATCGTTTGAACCACATATTACAGATTAATAGTATTGATTTTTATTTATTTGCTAGAATAAAAAAAGATATTTAGATATTTAATCCTGAGTCTGGTACATGATAGACTATTCCAGCAGAGGGCACTTAAGCACTGTCTCAAATTATTTTGCATGGTGTAATAACATGCAGACTTTCAAGTAGCAAATTAGTATGCTTGGGATAGAGTATTTAGCACATTCTGTGTGCTGTATTGCACATGATGGTTGGTTGTTGTGGGAAGCCTACAGGGATTTTCAATGGTTTAATTAGTAATAGTGTACGAGGGTGCGCATTTGCTCTAAATTCAATAGTGTAAACACAAATTGAGATTTATGAAAAATGTGCACATTTGGTTTGCATAGGAAGATTAACATTTTCTGGGGTGAAGAGAAAAAAAGTAATATTTAAGGTTTTTTTGTCTCATCCCAATGCTCAGTTTTGAATTTGAATGTAATATTTTGGGGGGTAGTTCTATGGATTAGTTGCTCTTTCATATTACTTTAATAAATTAACTTGCTACTTATTACAATTAATTCTACATTTGACATATTGTGCACATCATTGAAGAACAATATCTGTTTTTTTGGAGAAGAAACGAGGAATCTCCTGTCCCCGCTCTGGCTATGTCTACACTGCAGAGCCTATGCCACAGCCCCCAGTGTAGACGCAACATATGCCAACAGAAGGAGGAGTTCTGCCGGTAAAGTGTAACTCTTCTACCAGTGGCCTTTGGCAGCAACAAGGGCTGGGTCCTTATTTTAGGGGATTCTCTGCAGTTTCTTAATTTTTGGCTCGAACATCCACCAAGTGATCACTACCTATAACCACTCTAAGTACCTTTACTAGGCAAATCTGTACCCGCTTGCAAGCACAGAGGTTTAAACAAACAAACTTCATTTGGGAGGGGAGGGTGTGGAGGAGAAAAGGGAAAGGCCAGGTTGAATGGGACAAACATTTACAATTTCACACCTTCTACCACCGTTTACCCCAGGGTGCATAAGTCACAGTCCCAAACAATTGGACCCTGAATGGCTGATGCACTTTGTTCTGCCTTCCAGCCTCCCACTCTCAGTTCATGGTTCCCCAGCTTCCATACTTACAGTCTGTGATTCCAAGAGTTCAGGAAAATCAGAGTCCCTGTTTTGTAGGCAGCTCTGGGGCTCTACCACCCCTCCTGCTTTATTGATTTCAGCACCTAGGACAGGCAGACCTCATCCTAGTTGCTAAGCTGACACAGACTGTTGCTACAAATTCCTCTGCTCTCGCTGTAGTGCGCTCTGTTGCTCTCACTCTGCTGCTAGAAGCTGTGACCTGTGGGTGAAACCAACTGCTGCTTTTCTTTGCCTATTGGGTGCTATGGCTGGGCCCAACTCCAACTTTTCTTTGCCTGCTGCTCAGATGACCAGAACTGCGGCTGGGCTCTGGCCTCTGCTTGCCACTGGTAGGAACCTTAGGTGAGCTCTGCTCACATAAGGCAATGATAGGTCTTAGCACAGCAATTTCAGATACAAGGGTTTCAGTGGTTTTAAGAATCCATCCAGCCTTTGTACTTCTGTCCCCTGGGTCTGTCTGTCCCGGCCTCTTACCCCACCCCGGCAAACATTGGCTTAATCAGGGTGATTCTTCCCCAGTCATTGTCCAGGCTTTGTGTAGGTGGGTTCCCAACAGGGTAATCTCAAAAATTATGGGCCCCAAGTACAAAACTTGGGTCAAATTATACCCCCGTGTTCTCAAAGTACCTGGTGTTTATATGTAAATGAGATACTGTCTCAGTTGACACCCCTTGCTGTCCAGCAGATGAGGAATTGCCTCACTCAGTCTTCTTTTTCTGGCTGAAGTAAATGTAGAGCAACTACTATAGTTTTACATTAAGATGGTTAAGCCAGATAATTGTGTCTGGAGTAGCAGAGTGTATTGCTGTGATGCCTCCTTCGTATTTGTGGGCATTGAGTTCCTTATGTAGATACTTATAGACTATAATCAAGGCACCCCTTAATCTTCTGTTATGCTAAATAGATTGAGCTCTTTGAGTCTGTCACTATAAGACATGTTTTCTAATCCTTTTATTGTTCTTGTGGCTCTTCTTTGAACTCTGTCTAATTTATCAACATCCTTCTTGAATTGTGAGCACCAGAACTGGGCACAGTATTGCAGCAGCGGTCACACCAGTGCCAAATACAAAGGTAAAGTAACCTCTCTGCTCCAACTTGTGATTCCTGCTTATGTATTCCAGGATTGCATTGGCTATTTCGTCCATAGCGTCGTACTGGGAGCTCATGTTCAGCTGATGACCCCCAAATCTTTTTTCAGAGTCATTGCTTCCCAATAGAGGTAGTGACAAGTTCTGAGGTTCTGTGCTGGTTATCAGGTACATTAGCAAATGTGGCAGACATTCAGGCACCAACAGCGTAGAGCAGCTACCTACCAAGGTTGGCAAATCTGTCTTAAAGAGAAGCAGCAAACTGGGAATAAGATCAGGGCCGGCTCCAGGGTTTTTGCCACCCCAAGCGGTGCAAAAAAAAAAAAAAAAAAAAAAGCCGCGATCTGCGGCGACAATTCGGCAGGAGGTCCTTCGCTCCGAGCGGGAGTGAGAGACTGTCTGCCGAATTGCCACCGAATAGCTGGACGTGCCGCCCCTCTCCGGAGTGGCCGCCCCAAGCACCTGCTTGGCAAGCTGGTGCCTGGAGCCGGCCCTGAATAAGATCCCTGCAGCTTTTTCCATTAGGATGCTAGACTGGAGAGGTTCCTACTTCCTGACCTCTCACAGGGCAGGCAGCAAAGAGTCCGTTTGTAGCTGAATGTTAGGGGCCTGTGCTTTCAAAGAAGAATATCTCGAGTTCTGATCCTCTATGTATGCAAGTAGCTGATGCCCATGCTGTCTGACTGAATACTGTGCTGGATTTTTATTTCATTACAGTAGGGGATCACAGTAACGCTGTGTGGTGAACTACAAAGATGACAAGCTGACACCAGGCCAGATGGAAAGCTTTTTGGTACTGCATATTTTACACTGAGGCATCCAGGGGAAATGTTTCATGGAGCATAACTCCCTGCACGTTTGCGGTCTGTCCTTCACTCTTGTCTGTTCATAAACGAATCCAACATGTATATTTCATTACAGGTCTCTAAGAAGTACAGTGAGATTGATGAGTTTTACCAAAAGCTGACTGCCCACTACCCACAGGCATCTCTTCCACCATTACCCAGGAAAGCTCTGTTTGTCGGGGAATCTGATATCCGAGAACGAAGAGTGGTGTTCAATGACATCATGAGGCTCATCGCCAAAGATCTGGAACTAGCAACAAGTCCTGAATTACTGGAATTCTTAGGTAACTAAAATAATTATATTGCACACGCACGCATGCACGCGTACACAGACGCACACACACACACACACACACACACACACACACACACCTTTTAAAACGATATTAAGTCAAGCACTCAAAAGTTAGGAAATACTAGAATTAAGGTCTTCTGTGTAACCTTAATTCAGCCCCCCTTGTGCATATGCATTATGGTACAATCTTTAATGACATGATCACATGCTATTTTTTCCTTGCCTCATTCATTGCACAGGATGGACCTGCTCTGGAGATGAATGAGGGCTGCATATTGAAGGAGGCTATTGTCTACAGACCTTGCTTTGTTTGTTGCTGAAGTTGGAAGATGTGTAGTGAAAGAAGCAGGGGACTGCAGGAAGAGAAAGGATGGTCTCATGGTTCAGGCAGTTGAATGCTGCCCTGGAGAATTGGATTTTGCTCCTGCCCCTGCCGCAGGGTTCCTGTGTGATCTGGACAAGCCACTTAAAGCAGTCTTTTCACACTAATTGTGTGTTCCTCATTTTCTGGATGCCTGACTTGAGATACTGGGGTCTGATTTGTAGAAATGCAGAGCACTCACAGCTGCAACTGAAGTCAATGGGAGCTGTGCCATGAACATATAAAATGCTGTATAATGCTCTGAAAAACCGGGCCCTAGGCATCTCAGATTGGGCATCCAATATTAATGAACGGTTTGACTCTGATCTCTCTGTGCCTCAGTTCCCCATCTGTAAACGTAGACTTTCCTCGCATAGGTGTTGTGAAAATCAATTAATTAATGTTTGTGAAGCATGTGGATACTACAGTGATAAATGCCATAGGAAAGCCCATGAGGAAATTAATAATTCTGTCTTCATGGTAGGATTTGAACAGTGTGCAATAAATAAGGTCTGGGGCCACGCACTGAACAATGAGGAGAAAAGACAATATTGAATAGCTGCTCACGAAATGAATGAAGCAGAGGGTCCTGTGGAAAAAATAGGATGTGACCAAATAATTAAAGCCTGTATCATAATACATACTCATAAGGGGTTGCACAGGTAATCTTAATTCTGGCATTTCCTATCTATGGGGTGTTTGACATTGCAACCTTAATAATGTTCTTATAACACAGTATTTTTGTGTGTAATTTTCTAGGTTTTTTTAAAAAGGAAACTGGAAAAAATTAATTCCATCATGTGGCATCAGATTGACACCCACCTGGATTATCGGAAGAGTTGGAACCTTTACATCCACTGCACAGACATCTGCCACTTGAGCTAACAGAGTAATTGATAGCAGTGGTAGGCCCTTATCCTCTGTGTGGACCAGCACTAGAGGGGGATGCAACACTTTGCCAGAGGCTTTCACAGATATTTTCTGGCAGCAGAGGAATGATGAGACTTGGGAAGCTTGGGTTCCATTCCAGTGCATGCTCTAATGCAGGGGTTCCCAAACTTTTCTTATTGCGTATCTCCTTCCAGATTTACCAGCCGCCTGTGTACCTCTTCCCTTCTCATCACTGATACTTTGTGTGTTCTTCTCAACACTACCTGTCTTTAGCCATCTGTCCATATTTCACTGTTACATACAGATATATTTATAATGCAATGTACATAACCGAAATAAAACCCCTTGACTAAGTTCTGAGCTCAGTTAGACGGCAACTGAACCCACGCTGTACGGTGGTTGGAGATGAGGGCTGTGTATGTCAGCGTCTCTGAGTATCTGTGTGTTCTCACTGGTACATCTTGAAGTAAATTAACTACCATATTATATATAACAAATTCCCACAGAGTTTTAAAGCTGCATCTGAGTAGCCTATTATAAAAATGCAATAAATAAAATAATTAATAAATAAAATCCACCATTATACTGTTTCTCCCTTGTGCTCCCCAGAGATGTCTTGCGTACCCCCAGGGGTATGTGTACCACAGTTTGGGAACCTCTGTTCTAGTGGGCACAGTCTCTTCTACCCATTTTAGATTTTTATTTATGTGTGCGAATTGAAGAATTGTACCACATGCTGATCTCAACTTCATTTTTCATGCAGTCCAGGATTGTACTTTTAGTTTTCACTCTCTGATGGGGTTTGACCTGAGAGCAGTCCAGATATGTTAAGTCAGTATCAAGTATTTCAGATCTAGAGGTGCATATAATGGCATGTTAGTGGATAGGGGGAACTAACTCTCCAGTCCAGATTGCTGGATATAGTTGACAAAAGCTGATTGTAAAGCTAGGAACACATTCCCCAAGCCGAACTATTGGGAACAAGTGGAAGAAATTGACAAAAAAGTATGGCTGTGAGTTTAAATTGGCATGCTCAGTTCTTCGTGCATTATTGTTTTTTGCAGGGACAAAATCTACTAGTGTCATTGACTTGAAAGGTAAAAATGTTCCTGAGGAGGAGGAAGAAGATGAAGAAAATGAAGAGTTAGATTTCTTCAAAGAGGAGAGGACATCCGACATAATCCCTCGGTTTGGGTTAGTAAAAGATCAAGATGCCAGAAAAGAGGAGGAAGAGGAGGAAGAAGATGTAGATCCTCTTGGCATAATCCGGTATGACTGTCTTCTTCCTCTGTTTATGCCATTTTTACGTAGAGTATACGGGCCAGGTTTCACTTACACTATTGAAGTTGGAGTTGCAACAGTATAAACCCAGTGTGGAAGCATTTTTATTATGGTGTCCACGTGTGGGCTTTCCCGTTCTTCTTCCTGACTCCGAAGAGCTCATATGCTTCTAAGCATAAGCAACAGTATCTGGAGACTCTAAATAATTAAATCAAGACCTACTTAGGTAAACAAACCTAGATACCTACTTATCTTGTAATTCTAAGGCAATTATTTTCTTTATTTAAATCTGAAATCCCTCACTAATTCCCAAAACCACTTCTAAATTGCAACAGAAACCCTGCGGCTAAATTGGCTTACCTCTGTCGCCAGGATTTTCAGCAGTGACAACAGCAATATTGTGGATTGTCAGCAGTGCCCAACTTGAGATAATTTAAAGGATCTTGATATTCAGAAAATGCTAAGCACCCTCCTCTGAAAATCAGGCTCCTTTAAGGTGTGTCAAGTCAGACACCCAAAATCACCAGTTACTTCTGAAAATCTTGGCTTAGGACTTTAATACTGCTCTGAACTGGTTCCTCCCTAGGATGGCGACATGGTATGGACCTTTCCTTTTACCTCTCCCACTTAAATCTGAACATGATTTAACCTAAGGTCATTCCCGAGCCTGGGTCTCCCACGCTGCGGTCGGGCCAAGCAGAAATGTTTAATTCTGGAAGCATATTTTAGAGCTCATTGCCACTATTAGAACAAGTTGCAATTACTAACTTTCAGACATTGTTCTTTTTACTTAGTGTATTTCATTCCTTGCTTGTCATTGGAATATTTTAACTGTTACTCATTTAGCAATTGAACAGGTTCTTTGCCAAGTATCCAAATTATTTCTTGTTTTTTTTTAAAGATGGATTTTTTAAAAATGGTTAAATTACTGTTTACAATGAGACTCTAGGTATAGCAATACTTCCCACAAAATGATCCCCAGCTGGTGAACTTACAAAAGAAGCTGTCCTTTTTTGGACAGGAAAATGATCTTTTGAGTTAGAAAATGTATTGCTGGATTTCCCACTTACACCAAAGATAAGCTGCAAAGAATTCACAGTGCCAAAACAAACAAGAAGTTTGCTTTTCTGTTCTGCGGTGGTTTGACTTGTGTCTAAAAGTCTGAATCTTTGGATCTCTTTAGTGTATTGAGGGATGACCAGATCTGGCACTTAATCCCCATTTAGCTTCCTGTTCAACACTTCCTACCAAAGCAACATTCTTACTGAAATCAGTGGAGTTTTGCCTAAGTAAGAGCAAATAAGGCACTTAAAAATATGTACTCCATTACAGTGGGAATCTCTGCATCGTTGATTAATTTTTTTAAAAATCAAATGCTTTGAACAGTAAACTCAAGTTTAACAGGTGGCTGTTCTGGCATCCAGCTAATCTGGTTCTTTTTTTAAAAAAAAAAGTTGTGCACAAAGCACCAATATTAAGGGTGTTACAAAAGCCAGAAATTTAAAGTTGAAATGATCAGCCTGAATCTGATCTTACGCTGCTGTTGCACTGGTGTAACCCCACCAGCTTCAGTGGAAGTAACTCCCATTTTACACCAAGGAAATGGAGATCAGAACCAGGCCTCATGTCTTGAGCAGCTCCTTTTGTGCCTGCATTGCTGATCTTGTGCTATATATCTTTATTTATTATTATTATTTATTTGTATTACTGTGGTACTTAGAAGCCCAGGACCCCATTGTGCAAAGCACTGTACAAAAACATAAATAGGTGCTGAACCCTGGCTTCAGGCACTCTGCCATAATTAAATTTCACAGTAACATCTCAAATAAAATGGCCTGGTTTTTACCACTATAAAATATATAAATACCAGCCATTTACTCCCCTCCCCCACAGCAAATAACATCTGTACATGTTGATAGCCTGTAGATACCTTTTACAATCTCCCACTGTTCTGGGTCTCCTGTGAATGAACTATGTAAGGTCAGTCCCTGAGATGAAGGCAGATCTTTAGCCTTAACTCTGGAGTTTTCTGCCCCTTGTTGGTTGTAATGTTTTATCTGCACGTGTGAATGTAAAGGTCCAGTTGGCTCTGGAGCAGTTATGGTCTATAGTGTAAATGTACAAGTTACTTTTTCAGAGGTGGATTTTGCAAACTTCCTAGAGAACACTGGCTTCTTCATATATTAGGGGAAATTATCATAGAACTGGAAGGGACCTCAAGAGGTCATCTAGTCCAGTCCCCTGCACTCAAGGCAGGACTAAGTATTATCTAGACCAGTGGTTCCCAAACTTGTTCCACCGCTTGTGCAGGGAAAGCCCCTGGTGGGCCGGGCCAGTTTGTTTACCTGCCGCGTCTGCAGGTTCGGCTGATTGCGGCTCCCAGTGGCCACGGGTCGCTGCTCCAGGCCAATGGGAGATAGTACAGCCCAGCTCAGGGGTCCCCTGCTCAGTGTACGCTGCGCTGGGTCTGGCCCATCGACTCCGAGTCCGCGCTGCCCTCAAGGCAGTGCTGCTGCCCCCCGCTGGGAGCCCCCCACCACTGGGATCCACTCCCTCTCTTCCCTCCACCTGGCTACGCCACTGGCATTCTTATGTCTGTCATATGGGTCTGCTCTCTGTCTCCAGTGGAGTCTGATAGGGGTCTGCTCTCTGCAGGTATGCAGGCAACAGATGATTTTAGAATTTTTTACCTTTCTTTCCTGATGCAAGGGGGAGTGTTTCTGAGGGACCAAAATTGGACATGTCTCAATTTTGGTCCCTCAGAAACACTCCCCCTTGCATTCTCCCCCCTCTTCCTCCCCCTCCCCCCTATGAATTCACAGTTGTATTTGGTCCTAGGTTAGCAGTTTCTTATGGGTCTTTGGTAGGGTGACCATATTTTCCCAAAGGGAAAACAGGACACCCCCAGGCTGGCCCAAGCCCTCCCTGAGTTCCCCAGCCCCCATGCTCTTGGGCTAGCCCAAGCCATCCCGTCGCCTGCAAGTGACCCCCCCCCCCCCCCCCCCCCCCCCCCCCCCCCCTCCCGCCGGGGTGGGTGGTCCGAGCCCCCCGTCACCTGCCTGCAGGGCTGGTGGTCCGAGCCACCCCCCCCCATCACATGCCCGCGCGTGGGGCTGCCTGAGGCCCCCCATGTAGGGCAGACTGGCCAGCCTGATCTGCTCTTCCTAGCCCTCCCTCCAGTGCAGGGCTGGCATTGTCATGACCCACCACGTTCCTCCACACCCCACTAGGGGTCCCACGTGCGGCGGGGGGCTGGTAGGCTGTGAGGTGAAACGCTGCTCACAGCCTGCTCCCACTGCCCCCTCCGCCCGGGGGAGCAGGGAGCACAGCAGGTGCATGGAGGAGGAAGGGCACGCCTGGCTTCTCCCTCATGCAAGGTGGGAGCTGATGGCAGCGAAGCTGGAGTGCTGCCCAGGAGGGTGGCGGGGCAGGTGCAGCAGCAGGAACAGGGGGAGTGGTGGAGCCTGGGCTGCTCCTGGCCGTGCTGTCACTGCCCATCCCTGGCACTGGTGCTGCTGCTGCCGCTGGAGAAGGCTGCAAGGGAGATTCTGTCGCGGGCGTGCGCTGGCGAGAGCAAAGGGGGGTGGCAGGGCCGCTTGCTGCCCCCCACTGCTGGCTCTGTGCTGCGATCCCAGAAAATACGGGACAATTTGCCCATATTTAACAAAAAGTCAGGATATCTGGAAGAATGCTTAAATACGGGACTGTCCCATTAAAAACAGGACATCTGGTCACCCTAGTCTTTGGGCCCTGGCTAGCAAGGTGTATGATCTCTCCTCTGAATCCAGTTGAACTCTCCCACATCAGCAACGACCCTGCTGCTCTGTCCCATTCCCTTCTGCCAGGGCACTATCATTAGGAACTGGGGCCAAGGCAGCAAGGAAAGGGGAAGGCCCATGTTACAAGGTGGTTGTTTAAATGTCCTTTGGACAAGAAAAACAAGCAAAGGAGAACTCCTTTCAAATGCTGTATTTCCCTAGCGGGCAGTTGTAGGGCAGTATGCACGTCCAGCTGCGAAGCCTTTAGAGTTCTAAACAGGCAGATCTTTATTTGCTGTCAAGGGTTGAGTCACCAGTGAAGGTCGCAAACCATGCTTGGACATCACTGCTGCCAAGTGACACACATATTTGTGCTGATTCCAATCCAGTTGCTGTCGGAACTGCAACTTACAAACCCCATTAAACAACCCTTCCGTTCCTCCTGTCCATTCACTCCTCTTGTGAAACATCTTAGGGCAACAACCTCAAGAGATTTTCAAATTGGAGACAGTGGCTTGGTGCCATACCTCTTTTTTTTAACTGTGGCGTGTGTATTGCTGATCCGGAGAGGGGCTGAGCCACTCCCCTTTAAGCCAGCTTCCTTTGGCTTTATTTGGAGCCTCAGTTCTCAGCCTCATGGGATCAGTTCTAAAAAATCTTTGATTAAATGGTTTTTTGGATAGCCTCCCCTGCTGTTTTTAAACGTCTGACATAGCATTTCTGTTCCCTTTCAAACCTAATAGATAGGAGCATGGGAGAGGTGCTCTCATTCCTCTAGGAATTTTATTGCTATAGTTTATCTGTATGTCTGTTGATACAGCTTGATCTGTATTTTAGCTGTGTTCATTTCTTGGATACCCCCTTGATTCAGATCCCGTCATGGGCTTCCCCTTTCCTTCTGCATCAAAACTGAGGTCCTTAAAGGCTTTCCACAGCCTGACTCCCACCTGTTTCATCACCTTCTGTTCCTTATTTGTCTTTCTTTGCTATGTAACTTTTTGCCCCCATTATGGACTCCTCCCACCAGGGGTGGCTCTATGTATTTTGCCGCCCCAAGCATGGCAGTCAGGCGGCTTTCGGCGGCATGCCTGCGGGAGGTCCACTGGTAACGCGGATTCGGCGGCATGCCTGCGGGAGGTCGCCAGTCCCGCAGGCATGCCGCGGAAGGCAGCTTGAGTGCCGCCCTCACGGTGACTGGCAGGCCGCCCCCCGCGGCTTGCTGCCCCAGGCATGCGCTTGGTGCGCTGGTGCCTGGAGCCGCCCCTGCCTCCCACTGTTCGTTTCCCTGTCGCCTCCTAGGCCTGGATCCCACTCCCTGACGCGGTCTGTCATTCTTGTACATCGTCCCTGCTTTAATACGCTTTGTCCAAGAGACCTATAAACCCTCTGGGGGAGGACAGTGTAGATATAAGATATAATAGAAGTATCGAAGTTGGAATTTGTTGCAATAGGTACCTCTGCTTTTGAAAGATTGCCATGAGATCTTCAGTGGATCTTTTTCCTTGTTTAATATTTTAACATAATAAACAATAAAATTTGCCACACACTTTCTGTGTATATAAGGGTGGGGGTGGGAAGATTATTTAAAAACAAACAAGCAAAGCCTGCTTCAGAACAAAACAGAGTTGAGCTAATAAGCCACATGCTAAACCCCATGGCGCCCTCACTCCACTTCTGGCACTGCTTCATCACTCGTTAATTGCTGCAAGAGTCAGAAAGGGATTTTTCCTGTCCAAGCGGAGCATGATGTAATTGGTGTGGAGTGCTATACAGGGGGACTGGATGGCTCAGGAAGTGGGTCATGGGTTATAGATAGGGCCCTACCAAATTCACGTCTGTGAAAAATGCGTCATGGACCGTGAAATCTGGTCTCCTCCCATGAAAGCGGGTCTTTTGTGTGCTTTTACTCTGTACTCTACAGATTTCACAGGGGAGACCAGTGTTTCTCAAATAAGAGGTGCTGACCCAAAAGGGAGTTGTAGGGGGTGGGGAGGTTGCAAGGTTATTTTAGGGGGGTGTCAGTATTACCATCCTTACTTCTGTGCTGACTTCAGAGCTGGGGGGCTGGAGAAAGACGGCTGCTGACTGAGGGCCCAGCTCTACAGGCTGCAGCGCAGAAGTAAGGGTAGCAGTACCGCAACCCCCCCCCTACAATAACCTTGCGACCCTCCCCTCACAACTCCTTTTTGGGTCAGGACCCTACAATTACAACACCGTGACATTTCAGATTTAAATAGCTGAAATCACGACATTAACAATTTTAAAAATCCTATAACTGTGAAATTGACCAAAGGGGATCCTGAATTTGGTAGGGTCCTAGTTATAGAACCTTTCCTCTGTGGGTCCTCTCAAACAGTGTTGCTGTGTGGATGTGCTGAAGAACCAACCATCTTCTGTAACTCATGCTCCCTGTAATGGTTTCTTCCTCAGTATAAATATGCTTCCTGAAGGTCACAGCTCAAGTCTGGTTAGGTACTTGGATTTGAATTTGGGAGTTCCTGACTCCCACTCCCATGTTCCATCCACTGCTGCTCATTCAGGATATCAAATTTGGCAGCCAAATGCAAAAAGAAAAATAGTGAATAAGCATTCTGAATTGGATGCCACAGCTCTCAAATTGGCATTGAGGTGCTAACCATGTAGCAAAATGTCTGCTCTATGATAATTTAGGAACCTAAAATTGGTCTCTGTGTATTCCTTTTTTTCAGATATAATTAATTGTTTTCCTATTCCTTGGACAAATTTCAGTTTTTCCTCTGTCAGTGAGGGACCAATATCGGAGCAAGCTTTTAGCAGGGGCACATTCTGCTGCTGCTTGTGCATCTCTTGATCTATTGTTAAATTTCTGGTTATAAAAGATCCTCTGGTCATTATTTCCCAGGCTCTGGGGAGAATTGCTGTTGTACTCTTAAGCAGTTGCCATATTTTAGCACAGCAGTATGTGCATTTCATAGATGGATAGAGTTATTCCAAATTTATGTATATAATTAAAGTTTGTAAAGCACTTCAAGATCCTTTGGGAAAGAATTTAAGTAGATTATTTTTAGTATGCTTCATTTTCCTTCTGATTAGACCCCGGAATATATTTGGTAGTGCTTATAAATAGGTTATATAAACACAAAAATTACTTTCTCATCCCAGAGGATTACAAAGAGCTATGCAAATTTAAACGGCACTCTGTATAGCGTGATCTCTTCATCCATAATAAAAATGCAGCTACCTCTGGGGTAAAACTCAGTGATTGTTTACTACTTTATAGCACCACCACATTGCAGCCTAGGAAAATAAGTGGAGAATACCTTATCCAAGGGAAATGCTGGGAGAATTGTAGGTAGATGTAATAGAAGTATCTAAGTTGGAATTTGCTGCAGTAGGTACCTCTGCTTTTGAAAAAATTGCCATGAGATCTTCAGTGGATCCTATTCCTTGTTTGTAATATTTTAATATATAAAACAATAACATTTGCCACCCACTTTATGTATAGAAGAATTGCAGAGAACCAAATAACACCAGTTAATAAAACTGCAATAATATTGCTACTAGTTTGAACAGACTATTAAATAATTTCTATAATCCTTTTGGCAAACCTCTCTGTTGTTGTTTTCCCTCGTTCTATGTTTCTTTCTTTTTATTTAACAATAATATAGACAGTCACCTGTAGCCATGTAGAACAAAACATAACATGAAAGTCAAGCATAAGCTACAGAAAACAGCCTTGCAAGCATAGAGGACAAGCCTTAGGCTAACTGATGTAAATATGTAGAAAGCAGCAGATTCCTTAAAAGCTGTGCAGGGTAATTTCACAGCTAAACAAAATCCAAAGTCCCTTTATACTCCAGCTTTGTTATGAGAGCCAAGCATGATGTAATTGGGCAGCTTTTAAACATGTTTTGTCTCATGGGCTTTAGCATAATGGGTTGACTCAAGCCCTCAATTAGAATTTTTAAAAAAGCATTACCTCATTGATTAGCCTGATGTCTGTACTGAGCCTCAGGAAATGTTTAATCAATAGATCTAGGGAACTGCTTTCTAGCGGAGACAAATTGCTAATAGGGGGTGAATTTCAGTTACCTGTTGTTTTCTATTTAATGAGTTTAAATGAATCATTTGCTTTGAAAGAAGCCTGTTTGTGGGAGTGAATGTTCCTTCAGTTTAAATCCCTGTGGCAAATCTTGCATCCCCATCCATCTGAACAATTAAGCGCCCAACCCAACAGACTGAACGTTGGTTCTATGGTCTCCTGGAACAACATACTTGCTACAAAGATATTTATCCTATTTTAAAGGCCCAAAGAATTGGCCATTGCAAAATGATTTTTGGGAGCAAACCATAAAACATTTCCAGAAGTGCCATTAATTGTCTGGTATAACTATACAGTTATTAGCTGGTGCAAATTAAAGCCGCCTAGGATCAGATTCTCCTGTGGTAATTGGATTGATCTGTAGTCTGGTAACACACTGTGGAACTTTTCCCATCTAGACTGCCAGCTCAAGGAGGAAGAATGGCCTTGTAAAAGTACAGAGCTTAAAGTACAAACTGGGAATTGGCACATCTAGGTTCTGCTCCTGGATCTGGCATAGGGTGATCTTGGGTAAGTCATTTAACAGCTGTATGCCTTGGTTTCCCAATGGGAAAACAGAGGTTAATACTTACTTTGTAGGTGGGTTTGTGAGGCTGAATTCAGCTCTGCCAAAAGCTTTGCGATCCTGTAATGGAAGGCACTCTAGAAATGCAAAATCAAATCCAGGCTGTTATTAACGACGATGAAGGGCATTGAAGTTCATGGGAATCTTTCCATTAACTTCAGTGGGTTTTGGATCAACCTCCAAATGGTTTTTCACGTTGAGCGGAATATCTAAAACGGACGGCCAGCCTCTGTCCAGATCCTAGTAGACGGGTGTGACTGTCATTGAAAACCACTGCAGCCATGACGAACACCCCTGTGGCAGTCTCAGGAGAGAGGACAAGGACTGATCATGTGTGAAGCAAGTTCAGGATTGAGGAAGCTTGCCTAGCAGCAGGCGGTGCTAGATGTCCTCCTATGACAGGACGGGACTCACCACTGCGGCGCCTCCTGCTGGCTGTCCTGGGGATTAGCTATGTACACCAGTGTGCCCTCTTCTGGTGATGTCTCGCCACCATCGCTTCTGCTCCAGAGACCCACGTCACTCCCAGGACTGCAGCGTCTTGTTCGGGACACAGCCCTCTGGGTGTGCCACACTCTGTGTTCCCTCCCTCTTCCAGGGGACAGTATCGCAGTCCCTCAGTCCAGCCACTTCCTCAGTGGCAAGTGGGAGTTGGGACCCAGGCCTGCCCACTACTCCAGGTCCTGGCCCAGGGACCCTGCAGATGGCCGCTGCTTGCAGTGCCCCCTCCAACTGCTCAGTAGATTTCCCTGGGCCTCTTCCCCGCAGCCCCAGCACCCTCTTTCCCTTAGGGCCTTAGCCTGCAAATGTCTGCAGCCCACCAGGAGCTGCCTTTAGCTCCCTGGGTCTCTGCCTGCAGCACTGCTCTGTCCAGGGTGCTTGCTGCCTTCAGCCTGTAAGGCAGCCAGTCCACCTCCCTCCTCAAGCTCCAGGGAGTGACTGAATCTGCTCTGTTCTGCAGTCCTTCTTATATGGGCCAGCCCGGCCCTGATTGGCTGCTCCTCTCGGATTGGCTGCCTCCTATGCAGCCTCCCAAGGGCTCTATTACCCCCTTAGAGCCCAGTGTGCGGCAGGCGACCCATCACACCTCCCAGTAGTTCAAGATGTTTCGTGGGCACTAAAAGGAAAAATAAGTACATAAATGAAAAAGTCCCCAGGTGGAATTTTAAGGCTTTTATTCTAACATTTGATTAACTATAGGCTGGGAACACAGTGTTTGGTAGGACTTAGGACAAGAAGCAGTGGACCAAGTGCACAGATTGAAATCATTTGCTAAAATCCCTCACATAAATAACTAAATTCTTGAAACAACAGTCCATTTATTTGAATCTGTACTAGGTTTGCTACCTCCAGTGCTGCTTTCCCTCGCAACTCTGCAGTTAGCCAAACATGGTAGCTAAACTGGTTGGAGCAGCCAAGCAAAGAGACGATTTCCAAACTGATTCTGTGCCCTCCTTTGTTGGTCTGCAAATATTTTTGTCTGGAATAGTGTTTACTTAGAGAGTCTTGAAAGCTTCCTTGAACACACAGCACTGCCTCTTGACCTCACAATAACTTTACAAGATTATCTCAATCCATTTGCTAAAGAGGTCTTGTTTTTCAGTTCTGTGAGAGGTTTGCTGCTTGGCTATACTTCTAGCATGGGCCGGACCTGAGTGTAATGAGCTTGTCATAGAAGTTCTTGCTCGAGTACCACTTGAAAATGAGGTTTAAGCTCCTAAATCAGTTAGGCATTGTAATGCTGAGCACAAGTAATGCCTAGATACCTTTTAAGAATCTAGGCCTTGAGGTCTAAATCCAGCTCCAACTGAGTCTTTCCATTTATTTCAAGGGCAATTAGATTTGACCCTCTATTGTTGTTATTTATTACTTGTATTCCAGTAATACTTAGTGGCCGGGGTCCCACTGTGCTAGGCTCTGTACAAATATTATAAACAAGCAGTCCCTTCCCAAAAGAGTTTACAGTTTAGTTTATGAATTAAGTAGAGAGGAGGACAGGTGGTCCAGTGTGTGCAGGGGGCACTAACCTGGGACTCTGGAGAACTGGTTTTAGAGCTGGATGGAGAAAGATAATTCCATTTCATGGAGGATTTTGCTATTTTGTATTTACAAAAAAAAAAAATTAAATTCTCTGCAAAAGGGGATGGAAGCCGTGGGGTCCCCGACTTGAGGGCAATCTGCTCCAGAGCTGCAGATCCTGGCAGCCTGGGCTCCTCAGTCTGGGCTGCTGAGAAGCCAGGCAAGCAAGCTAGCAGGAAACCAGCCAGCTTCCCATAAGAACCTTGGCTAGTTTCTAGAGAAACTTTGTCTAAATCAAACCATCTCTGTTGAATGTTTTGATTTCAGTAGGCCAGTCCATTGAAAAACTGCGTAGTTAGTATTTCCAACCAGTTCTAACTGGTTTCAATTCTCTGCTCTGTCACAGACTTCCTGTGTGACCGTGGGCAAGTCACTTAGCCCCTCTGTACCTCAGTTCTTGTCATGGGGTTGGCACCCCACACAAGGCCTGAAGGGGTTAAGGTGGCTAGGTGGGCCAATTAACTGCCTAGGCTGCACCTGGAGGAGGAGCCATGGGGCAAGGACTAATTAGAGATGAGGCTTATCTGGACAGGAAGAGGAGGGACCTGTATAAAGCCCAGCAGCTGAGGGCAGATGGGAGAGTGAGGCTGTGGTCACTTTCAGGGTTAGAGAGAAGGCAAGGTAGGAAACAGCCCAGTGATATAGCAGTAAGGTTCGGGACTGTGCAGACCTTGGCTGCTTGTTGTAGGGTCTTTGGGCTGGAACCCAGTGTAAAGAGTGGGCCTGGGTTCCCCTGCCAGGCACTGCCGAAGTGGCACCATTAAGTGGGGGAGCGAATGAGAAGACTGCCTAGGTCAGTGGGTCGTAAGACACTTTGGTATCCCAGAAAGGAAGGACTACGGTGACTTGGCCAGAGAGCCAAGCCACAGAGGGGGTAAAGCCGAGCCCTGAGAGAGTGAGACACAGAGAGAGTGACAGAGTCCAACTGCAAGAAGGGGCATCGGCCAGGCAGAGCTAATCCCAAAACCTGGCCAGAAGGAGGCACTACAGCTGTGAGTAGGGCACCCTGTGACAGTTCCCCAGGTGTAAAATGGGGACAGTACGTTCCTACCTCCCAGGGATGCTCTGAGGATAAATACATCAAAGCCTGAGGCACTCAGATGCTACGATAATGGGGTCAGATGCGGAGGTAAGATAGATAGAAGTGGTAATCATTTAAATTTATGTGGGGAAGTTTGAATTTTGATCAGAAACACTTCAGCTTACGGATCTGGATATGGAAATTTTGTTGATTTTTTAGCAGAAGTTCATATAATTTACCCTGAATTAATGACATGGCAAGAATAACTGCTAAAGCAAAAACTAAATGGTGTAGAATTGTTTTTTACATCTTTGCTCTTTTTGTCATCAGCATTTATTCCAAGTAAGGTTGGTTCATTACATCAGGGTAGAATAATCATGTACTTTCTTTACTGCACAGGGCCTTTCGTCCAAAGGATTGCCAGGCATTTTATGAACATTAGTTAATTTATAGCACCGATGTGAGTAACAGTAGACAAGTGTTATTGGGCCAGATTTTCCACTGATGTAAATTTGCATTGGCTGTACTGGCTGGGCACCAAGTTATACCAGCTGAGGATCTCGCCCATTATCTCAGTTTTGCAGGTGAGTAAACTGAGGCACTGAAAGGTCAAACTACTTGCCCAAGTTCACACACTGAGTCAGCAGCAAGGAGCTCTTCCTGAGCAGGCCCATACACAGCCGCAGGCCTCTTTCCACCTCACTCCCCAGTGCAGAGATCGCTTGGGATTCAAATGTTTGAGGTTTGTACCTGTGGGTCCATGAAAACCTATTGGTGCTCCCTGTCCCTGTTGCATCTACTCCCTCCTCTCCCCCCCAAAATCCTTATCCCCAAATGAAGGAAAGGGGGAGGGGGGAGCCAGCAGTGAGAGACCATAGCACACCATCAGTTAGCTATGTGGGAGCAAGGGGAAAGTCCTGTAATAAATCATACGGCTGTTGTATAAAATAATAATTCTCTGGGCATATGGAACCATAGAGGCCTTGCTGAGCTGATCTGTCTCCAGTCTCTGCAACGCGCTGCTGGAATAGCAAGAGATACTGCACATTATCTGATCCTGCGGAGGTTATTGTCGATAGAAAATATGTTTAGAAATTGTGTTTTAGGAACTGTGCCATGAAAAATAGGCATAGCATAAAATACACCCCACAGCTGTTCCTTTCTGATGTGTTAAACAAAGCTCTGTGTGGGCTCTGTTGGAGCTAAGATGGAACTTTTTTGCTTTTCCCTTCCCAGAGTGTGACTTCTTCCTATCCAGATTTATTATTTGATTATACAGTAGGAATTGATCTATAGAGAGGACAATAAATCTATTCTGACTTTGAGAGGTTAATTACAAACTATACTGTGGATATTCATTTTTCTTTTTGAAAGCAGTATGATTACTATATATGCCCTTTTTAACCATGGTTTTGATCTTTTCACGTTAAACTGAGACTCCTGCCTGGGACTTGATGGTTCTGAGCCATCAGGAAAGGGATGCAGAGCCCATTATGTTAACACTGTATGTTTGAAGCTAGTCCAGGCCCAGTGACAGATATTCATTACAAAGTACCATAGCAGGTTACACACTTAGCAGAAGAGAGGCCAAGCGGCTGAAGCACACTTACTCCTAAAGTGGTCCATTCTGGTTAGCACTGAGAAAGCTGGTGGAGCAGTATGGGAAGTTTGTACTGTCTGTGCCAATGAGGTATCTGTTCAATGAATAAATAAGACACAGTCTCTGGGTCTGTCCTTTGGGTGTTTTACAACCATGCTAAATTAACTTTAAAAATACTAGTCTGCTTTGGAAAGCACCAATAATATATTGCAGCTGGAGCACACAACACACCTGGGAGGTAGGTCATGCTATTGTTATTGTAGAGGTGAGCAACAGTCACCAAGATAGTGACCTGTCCAAGGTCTCACAGGAGTCCGTGGTGGAGCTGGGAGTCTGATGACTAGACAGACATTTTGAGACTATTGTGTTATGCTCTGTCAAGGGGGTTGAAGGTTGGGTTCAGACTTCAGACGCACTTAGGCCTGAGTTCAGCAAAATGCTTAACTATAAGCATGTGCTTAAGTGCTTTGCTGAACAGGGATGAACTTAAATACGTATTTAAAGGCCTTAATGCTGGTGAAGACTGGGCCCTGTTGTACATGTCATTCACTTTGTAATAAAAGTTGCTGTTTGCAGCACTCTGTCATCAGTACTAACCCTTCTGTGGAGGCAATGATGGTGCCTCACTCGTTACCTGGAGAAAAGGTGGGCACAATGGCCAACTGGAGAGAGGAAGCAAGGAGGCTAGTCTAGTAGCATCAGTCCTGGCTGGAGAATGGAGTACTACCATAACCCATTACATTGTGGAGCACTGGCATTTGGCTCTCATTCTTAGGGCTTATCTACACAGGGTATTCATGGAGAAGTTAGTGTGAAATTGCTAGGATGTGAATTTAAAACACAGTGGATATTCCGACTAAGTCTCCATGTGGACACTCATTCCACACTTAGTGCCTTTGTGCAGTTTAGGTTGAATTATTCTTCATTTAAAGGCCTGATCTTGCCAGATGCAGAGGGCAAACAGAATTTCACCAAACAGGATCCGATGACTCCATTAGCAGCCAATTATCCAACTATTGTGATTCCATATCCAAACCTCATGTGCCCATGTCCTGAAATTATTTACATGCAAAATGCAAAGGTTTGTGGGTTGAGAAGTGTCGGAGTCACGTATATATGAATCTAATTCTAAAAGCAATGAGTCAGTGAGTTGTGTTGACTATCTCTGCCAAGAAAGGAAAATGATAAACTGTCCTCCCCGCATGGGCAGAGTTAAGGAGGGTGGGTGCCTGGCTTGAGAAGTGTCGATTTATCTCTGTATTTCCTCAGTTTTGAACATGTGAGGGAGGCTTTTTCCCCTCTAACATGAATTGTTGCATCTATACATACAATCTTAATGAAGTCTTTTGTGTGAGAAATAGAATTTTATTCTTGCATTGGTTTTATTCATGACATTAGGGGCCCACATACAAATTATTTCTAGGATCCATTGCACGGATATTCATTTTTTTAAGTCCTCACTTTTGAAAAGCTGTTAAATTCACATTACAAAAGCAGATTGTTCAGATGATCTCTTGGCTGGCAGGGAGCCAGTAGTCGGTGACCAACCACCAGTGTGTGCTGTTCTGTCTACATTCACACCATCACTTAGCTCCTACAGTGTTCCGGTGTGTCTTGCTTTATGTTGTTTCCTGCGGAGCCATTGCTTGGTTTTGGCAATTGGTTCATTTTATCTAGTGACACAGCAGGCAAAACAATAAAGAAGAAAACTGACCCATCTGAAGAGTATGTGGTTGAGGCGAGGGCAGGGAAGACCAGTCTAAGCCAGGCGCTTCCTGGGGCCATATCATCAACTAGTCAAGGTATTATACCTTTAAAATGGTGTAATTTTGTCTACATATACTACCTAGCTGTTGCTGGAATCTGTCCATTGCCTTAGTAACCAGCATTTGTCTTGCTTACACCACATCTCAGTAGCTTGTTATAACAGGTATATCAGGGGAAGTTTTAGACTGGAGCATCCCTTGTACTTTGCCAGAGGTCTCTCTTAGGACGGGGGTGGGACTGTGTATATACCAGGACCAGAGGAGTGGATATCTTGAGATGAGACATGCCAAACCCACGAAAAAAACCCTCAGAAATTGGGTTTGTTTTGGGCTTAATTGGCTTGTGAGTTGCTTGTTGGCTAGTTTTTTGCTTGTAGCTTGTTGCCTCTCTCTTTTTTTTTTTTTATTTTGTTTTGATTGGCTCCCAGCAAGCAGGGGCAAGGGGGGGAGAGAGTCAGGTGTGCACAGTGGGCCCACCACAGTCCCAGACTGCACGCTGGGGGGATCTAGTCACATAGAGCGTTGGGGTTCTTAGGGATTGGCTTGTTTTGGCCTTGTTTTGAAATGGGATTTGCTTGATTTTTGGCTTATTGTGAAAGTCGGGGTGCTTATTTACCACGTGAAAGTTGGCAACTGTGCTTGAGACATAATTTTCCAAGGAACCTCGAAGGCTAGAGTGAGGGTTGGGGCTGGGGGAGTAGAAGGAAACGGGCCCTTTTCTTCTAGGCTTCTCCGTCCACTTTGTACACACAAAATCAGAGATCTTCCCATGTCCCTGGTTCTCGTGTCTGCTCAGCATTTGGATGCAGTAGTGATGGAGCACACTTCGCAGCGAATTCAGTTGAGGCGGCAACACAGTGGAAATCTTGTCTCTTATGCCAATGAGCACAGCGAGTAATGGAGGGCCTGACTGGCATGTGCAGCAGGATCCACTGTGGACTGCCAGGAGATGAAGTGCACTGGATGATTAGGCAGCATGAAATTAAACCCCTGCAAAGCAGTTTCTAAATGATTAAGAGCCGCTCTTCGGTAAGAATAGCATCCTGTATTTAGGGCTTGATGTTCAGAGGTGTTGGATTCCTGCAGCGCCTATTGCTTTCACTTAGAATTGTAGGTATTCAGCACTTCTGAAAATCAGGCCCTGGGTTAATTTCACATTCAAATAAATTCCTTGATTGAGTGGTTCTGAAAAATTATTCAAATATGACTCTAAACTAGAAACAACTGTTACCAGTTTTTCACTATTTCATTGTTCAAGGAACGGGTCACTAACGCCAGAAATGATTGCTGTTTGCATTCATCGTTGTTAATTTTTAGAAGCTGTAGTAATCCTACTCACTGATATTAAAGGTTTCATTAAATTTGATACCATAAATGCGCACACGTGGAGACCTCTGAATTTCAGATTTTCCCAACCATAATCACATTTTCCAGCAGCGATATGTGACGTACAAAGTGAAATCTAAAGAGGTGCCAGGCAGAGCCAAGTCAGAGAGAGATTGCCCTATGTTTAGATTAATATATTACTATAAGCTGTTTATTTGTGGAACCTTGTTCTCTCTTTTTGTGTCTGCTGCTCTGAACCTCTCCAGTACACAGTAAATACACATTTATTAGGTGAGGCGTTTTACATTCTCTCCATATCAACTTAATTGACACAGATCATAAAGCGGCTCAGGGCATTTAAAAGAGGAGGACATATAAAGCGTAAGGTTGGTTGGATTTCATTACGTTAGTCACTCCTATTTCCTTGTATATTCTTTTTTTTTTTTTTATGGTTAGATATGTATACAGCATGTGCACAGTGCTTTGCAGATGTGAGATGCAGACCTTGCTCAAGAGTTTACTGTCTAAAGGCCCACACCTGGAACAGTTAGTGATGGATGCTAAATCTGTGTTTGGGATTAAAAGATTTGTGAATAACTCCTGTGTAGGGTTGGGCCTACAGCTGGTTGGGAATTTTTTTTGATGAAACAGCTTTTCATCAGAAAATGCCAGCTCATAGAAAATGAGACTTTTTGCAGGAAAGAGTCTGTTTTGTTGAAGCTTTCATCTGGAAGGTTTCTCGGATCCAGGGTGGAATTTTTGGTCAGAGAGAGAGACAGAGACCCCAGAAAACCAATAGCTAAGTGTTAAGGCACTCACCTGGGATGTGGGGAATCCAAGGTCGGGTCTCTACTCTGCCTTATTCAGAGGAGGGACTTGAACCAGCTGCAGAGGGGCACCAAGAAGGCTACATCTGTAGTGGCTTTGGCCACAACAGCATCCCTGCCGCCCAGAGAAGGTGGACCGAGAGGTTTTGTTCTCCTGCCTCATAAGGTAAGAACAAGGGTTTGGACATATTCAGTATACTACGTCAGACTTTATGTCAGTTACCTTTATCAACCAAATTTGTAATCTCATTAAAAAAACAATATCATGTTTGTCTGACAAGACTTATTTTCCATAAAACCATGCTGATTGGTATTAATTATGGGACCATCCTCTTAATTCTTTACTGATTGCATCCCTTATCAGCCTTTCCATGATTTTATCCAGGATTGATATTAGGCTAACCAGTGTAAAGAAACCCATGTTGTCCCATTTAACCTTAAAAAGAACAGGAGTACTTGTGGCACCTTAGAGACTAACAAATTTATTAGAGCATAAGCTTTCGTGGGCTACAACCCACTTCTTCGGATGCATATAGAGTGAAACATTGAGGAGATATATATACACACATACAGAGAGCATGAACAGGTGGGAGTTGTCTTACCAACTCTGAGAGGCCAATTAAGTAAGAGAAAAAAAACTTTTGAAGTGATAATCAAGATAGCCCAGTACAGACAGTTTGATAAGAAGCAAGTGTGAGAGTACTTACAAGGGGAGATAGATTCAATGTTTGTAATGGCTCAGCCATTTCCAATCCCTGTTTAACCCTGAGTTGATTGTATCTAGTTTGCATATCAATTCCAGCTCAGCAGTCTCTCGTTGGAGTCTGTTTTTGAAGTTTTTCTGTTTTAAGATAGCCACCCGCAGGTCTGTCATAGAATGGCCAGACAGGTTAAAGTGTTCTCCCACTGGTTTTTGAGTATTATGATTCCTGATGTCAGATTTGTGTCCATTAATTCTTTTGCGTAGAGACTGTCCGGTTTGGCCAATGTACATGGCAGAGGGGCATTGCTGGCACATGATGGCATATATCACATTGGTAGATGTGCAGGTGAACGAGCCCCTGATGGTATGGCTGATGTGATTAGGCCCTATGATGGTGTCACTTGAATAGATATGTGGACAGAGTTGGCATCGGGCTTTGTTACAAGGATAGGTTCCAGGGTCAGTGTTTTTGTTCAGTGATGTGTGGTTGCTGGTGAGTATTTGCTTTAGGTTGGGGGGTTGTCTGTAAGCGAGGACAGGTCTGTCTCCCAAGATCTGTAAGCGAGAGTGGCATGGCTGATTCCAGCTCTATTAGCATTGGAACCTGTAAGCTGATGAAAGAGGTGCAGAGAGCCAAAGTGCAAGTATTTGCTCAGCCTTTGTGCAGAGAGGTCATCACATAGTGTGAAGAAATATGCACAGTGCTCAGCATTTCTGCCTGAACTGTGAGCACTGCTGTGTAGGGAGAAGTGGATGTGTGATAGGACAGGGCTGAGCATAGGGGCTTAAGTGCTTTCCAAGAAATGTAAATGATATGGGCAAGAGCCATTTTTAGGAGTGTCCATTAATCCTACTGCCAATCAGATGCAGTGTCTTATTCAAATAACCTTCAGGTACCGGATACCAAGGTGATGAGTGTAATGTAGATCGATGAGCTCCTTGAAGGAGAAATTAATAACTGAGGCAACCCTGGGGTCCAGACATAGAAATACTTCTGAAGGTTCCCAAGGATGGCAGAGCCTGCCCAAAAGTGTGTGGGGGGGCAGGGTCCAAGCGCCCCATCTCTTCCGCCCAAGGCCCCGCCCATGGCCAAGCTGCAAGCTGGGGGGCGGGGGTGTCAAGAGCAGCCCCTGGACCGTGTCCTCACCCTACGGGCCCCCTGCCCAGGGCAAGTGGAGGTTCCACAGCGCGGCTCCCCACTGCTGCCTGCGCGGCTCTTACCATGGACGGGCTGCGGGCACCCCAGCCAGAGCCGGGACCAGGTAAGAGCCACGGGCAGCTGTGGGGAGCTGTGGCTCCTCCTTTTCTGGGCAGGGGGAGGAGTCAGAGACATTGCCTGGCTGGGGGAGGGCTCAGAGGGAAGAGGAAGGGTGGAGCACCTGCCGAACCAGGCCCATCCACTTTCAAAAAGTGGGAGGGCC
>NW_020664393.1:65785070-65840508 GCF_002925995.2 Terrapene triunguis | reverse complement strand
GCACCTGATTTTTCATCTTCACTCCTGCTGTAATATTTGAAGATCATTTATATGGAGATTTAAGGTATATTTTTCTTTTGTGCACCGTTTTAAGCAATTGCAGGATGGAGAAGAGCTGCTTCCAGATATCTGCCTCAGGATGTTTTAATGTTAGAATTTAAAATGTGCATCTCTCCAGTGTTTGCCTTCTTAAAATCATAACGGAACAAGTTGCTTGGCAATAATAGCTGAAATGTTACTAGGTAATTGAATGAGGTGGATGGATGAATGGTTGCATCTAGTCAAATAAAGGAAAAACTGAGGCTGAAGGGCATGAAAGAAAGGATTACGGAAACCATGCTGCAGAACTATGCAGCTTTTACTATACATACTATCAGCCTGGATCAGGCAGAGAGGTGACTGGATAGAAACTTACACATGAACTCCACTATCTACTCACCTGTGTCCTAAGGGTGACCATGCTGTTAGAAGGCTTGCGTATTTGGAGAAAAACGGGCTCTTTGTAACTTGGGAAAGAGAAGTTAACAGATCTGTCCATCAATCTTAGGTACCTATATGGTCCCCAGCTCTGTAGTATCTGAGCACCGCAGTCTTTAATGTATTTATCCTCAACACCGCTGTGAGGTAGGAAAGTGCTATTATCTCCATTTTGCAGATGGGGAACTGATGCACAGAGAGATTAAGTGTCTTGCCCATGGTCACACAGGAAGTTGAGCAGGGTATTGAGTCCAGGTCTCTAGCTATCACCCTAACCACAGGAAGCCCCTTGCCCCGAACCACTGTAGCAGCTGAGCACCAAAACACAAACTCAATTTGTTGCCATTTTAAATTGTTTAGCAAGCTGTTTAGCAATTGCTTCCTTGTCATTTCCCGTCAGCACCGTACATTTCCAAAACATTCAGTGATTAAGCATTACATATTGATCTTGTGTAGTCATTTAAAGTGCATCTTATGCTGTTGCTAAGAGATGAAGCAACAACAGGAACATGCTATTCACCAGGGCTTATGTTCTGTTGATAATAAACTCTTATGAAAAGTAACCGGACTCCGCTTACCCTTTGTGTGTGGCCATAATCCGGTGAGTATTTTATTGGCCTGTTTAACATGACTGGAATGCACTTGTAATCTCTTTGACTTTATTGCCTTGTTTTTTTGATGGCAATAGTATTTTAAATGCTGCTAATTGGTTTTACTATAGACTGAAACCTGACCTTGTACTGGGTAAAGAAGAAGATCAGATCTTTTAGTGCAAAAAGTGCCTGTTGGGGGTGCACTGGTACCTTGCGAGGACGTGGCTGTTACATGTGTAGGTCCAAATATCAGGAGATTCTGTGCAAATGATTTGATGCCCTAATGAATAGGCATTCCCTTGTTTTGAATTAAATTCTCTCACCCAAAGATTTCCTCTTAGCCTCCCATTTTCTCTGGCTCCCCACATGCCGACTTCTCTCTTGAATGTTCCCCTTTGTTACTTCAGGCTGCACTGTTGTAATGTGTGGTACGTAACTGTGAAGGCCGCCTTAAAGCTCCAGCTAATACAGAGCATGGCTGCCCATCTGCTGAGTGGGTCAGCGGGTTGTGAGCATGTCACAGTTGTGCTTCTCGCTCTGTCGTGAATGCCTCTAAATGTTTGAGTGAGATTGCTACAGAGACTAAAAGGATGTGGGCTCATGGGCCTGCCTCTCCCTCAGCCAAAGGTGGTGCAGATCCTGGAGAAGCCCCCAATGTCGTATGCCCACTGATGGGGGTGAGTTTGCAGTGATAAAGTATCTGCTACCTTCTCTTCACCAGTGAGGTACACAGGCCTAAAGTAGTAGCCACTGGCTGGGGAGAGAGGCTCACAGGGATTTTTTTAAAACACCATAAAGATTTAACCAGTGTCTGCAGCGTGGCCAAATGGGTCCAGGCCATTCTGTGGATATCAAGCCATTCCCTTCCTCTCCCCTCTATTTCAATGGTGCTGAAATTTATTCAGGAGTCTACCATTCTTATTCCCAAATGAATGAAAAGTCCTGAAAAGGAGGAGAAAATTGCAACCAAATGTGATAATATTGTAGTTTTTAAAATACATCTTGATTCCATTTCCGGCTGAATTCCTTGATAGTTCTTGTAACATAAGAAATATCAGCTGAATTTCTTTCTTGTTTCTTGTACTTTTAGATCTAAAAAACCTAAGAAGCCCACGTCTCCTGCAGCCAAGGAAGACAAGCCCAAGTTAACCATTTTTGACGAGGAAGTAGATCCTGAGGAAGGATTATTTGGCCCAGTAAAAGATTTTTCATCTTCCAGTTCCAAGAAGAACTCGTCAGCCAAAGAGAGTAAATGTGTTCCATTTTCCATTATGCACAGTTAGGTTGTGGTCCCTAAAGCTTCTATAAGGCTCTTGTATCTAAAATGGAACGGTGAGCACATGAAACTTGGGTTTTGACGTAAGAATGTTGGGCCAGACCTTCAGCTGTAAATTAGCTAGAAGTGGAAATAAACATGGCTTGCAGTTGCAATAGCCATACACTGGCTGTTGGACTTTAGATTCTCAGTTGTTATGGATCTGTAGTTGTTGTGTAGCTTATGTTGATGGGTGAGTAGAGCCAGTAGCTCCTGCTAGTGCAATGTATCAAGAATGTATTTCCTAGCACTTTGTGGATTTTTACTTTGGATATGGAAGACTTTTTATAAAAATAAATGTTCTGTAGGACGTTTCCTTTCAGCCACACAGCTTGATTCCCCTGCTAACAGTCATGGTGGTGTTGTAGTTGAAGCTTGACTAAACCTTTCTGATGATTCAATCTTTAGATCTGAAATTATTTGAAGACCCAGACCTCGGTGGGACTGTTAAACTAGGCGACTCTCTACTGCTGCCAACGGCCTGTGAGAACAAGGACTATGTGCTAAGTGCCAGCCTCAAAGAGGACACAGAGGAGCTATTGAGGTATTCATCTAAAACGGGTCCTGTGGTAATGATGTCCACTAGGCATTCTGGAGCAGGAAGCAATTTAGATCCCAAGGCCACAAACTCCAGGGCAAAGCTTAAAAAACATTCTGTGCTGAAAGTGGATTGACATTCATACTAACCAAGACAAGGGCAGACATTTGTTTAAAAGTTTGAAAATCAAACACAAAACATCTTTATTAAAGCTTAACAATAATGGGCACTGACAAACGGTAGCACCTTTACTTTTTCAAGGTGCTTTACAAATAATCCTCAGGAGGGTAGATGGGTAGGTCAGCTCTCCATTTCCCAAATGTGGAAATGAAGGCAGAGGAGTATCTTGTCCAAGGGCAAAGATGAACTCTGTTTCAGAACTGAGATTATAATTTAGGCGCTCAATGCTCGGACACTGCGCAAGCCACTAGACTGGGCTGCCTCTTTATTTAAACTGTGTCTCTTATGACATGTATTTATATTTTAATCAGAACTATGCAAGATCTGGATTATGAGTAGAGACCAAAAATTCTGATGTGTGGTGTTAATCCCTTGGAGCTGGTAGTTTTGCAACCTCTATTGTTTATACAAAATGCCTTAGTACTAACATATCACAGCAGAAATACCTGGCTTAATTTATGCAGAGGTTAAGTTAGGTTATATGCCATCTCCTCTTACACTTTGGGGGCACATCTGATATTTACAAGACATGATGTGGCAAGACATAACTCGATTTACTGAGGTGGCATGTTGGGAGTGAACACGCACATTCACAGCTTTTCATGTCTGCTTTATCCTGTGCTAATAATCTAGGCATAAAACGCTTCACCCAAATTGTTCATATAACTAGAACAAAAGTGCCTTATTTAGTACAATTCCCCCATTAGCCATGAAAGCAGTGGAAAGAGCCTGACCATTTGTCATATTAATGCATTTCAAATTATGCAGTCTTCCCTGCTCAGTCACAGTGAAAGAGGCCCACTCTTTGACTGGCAGATCATGCTATTATATAGATTTGGTGTTGAAGAAGATAGCGACAGTTGATCAATTGCCAGAGCTGGTGATAATGAAAAAAGAGGGAGAAGATACTAATTCTTTAAGTTATGACTGATTTTTTCCCCCTGAATTGTCACCGTGCCAGTATCAATGCCTTCAGCAGCTGGCAATGCCAACATTCAGTTGGAAACAAGTAGGTGTAGCCCAGCAGAAAATCAAGTGTGTGACCCTACTGGAAAATGGCACGGGAATCATTCTTGCTCTAGAGACAAATCTTATCCCTGGTAGGGATGTAGAAAGATCGTGCCCTATGGACATAGCAGAGAGTAGGTAAACTGAACTGAGAGAAATAGCAGGAGTAAGGAAGAGCTATTGGAGGACAAGAAATAATGAAGGATGGAAATTAGCAGAGGTCCTGAAAAACATAGAACATGGGGAGAAAGAAATGTTGGAGTCTGATTATGGACATGATGGGAAGCAAAATAGAACGGGGACTATGTGAGGTGACAGATGAGCTCCTGCTGGCTTAACCTAGTGGAATTCTTCTTTTCACCCCAAAGAGAATTTACCTGTGAACCCTGAAGCCTTGCAGCTTAACTTTCACAAGTAGTCACTGATTCTGGGTACCTCAATTTTTGATGCTGAACTAGTGACACTTGTGGCCTGCTTTCCAGAAGCACAGATTATCTACAGCTCCCACTGCACCTCATGGCACTTCTGAAAATCCAGCCCCAGGTTGTCTCAAGTTGGGCGCCCAAAACTGCGGCCCCTAACAGCAGTGGGATTTTTTTTTCTTTTTTTGGGGCAAAGTTTGTCTTATTGTTCAAGGAACTGATATTTGTGTAAGGATCTAATGAAGGGTGAAATACTGAATTATTTAAACAGCAAAGTCCAGAGACCACTCAGTGCACAAGCGGTTTAAACTTAATCCCCATCCCACCCCATTAGTTCCAGGATTCCAATCAGCCCATCCAGATACATCAACAAGCATTGCGTCCCAGCTACTGCGAACCTTGCTGGAGCTGGCATACTGGGGTAGGGACAGAGGAGACCAGACAGGGATCTTTAATATATCTCTCTCCAAATCCATGTGGGATATAAAATATTTTTTAAAGGGACTTTCCTGAGCCTTCCCCCAAATCATTGTTCCCCAGTGGGGATAGGGGAGTCTCTGTGACATCACAACCCGGAGCATCACTTTGGAAAAAGAAACTCCACAGGGTGGGATATGAAATAGTGGGAAGTACGGTAGAGAAGCAAAGGGGAGGAGAGTTTAAAAACCACATGAGGTGAACAGCTCTTTTATCCTTGTTGTTTAGTGCATGCAGCACACAAAATACACTTAATACTGATCTGCAAGTCACCTTTGAAAAAGACATAGTTGTCTCATCATATTATATATACGTGAAGCCCTTTTGAAAACCCATTTTACAGAGCTTAAATGCAGGGCCTAAAACCATCTATGAGTGCCCCTTGAAATGAAAAATGGAGCAGAGGAAGCCTGAAATCAAGTCAGCACCATAACCTAAGTGAAGTCCTGAAGTCAAGATCCTTGCAAATAGCTTGCCTTAGATCAAACAGATGCATTTAGTGTTGGATAGTATGATTAAGGGATATACTGTACTAAGCATAAGCATAAGTGAAGTATGACTGTATTCTAAAACCTGTGAATACAAACAAAATGTCCTGATTTCCCCCCTCTAGTAGTAACCACTAACTGAGATTATGTGGAGAGCGGCTCACACATGCATGCCCAGTGGTGGAGTACTCAAGACCATGCCAGTACATGCCCACTTATCTGAGATTAGATTTTAGCCCTAAATTGACTTGTTATACAGTCTTGGGGTCTGTCTTCTTGAAAACACCAAGGGATTTATCCACACAACTTTCCCATGAATCAAGAGAACAGCAGATCCCTTGTTTTATGCTTTATTACATTAGGTGAGTAAACCCAATGCCCTCTATATATGTATGTAACTAAATGGACTCCACTGGGAAACCCCCTTTGAGGTTTCTACTACCTGCAGATGCTTTCCCACAAGGATTGTGTGTCATAGTCAGATTATTGTTAATATGGAAAATTGTTATGATTTAAAGAGATTAATAGCTCCCATCCCACTGGGGGCTTTGGTCCCAGAGGGCAGCTGCTGCTTTCTCCTCCTGTGTAGCAGTAGCTCCTAGTAAAAGTCGGTAGATTGGCTCCTCCTCCTCCTCCTTCCATTCACTTTCACAGGCCTCTAACATAGGGGTGGGCAAACTTTTTGGCCCAAGGGCACATCTGGAAATAGAAATTGTATGGCGGGCCATGAATGCTCACAAAATTGGGGTTGGGGTGCAGGAGGGGGTGAGGGCTCTCTGGTTGGGGGTGCAGGCTCTAGGATGGGGCCAGAAATGAGGAGTTCAGGGTGCGGGAGGGGGCTCCGGGCTGGGGAGTGGGGTGCAGGGAGGGGATGAAGGCTCTGGCTGCGAGTGCGGGCTCTGGGGTGAGGGTGAGGATGAGGCGTTTGTGGAGTAGGAGGGTGCTCCGGGCTGGGATCGAGGGTTTGGAGGGCGTAAGGGGGATCAGGGCTGGGGCAGTGGGTTTGTGTGCGGGAAGGGGTGCAGGCTCTGGCTGGGAGTGTGGGCTCAGGGATGGGGCTGGGGATGAGGGGTTTGGGGTACAGGAGGGTGCTCCAGGCTGGGATCGAGGGGTTTGGAGGGCATAAGGGGGATCAGGGCTGGGGCAGGGGGTTGGGGCATGGGGAGAGGCTCAGGGATGCAGGTTCCGGGCGGCACTTACGTCAAGTGGCTCTTGGAAGCAGCGGCCATGTCCCTCCTACAGCTCCTACGTGGAGCCACGGCCAGGCGGCTCTGCACGCTGCCCCATCGGCAGGTGCTGCCCCTGCAGCTCCCATTGGCCTCAGTTCCCAGTCAATAGGAGCTGCGGGGGTGGCGCTTGGGGCAGGGGCAGTGTGCAGAGCGGAGCCCCCTGGCTGAGCTGGAGCAGGGCCATGCCGCTGCTTCTGGGAGCCATGTGGAGCAGCCCCCGACCCTGCTCCCCGGCTGGAGCGGGGCAGGCCCCAGATCCCACTCCCCAGCGGGAGCTTGAGGGCTGTATTAAAACGGCTGCCGGGCCGGATCCGCTGTAGTTTGCCCACCCCTGATTTGAGATAATTTTCCACACACCACAAGGCTTTTGCTTTGCCACAAAATCCGCCTGTCCACTCCAAAACAGCTCCTCCCTACCATGCATATGTGTTGCTCTTATTAAGGACCTCCTCTGAGGTCAGCTTTCCTGGACTCTTAGCAAGTGTGTGTGGTGGTGATGGGGAACCTGGATGAGGTACCCCCCCCGGGTTCTGGCACTGTGGCTTCATTCACTCTTTCCTGCCCTCCGGGGCTTCCAAGTGCACTGAAGGCCTGAAACCTCATAACCCCAGGGTCCTGCAGGGCAACTCACTCTGGGTAGCCCCAGAATGTATAGGAGGCAATGGCAGATGAAAGTCAATGCTGATAAATGCAAAGTAATGCACATTGGAAAACATAATCCCAACTATACATATAAAACGATGGGGTCTAAATTAGCTGTTACCACTCAGAGAGATCTTGGAGTCATTGTGGATAGTTCTCTGAAAACATCCCCTCAATGTGCAGCGGCAGTCAAAAAAGCGAACAGAATGTTGGGAATCATTAAGAAAGGGATAGATAATAAGACAGAAAATTTCATATTGCCTCTATATTAGGGCTGGCAATTAATCGCAGTTAACTCACGTGATTAACTCAAAAAAATTAATCGCAATTAATCGCACTGTTAAACAATAGAATATCAATTGAAATTGATTAAATATTTTTGGATGTTTTTCTACATTTTCAAATATATTAATTTCTATTACAACACAATACAAAGTGTACAGTGCTCACTTTGTTTTTATTACTAATATTTGCACTGTAAAAATGATAAACAAAAGAAATCGTATTTTTCAATTCATCTCATACAAGTACTGTAGTGCAATCTCTTTATCATGAAAGTGCAACTTACAAATGTAGATTTTGTTTTTTTACATAACTGCTCTCAAAAACAAAACAATGTAAAACTTTAGAGCCTACTAGTCCACTCAGTCCTATTTCTTGTTCAGCCAATCGCTAAGACAAACAAGTTTGTTTACATTTACAAGAGATGCTGCCAGCTGTTTCTTATTTATAATGCCACCAGAAAGTGAGAACAGGCATTCACACAGCACTTTTGTAGCTGGCATTGCAAGGTATTTGTGTGTTAGACATGCTAAACATTTGTATGTCTCTTCATGCTTCAGCCACCATTCCAGAGTATATGCTTCCATGCTGATGATGCTCATTAAAAAATAATGCATTAATTAAATTTGTGACTGAACTCCTTGGGGGAGAACTGTATGTCTTCAGCTCTGTTTTATCCGCATTCTGCCATATATTTCATGTTATAGCAGTCTCGGATGATGACCCAGCACTTATTTGTTTTAAGAACACTTTCACAGCAGATTTGACAAAACGCAAACAAGATAACAATGTGAGATTTCTAAAGATAGCTACAGCACTCGACCCAAGGTTTAAGAATCAGAAGTGCCTTCCAAAATCTGAGAGGGACGAGGTGTGGAGCATGCTTTCAGAAGTCTGAAAAGAGCAACACTCAGATGCGGAAAGTACAGACCCCGAACCACCAAAAAAGAAAATAAATTTTCTGCTGGTGGCATCTGACTCAGATGATGAAAATGAACATGCATCAGTCCACTCTGCTTTGGATTGTTATCGAGCAGAACCCATCATTGGCATGGGCGCATGTCCTCTGGAATGGTGGTTGAAGATGAAGGGATATATGAATCTTTAGCGTATCTGGCACGTAAATATCTTGCGATGCCAGCTACAACAGTGCCATGCAAACGCCTGTTCTCACTTTCAGGTGACATTGTAAACAAGAAGCGAGCAGCATTATCTCCTGCAAATTGTAACCAAGTTTGTTTGTCTGAGCGATTGGCTGAAGTAGGACCAGGGCCGGCTCCAGGCACCAGCCCACCAAGCTGGTGCTTGGGGCGGCACCTGGAGGGGGGCGGCGCGGCGCTCCGGCCCCCGGGGAGAGCGGGGCTACAGCTGGGCTCGCCGCCCTGCCCCCTGCGCTCTGGCCGCCGGGGGGAGAGCGGGCTCGCCGCCGGGGGGAGAGCCGAGCCCCGGCTGGGGCTCGCCGCCCTTCTCCCAGGGCTCCGGCCGCCCTCCCCCCCGGCGCCCTCCCCCCCGGCCGCCGGGGGGAGAGCGGAGCCCCCGCCGCGGCTCGCCGCCCTCCCCCCGGGGCTCCGGCCGCACCTCCCCCCCCCCGGGGCGGCAAAAAAGCCAGAGCCGGCCCTGAGTAGGACTGAGTGAACTTGTAGGCTCTAAAGTTTTACATTGCATTTAAAAATAAAACAGTTATTTTTTGTACATAATTCTACATTTGTAAGTTCAGCTTTTATGATGAGGAGATTGCACTACAGTACTTGTATGAGGTGAATTGAAAAATACTATTTCTTTTTTTTTTTACTGTGAAAATATTTGTAATCAAAAATAAATATAAAGTGAACACTATGCACTTTGTATTCTGTGTTGTAGTAATTGAAATCAATATATTTGAAAATGTAGAAAACATCCAAAAATATTTAAATAAATGGTATTCCATTATTGTTTAACAATGCAATGAATGGCGCATTAATTGTCATTAATTTTTTTAATTGCTTGACAGCCCTAATCTATATAAATCCATGGTATGCCCATATCTTGAATACTGTATGCAGATGTGGTCACCCCATCTCAAAAAAGATATATTGGAATTGCAAAAGATACAGAAAAGGGCTGCAAAATGATTAGAGGTATGGAACAGCTTCCATATGAGGAGAGAGTAATAAAACTGGGACTTTTCAGCTTAGAAAATTGACAACTAAAGAGGGATATAGTAGAGATCTATAAAATCATGACTGGCATGGAGAAAGTAAATAAGGAAGTGTTATTTACTCTTTCTCATAACACAAGAACTAGGGTTCACCAAATGAAATTAATAGGCAGAAGGTTTAAAACAAACAAAAGGAAATATTTTTTCACCTAACGCACAGTCAGCCTGTGGAACTCCTTGCCAGAGGATGTTGTGAAGGTCAAAACTATAACAGGGTTCAAAAAAGAACTAGATAAATTCATGGAGGACTGGTCCATCAATGGCTATTAGCCAGGATGGGCAGGGATGGTATCCCAGCCTCTGTTTGCCAGAAGCTGGGAGTGGGTGACAGGAGATGGATCACCTCATGATTACCTGTTCTGTTCATTTCCTCTGGGGCACCTGGCATTGGCCACAGTCAGAAGACGGGATACTGGGCTAGATGGTCTGACCCGCTATGGCCACTCTTATGAGAATGAATGAAACTGCTGTGTCCAGATCCAACAATGAGGTATAGTTCCATCATGCCCAGCTGCCACCACCAAAAATGGAAGAAGGTCATCCTTTCACTTCCAGAATATGCACTGCAAGGGGTAACAGGGTGTAGCATGCCCCATGGCTCGTCCCTCTCCAGCATGAGGGCAGAGGGGAGGAGCCCAGGCTACCGTGGACGATCCTACCCGGTGATACAAGATTGCTGATTTGTGGGTGCAAATGGGTTGGATGGAATTTACTGAACCCAGATTCTTAGTATTAGGTTTGGGGATGGACCTAGGTCCAGTCGCTGCTTATAATACCCAGCACCTACAGTTTTCATCTGGCTATCCATAGTTCTGATACTTGGCACTATGGCTCTTTCTATTTCATATTAAAATTCACAAGATTGTTTTAATGTTTCCTTTTGGTCCTAGTCACTGCTTTAATGTCAGTCTAATAACTCTTCATCTGATTTACTGCTCCATTTTATGCAAGTAATAGTAGGCTTGCACACCAAGCCATGTTTGATTTGTGTTGCTAAAACATTCAGGCTATGGTGTCTCAGGTTCCTCTTGTTTCATCCATCAGCCTAGTGACTCATTCTGCAGATGTGCAAATTCATGCACCAGGCAAAGCACAGCACAGTCTTAATGCAATCAACTTCCTACACCTCCTTAATCTAAATTGTGCCTGTCCAGTGTGACGAATAACGTTTTTGATGGGGGGAAAAAACACAGTACGTTTTCCTGAGAACATTGTGTTGGGACTGTGGCCTGAAGAGTGGCACAGCTGCAAGATTGAAATGTTGTGTAGATGCTTCCTGCATCAGTGGAAGGGGTTTTTCAATCAATGTAGGTAATCCACCTCTCTGAGAGGTGGTAGCTAGGTTGACGGAAGAATTCTTCCATTGGCCTAGCTGCATCTACAGTGGAGGTTAGGTCGACCTAACTAGGTTGCACAAGGTGAACAATTTTTCACTGCCCTGAGGAATGTAGCTAGGTCAATCTAATATTTAGGCATAGACCAGGCTGTAGATGGGGCAAGATTGACAGTCTGTTCTCATGGAACTTCCAGCACAATTTCCAGCTCAAAAAGATTCCCATTATCTCCAGCTAAAGCATGCAACTTTTTGTTGCTTATCTGATCCAAGTGGAAACGTTTGTGATTTTCTCACCACTAACATCATTTTGTATTATTTATTAATCATGTTTATTACAGTAGTGTCTAGGGACCAACCAAGAGTGGGGTCCCACTGCACTAGGCACTGTACAAACATAGTAGTAGATCGTCTCTGCCCTGAAGAGCTTGCAGTCTAAATAGACAAGACAGACACCGGGTGGAGGAAAGGGCTATAACATATGAACAGACTGGTCAATGTGATGGCAGCATTACCTGTTTCTCTTCATAAAATCTTTTCCCCTTTCAGAATCCACATCTGAGCCTTTACCTCACACTGCTGAATTTGTTATAAGCCTTTTATTTTTAATAGGAGATACTTTTTTATGCCAGGAAAAATAATGCTATTTTCCATTACTACTTAGAATCTGCACTGTAGTTGAATCAGCACATTATTATGGCAAGAATGTCAAACACTACAGTGCTCCTTTTCCAAGAGAAGTCAGACTTTAAAAGAAATGAATTCTTCTCCCAAACAAATATTTTCATTTTTTTTCCTGTGAGAAGAGCTCCGTGCTGTTGCTAGGTTTCATTTTTTCCCCAGCTCTGAGTTAAATGTGATCGTTATACATGGTATATTTACTTGCCAAGAAATGTAAGTCCTTGGTTCCACCTTGGCCTAAGGCATTTCACGTTGTTGTTAACCGTGTCTTTCATGATCAAGCAACAAAACATCAGACATCCTGACTTGCACAACAGCACTGAAAGTGGCTTGTGAGACAAAGATCGCACATTCTGTACTATGTTCTCTGTAAAAGATCTCTAGCTAACCCATGTCTTTCAAAATCTAGGACTACCAGTTCATAGACCTGTTTGAAACTGAACTGTCCTCTGGTATCAAGTTCTGGTTTTTTTTTTTTAAATTATTATTTCTATTAAGCAGCATTCTGAGGCCGTATATTGTTTGGTGTTTTAGGACTGTGCGATAAACATTTTAGCTGCTATGACTAAAGCTAACTAAGATTTAAAGTGCAACTCCAAGTGAGTCAGAATTTCTGAAAGTCACAATAACCAGCCAGGTTAATGGCCAATGGCATGCGTATCCCTGCCCTCTAGGGAACAGAATGTCTGACCTTGACAAATGCTACACCTAATGGAGAGCAAGGTGAGTAATAGCTTTCATTGGACCAACTGTTGGTGAAACGGACAAGCTTTTGAACTATAAAGGAGGACGTATATAAGGTGACCAGACATCCCATTTTTAAACCTTCTTCCAGGTGTCCCAACTTTTAGTTAAATATGGGCAAATTGTCCTGTATTTTCTGGGATCGCAGCACAGAGCCAGCAGAGGGGACCAGCAAGCAGCCATGGCCCTCCCCCCACACACACTCTCCCCAGCATGCACTGGCACCGGAATCTCCCTTGCTGCCTCCTCCAGCGGCAGCAGTGCCAGGGATGGGCAGTGAGAGTGCGCCCAGGAGCAGCCCGGACTCCGACACTCCCCCCGATTCCTGCTGCTGCTCCTGTCCCACCGCCCCCCTTGCCTACTGGGCAGCACTCCTGCCGTGCCGCCGTCAGCTCTCGCCTTGCACGGGTGAGAACCCAGAGCACGGTGTGCCCCCTCCACACCTGGGGCCAGGGGCAGCCTACGGGCAAGGGGGTCCCTGCTTACCCATGGTGGGAGGATCCCTGCTCCCCCGGGAGGAGGGGCTCTGCTGGCCACATGGCAGGGGGAGTAGGCTGTGAGCAGTGTTTCACCTCGCAGCTGACCCCCCTGCACGTGGAACCCCTAGTGGGGCACGGAGGAACGTGTGGCAGGGGCAGTGCCAACACCAGCCCTGAGCTGGAGGGAGGGCTACGGAGAGCAGCTCGGGCAGGCCGGCCCACCCCATGTGCAGGGGGACCTCAGGTGGCCCCATGCGCGGGCATGCGGCGGGGGGCTCGGACCATCAGCCATGCGGCCGTGCATGCAGCGAGGGTAGCGGGGTGGGAGGGGAGCTTGGACTAGGTGTGGTGGTGGGGTCGCAGGCTGGCAGTGCGGTGGCTTGGACCGGGGGGATGTGGCAGGCAGGTAGCGGGGTGACTTGGGCCGGCCCCAGGCACCAGTGGGGAGTGGGACCTCAGGCTGGCCCCGTGTGGGCGGGAGGCAGGGAGGGCTCAGGCAAGCCCAAGCATGGGGGGACTGGGGGACCTCAAGGAGGGCTTGGACTAGCCCAAGAGTGTCCCTTTTTTCCTTGGGGAAAATATGGTCACCCTTGACCTACAGGACTTGAAGAGGAACTCTGTGAAGCTCGACAGCTTGTCTGTTTCACCAGCAGAAGTTGGTCCAATGTCTCTCTCACGTTCTGGGACCAACCCGGCTACAACAACACTGAAAGCACCTAGTCGAGCTTTTACATTTGTAGTTTGAAGTCCTGAAATCTATACCTGATCTCTCTGTGTGCGCTGTGTATGGCCAGAGCTTTGTCACTCTAGGCTGCTGATTCACTCAGTATTTGTGCAGTGGGGGAGGAAGGGATAGAATTATTACTTATTACATAGTGTACCAGAGAACAGGGAATCTGTCCTGGGGATATGTGGCAGCAGTTTGATCTCTGGTTCAATATCACACGGGAATTTTTCAACTGACTCTAATACAAACATGATTAAGGGCTGATGTGACAAATTCTGGAGAGGATGTTAAGGTGAAAACCCAGAGCCAAGTGCTTGGCTTGGGGAGCTGGGCTGGGTGTTTGGAAGGTGCATGGGAGAGGGAGGAGAACCCCACCATCGACATCAGGCACAAAGTGCCTGTGCAACCACTCCATAGAGACTCCTATCAGAAGTAACCTCCATGGGCTGTCTAGCCTCACCCAGATCTATTCCTCATCCCCCACCCCTCACCTGTGCTCTGCTGTGAAGCAAGATTATATGGAGCAAGGTGTCACACCATGGAGGGGATCTCCTTCCCCTCCCTCCTTATTCATCCTTCCCCTTGCACAGCAGAACCCCACCTGAGCCATGAAGGCAGAGGAAAGGGTCTGAATATTCCCCTAATGGGTAAAATTTATCCCTGGAACAACTCTGACTTCAGTGAAATTACATCAAGGATGAGTTTTGCTCTATGTGTAGAGCTTTACGGAAGGATGACGGAGGGCGGTTATGTAGCTTGGGGACATGGTTACTGACTAGAAGTATCTGAAGGAATTGTTTAGGGTATCCATAGGATTAAGGTGTGATGAGGTGAAATTAACAAAAAGAAAAAAAAAATTAGGCCAAGGATCAGGAAATGTTTCCTCACACCCATAGCCTTTTAGCCTAGGGCAGTGATCCCCAACCTTTTTTGTCTGGCGGGTGCCAGATGACAAGCCACGGAGGACCGTGGCGGCAGACGAGCATCCGCCGAAATGCCGTCGACAAGCGGCAACGTCAATAGGCGTCACCGCTGAAATGCCGCCGACAAGCAGCGTCATCCAGAGGCGTCCCCACTGAAATGCCGCCGAAAATCGGCGGCATTTCGGCGGTGACACCTCTGGATGCTGCTGCTTGTCGGCGGCATTTCAGCGGATGCTTGTCCACCGGCCAGTACGCAGGCGCACTTAGACGCCCCGGCAGGCGCCATGGCGCCCGGGGCACCGCGTTCGGGACCCCTGGCCCAGGGAATAGTCTTCCAGGTGACAGGCTAGAGGCTCAGTCCCATGAGAGATTTTTAAGATTAGACTTGACAAAGCACCAGAGGGCGCCCTGTATGAAACAGTCCTGCCCTGAGCACTAGGGCACTGATACTCTTAAACTCATTCTTAACTCTAACAAATGGGATTACTCACATGCTTAAAGTTCAGCATGTGCTAAAATGATTGGCTGGATCATGCCCGAAAAGGTCTGTTCCATCTCTGACTTTTGTGATTGTTCTACCCTGAGTTTGAACTGAAAGGAATTTTATTTAAAAAAAAAACAACAACCCACATTGCACATGTCTCAGTAACCTTGCCTAGCATCACAGACCCTTCTCCTATCCCCTCTGGTATTCAGGGATATTTACTTCAGATTATAATATCTATAGTTTTGAAACAACTTGACAGAGACTTGTAAGTTGATAGCCAATTGCCTGGACATTCGTTCATACTGTCTGAACTCCGTTAAGCTAAGTATTGACTAGACCATGGCAATGGTGAACACTGATGCCAGCTTAATTAATTTTTCAGTACCATGCCATTTATGTGACGTCTGGGAATCCCAGTTTATGGCATCAACTGGCTAGCCTAGGAGTGAGAGAGACCAAGGTGAATCTTTGGTCCCTCTGATTCAGTGCAGAGGAAAAAGTTGCAAATTTCTTCTTTTAAATTTTCTTTTCAAAAGCTTCCTATGTTTGTTATTTGAAACTATTTCTAATTTAAAAAAAAAAAAATTTTTTGCACCCCTTAATAATTTCCCTTCTGAGCTGCTGGATGGCTAGAAATGTCTGAGCATATTTGCTGTGTTAATAATTCAAACGATACTTTGCATCTTGAGCACAGGCACAGCTAGGGAGTGGGAAAGGCAGCTGGCTGGATACTTGGCTAGAGCTAGTGAAACTGAGGTGAAACTGGCTTCACTAAACTGCCTGGGACACTAGGGGAAAATTTTCAGAAACACTTCAGTGACTTAGACTCTGAAGTCCCATTGCCTTTCAGTGAGGCTTATGCTGCCAAGTGCTCGCCCACATTTGTAAAGGCATGTAGGCGTTGCTCTGCTCAGCGTTGCAATGCCTTACTGATTTAGGAGTCTAAATCCTATTGACCATCAATGGGATTTTGGCTCCCAAGTGCCTAAGTCACTTCTGAAAATGAGTTAGGCTCCTAAATCAGTTAGGCGTTGTGACGCTGAGCACGGTAATGCTTAAATTCTTTCAAAATTTGAGCATCTCACTCTTGAAAATGGGAGTTAGGCACCTAAATCACTTAGATGGTTTTGAAAATTTTACCTTAGGACTTTTGATCAAAACAAGGACATCCGCTCAACCTATGCCCATGTGTCTCCAGCAGTCGGAGGAAATAGATAGTGGAGGATACACTTCCCAGTTTTAGTACATGCTCCATGCTCCAGAGGATAGTGAAAAACCCCAAGATCACTTTGAGATATTCCGGGACGTCAAGTCCTTGTCTACCTTGAAGCTCTGTCCTGTGTATGTGAGCAACACTCAGCACGGCTAGTTAAATATCTTATCCCACTTTTACCCTCATTATTACAGATGAACAACTCTGTTTTTGTCAATTTGGATGACAGCCCAAACCCTTCTTGTTTGCACACGCAGTATAATAAGGTGTGTTGTTTTGATTTAACACAGGAACATGTAATTCAATGCCTAAAGGAAAATAATTGGGGCAAGCCTTGATGTACCATAGTCTTTCTCTGTCCTTTATGTCTTTGTGGGTTGTATATTTCTGGTTCATTTTTTGCATTGTACTGTGTGAACACAGGACCTCTTTTTCCTTATGGCCTAAGAATATTCATGCAGAAAATGTATTATTTAATTGTGACCGGCTTCAGAATTTAATTCAGTCAAAAATGAAAGAGAATTGTCATTGTGCAAAGGGATACCTCTAGGAATGGGACTCACCCTGGGGCTAGCAGGCAGATTGTTACAGAAAACACATGTGAACGTTGAGAAATGAGGTAAGAGGAGACACATCCTGTGTAAATTTTACAGGAAATTTGCTGATCATTTTTTAAAAAGTCATACAGGATAAAGCTTTTCCGTTTTTATAATCTAAGATGAAGATAGTAAAACCCAGGGCATGATAAATATTAGTGGTTGGTTGGTTGGTTCTGTGGGATTGCCCACAATGTGCTAGATGGTTTTCAGACAGACAAGATGATATAGTTCCTGACCTGGAGCTCACAATCTGAGGCCCCGGTCTGCAGACAACAATGTATGTGTTTGATTGAAGGATGGGCAATTAATCCCATCATCCAGATCATTATTAAAGATGTTGAACAAAACCGGCCCCAGGACTGACCCCTGGGGCACTCTGCTTGATACCGGCTGCCAACTAGACATCGAGCCATTGATCACTACCCATTGAGCCCGACAATCTAGCCATCTTTCTATCCACCTTATAGTCCATTCATCCAATCCATACTTTTTTAACTTGCAGGCAAGAATTCTAAAATCAAGATATATCACATCCACCGCTTTCCCCATATCCACAGAGCCAGTTATGTCATCATAGAAGGCAATCAGGTTGGCCAGGCATGACTTGCCGTGGATGAATCTATGTTGACTGTTCCTGATCACCTTCCTCTCCTCCAAGTGCTTCAAAATGGATTCCTTGAGGACCTGCTCCATGATTTTGCCGGGGACTGAAGTGAGGCTGACTGGTCTGTAGTTCCCCGGGTTCTCTTTTTTCCCTTTTTAAAATATGGGCACTATATTTGCCTTTTTCAATCGTCCGGGACCTCGCCCTGCCACGAATTTTCAAAGATAATGGCCAATGGCTCTGCAATCATCAGCCAACTCCCTCAGCACCCTGGGATGCATTAGATCTGGACCACAGGCGCCAACTTTCCTTGGTACCGGTGGGTGCTCGTGCCCCAGCCCCACCCTGACTCCGCCCCTCCCTGCCCCTATTGGACTGCGCACCAAATCCCCTCCCCGGCCCCACCTCTTCCACGAGCGCGCTGCGTTTCTTCTCCCCCCCCCCCCCCGCTTGCCGCGCGAAACAGCTATTTCACGAAGTAAGTGCTGGGAGGGAGGTGGGAGAAGCAGGACTCGGTGGCGCGCTCAGGGGAGGAGGCGGAGGTGAGCTGGGGCAGGGGGGTGGGGTGGGGAGCTGCCGGTGGGTGCAGAGCACCCACCAATTTTTCCCCGTGGGTGCTCCAGGCCCGGAGCACCCACAGAGTCGGCACCTATGATCTGGACCCATGGACTTGTGCATGTCCAGCTTTTCTAAATAGTCCTTAACCTGTTCTTTCACCAGTGAGGGCTGCTTACCTACTCCCCATGCTGTGATGCCCAGTGCAGCAGTCTGGGAGCTGCCCTTGTCTGTGAAGACCGAGGCAAAAAAAGCATTGAGTACTTCAACTTTTTCCACATCATCTGTCACTATGTTGCCACCCTCATTCAGTAAGGGTCTCACGCTTTCCCTGGCCTCCTTCTTCTTCCTAACATACCTGTAGAAACTCTTCTTGTTACCCTTCACATCCTTTGCTAGCTGCAACTCCAATTGTGCCTTGGCCTTCCTGATTACACCCCTGCATGCTCTAGCAATATTTTTATACTCCTCCCATGTCATCTGACCAAATTTCCACTTATTGTAAGCTTCCTTTTTGAGTTTAAGCTCACCAAAGATTTCACTGTTAAGCCAAGCTGGGTGCCTGCCATATTTGCTGTTCTTTCTGCACTTCGGGATGGTTTGTTCCTGCGCCTTCAATAAGGCTTCTTTAAAATACAGCCAGCTCTCCTGGACTCCTTGCCCCCTCATATTAGCCTCCCAGGGGATCCTGCCCATCAGTTCCCTAAGGGAGTCTAAGTCTGCTTTTCTGATGTTCAGGGTCCGTATTTTGCTACTCTTTCTTCCTTTTTTCAGGATTCTGAACTCAACCATCTCATGGTCACTTCTGCCTAGGTTGCCACCCACTTCTACTTCCCCTACCAATTCTTCCCTGTTTGTAAGCAGCAGGTCAAGAGGAGCACGGCCCCTAGTCGGTTCCTCCAGCACTTGATTGAAACCAAACCAATTGTTTTGGAACTGCTGCTGTACTGAAAAATCATTTATTTGCCCAGCTCTAACTGTAACTCCTACCGGGACATGGAAATCAATCAGGGAGGTTGCAAGGCATTGAAAATGTTATTACGATCTAAAGCAGAGAAAATAAAATTTCCAGAATTATTTCATGGTTAGCAACACCTTCCAAGTTTGTGAGATCATATGTAGGCTTATCATATATACACTTTTACTTCTATAGTAAACGTAAAGGGGTTGTCAAAATGTTTGACTTCAAATAAGGAGCCAAGTTCCAACAACCTTAAAAGGCTGAAAGACACTTGTTAAATAGAAAGGTCATGGTGCTACATAGCCACTGCATGGTCCAAATGACGTTAAGTTCAACTAGATTCACTCTACGCCAGTGGTTTTCAACCTGTGGTCCCCAGACCACTGGGGTCCGCAGACCATGTCTAATATTTCCAAAGGGTCTGCATCTCCATTTGAAATTTTTTAGGGATCTGCAAATGAAAACAGGTTGAAAACCACTCGTCTAGGCAGTACAGTCAGAAATTCTATGTTGTATCTTTTAGGAAAGTCAAACTAATACTATTTCTGCTAGTAGTAATAATGACGAGGGAGTTCTTTGAGTATTTTAAAATTCAAATATTTATAGAATTGTAACTGTGATGGATGATGTGATGAGAGAAGCGTCTCAGATTTGTTGACTCTTCTTTTGTTATCGCCTATGTGGAATAATGGCCAGGGTGCTGGAGCCATAAGCAGAATAAACTGCTTCTGTGGTTACGGAACACCTCAGCTTTGCTTTGCATTTAATAGCCTGCCAATGGCTCCTTTATTGCTCTGCTGTGCTTAGTAGAGAGAATTATTAAATCTCTGCTAGGGGGCACCAGTAAATTAATATATAAGGGGTGAAATCCCGGCCCTATTGAAGGCAGTGGGAGTTTTCCCATTGACTTCAATAGAGCCAGGATTTCACCCAGTATACCCCAAAGCCACCTGCTAGCGCAACAGGAGCAGATATGTGGTGGGAAAATATGAACAAGAAAGTATAAATAACATTACAGGGAGCCAAAATACCTGCTAACTGATCTAAGGGCCAAATCCAAGGCTGTAGTCCCCACCCAACTAACACAGAGTGTGAAAAGGGATACAATTAATAGGAACTTTGCCCACCCCAGGCAGTAAAGTGGCTGCAGAGCTGCTCCACCAAACCCATTCCAGCCACCGGTGCCACAGCATTAGTGGGAGGACCAGAGAATCCACACAGAAGTGAAGAGTCTGGCTTTGCCCCTTCCCTTATCCCCATCTTCACTTGCTCTGTGCATATTGCTCTTGGGGAGCCATTGCTGCTGCAGAGAGGGGTGCACCCAATCAATCTAGCACTACCCAGTGCATAGCAGAACTTCCCCCATCCTGGTACCAAGGGGGGGGGGTCTTTCCAGCTGCAGCTTTCAGAATGATCAAAGATGGGATTTTTCAAAGGTTCAGCACAGACCCTGCTCCCATGTTTTACCATTGACTTCAATGGCAGTAGAGTTAGACCAATGCAGAGTGCTTTATCCCACCCTGAAATCTCACACTAATACTTACGTCATTCAATCCAGCCAAACAATATAAATGCCCTTAATTTATTTTAATTTTTCCTTGTATGTTTTGATGTTGTTTGAATATTATTTGATTAGAAAGTTGGGAAAAGTTACCCTAAAAAGCATAATCCACACAGATCAAAGGAGCCTTCTGTTTCACAGGAGCATGTGTGAACAAGTCATTCTGTGGTTCACTTTATCCAGATCAGCATTAGCAGCTAGATTTGTAGTTCATCTTGTTCGTCTGAGAAGCAGAGCTGGGTAGGAAAGAGTTTGCCTGTCTTGTGAAAAATGTTGAAATTTCAAAAATATTTTCCCATTCCAAATTGAGGCAAAAAATCAATCTCAAACTTTTGTGAACAGGGAAAAAAAAATCAGTTTGGTCAACGGAAAGGTTTTGTTTCAATTTCAATTTTTTAAACTTTTTCTTTACTCTACATTAACTTGCATTTCTAAATAAAAAGTCATTTCAAATAAAAAAAAATGGAACTTTTCATTTAGTGTCTCATTTTACCGTTTTCTGTGACAATTTCAAAGTTTCCAGAATTTTCAGAATGGGAAATTGGTTGAAATCAACCCTTCCTCATGAAGTTTCAGTGAACTGGCATTTTCTGAGGGAAAATATTTTTGGTCAAAAAATTCCTGGTCAGCTCCAATGAGGAGTCACGTGTGCATTTGTGTTTTTATTTTCTTTCCTTAGGGTTGAAGAGGATTTAGAGAGGCTCTGGAGAGTGAGTTCTAAGCCAAAACCCAGGCTGCCATGTAAACCGGCATTGCCTAAGAAGCCATTAATCACCACTAAGAACAATGTTAGTCCAGCCCCTCCAGCAAAGCCGAAGGAAGACAAGATTCAAACCATGGACGAGGTAGACATTCTCCAGTACATTCAGGACAACGAATCTATCAGCAACCAAGACATGAGTCTCTTTTGAAGAGTCTATTTCTTTTTTGTCTTCCGAGGCTGCCTTATCCAAGCGCCTTTGACCTCATATGTGAGGGAGGCAGGAGTTAGCTCGAATTCTTCATTGTCACTACATTTGTCAACTTGTCATGATTAGGAGAGCAGCAAGTCTGATTATTTCACAAGCTCTAAGTGGTAAAGAGTATGTGTTTCTACACAGTGCAATTATGATCTAATGTTGCCTTATATTTTCAGGTTTTGTTTTTTTTAAGAGGTGTAGAAAATATACAACACTGTAGATTCCGTGTACTACAGTCATGTCAAATTATTGTAACATTAATCTATTACTAGACCGAAAGGGCTAGAGCAAACAGCATAGGCTACAAGCATGAATTCAGTCTAGTGGGGCCCCCTTCACTCCATTAGCTGGATAAGAGACCGTATGTTTCAATTAACTGGAAATATGACTCTTTTTCTCGTGTCCATCCTTGTAGCAACCTGCCCTCCCTTGCTGTCATTTCAGTGAGATGCAGCCAGTTAATGCTTATGTGGATACACTAAATTCCACCTCCTTTGTAGTTGAGAGGGAGATTAAAATCCCAAATTCCTGACCATTCTTCCCCTATTCAGGCACTCACTGAGTCCCAGAGAAAGTTGTCCCTACCCCCAGTATAGATACAGCCATATAGTGTCAATGTCTTGCCATTGGCTATTTAGATACACAAATTCCAGCTCAGGGGAGATCTAGCGCAATAGTGAAACAAGGCTAGACACTGCAAATCTATGTACAGATTTTCCGACTACGGATAGTCAGCACAGGAACATGGTGCAGAGTTAGCAAATGACTAGAGCTGTATTTCAGGCCATCTGTAGATACACAGACACGATTAGGAAGTTTGGATCTTTTTCCTGATCTAAACTTCAGGGCTTGGGCCCATCTCTATAAAGACATGGGAGTGGAATGATGGTCCCTTCGTTATCTGTTTAATTTTTATAGCCAGGCAGGAGCAACTTCGGGGTGATAAAATATTTTTTTTTTAAATCTGAATATTTTCGTGAAATTTTAGTGCCTGTGAAAAGAAAGAAATTAACCAAGCACCTCAAGGTCTCCAGCAGTGAAATGCTAGTATATTTAAGCCATGTCACACACCCCAAATCTGCCTTTTTAATGCATAACATAATAAAAAGCCTATAAAGCACTTTAAAAATATATTTTTTAATAATTACCATGTTCTCTATTCATAATTTTCTCTTTATTCCAAAAGATAATGTATTAAGTACATTTTTGTTTAAAGGAACAAAAAAATCAATATTAGATTTGAACCATGTAAAATAAGATTCACTATAATAAAATGACATGCTAACCGGTAAGTACTGTTGTTCTTTATTATATCCTAAAGTAAGGGCTGATGAGAGTTGAAAGTTGGGTTCTAATTACCTAAGCTGTGATGAATGGTCCGTTTTTATTGCCATATGCGTGCAGTAAAATATGTGTATAAATAAGAAAATATTGAAGCATGGTTCAGATAAAGCTTACTGATGGACACAGAAGTCTATCTATGGTTCTTATATGGCTTCCATTAGTATCTGAGCAAAATATTTAATTAGCCTCCACAAACTTCTTTTCCTCGCCTGCAGATTATAGTGACCTCAGCCCAAGAAGCCTTGGAATGTGATTCCTTTGGAGGACATGCTCAGTTGAGACATAATATTGACTTGGTGTCCAACAGAATGTAGTAAGACGAGCGTGGAATGGATTTTATTAACACGATCGAGCTGCTTGTGAAAGATTTTGTGACTATACTCGTCTAGGCACACGTGTGTATAATTCTCTGGAAATTTTGTTTAGTGATAATTTTGACTCCTTTTGACTAGTGACTTTTCAGGGTTTGTCTGGTGACTTCTGGCTATGTAGAGCTGGCAACAAACTCCAAAAAAAAAAAAAAGAAATAAAATTAAAAGCGATCAGTGTTGGCCTACCTCTGCTCCCTCTAAAATTAACAATTAAAGTCCCTTTGACTTCAGTGGAAGAAGAGTTAAGCCAATGCGGAGCATTTTTGAAAATGCCACCATATTGCTTCCTGTAATTATACTATTAGAAGCTACCATGAAAGTTACTTGGCTAGGAGGGGTGAATAACAAATAACAGATTTCCCAAGTATCACTTCACTGTTGCAAGAAAAGTCATTGTCTTAGAGCTATTTAGGAATAAATTCCAGTAAAGTAACCCCTAAACAGAATTTCTGCAATCAAAGAATGTCCTTTTTCAACAGGATGCTCAAGGATTCTGGAGTCAGGTTTTTCAGGAAGACATGGTGTTCTCCAGCTTTTCAGTAATAAAAACAATACACGAGAGTGGCATACCATGCCTCCTGTTAAGAAACACAAGGCTATCTGATGTGTCCGTTCACTAAAGTGATGGTGGACAGGCAATTGTTTAGATGGTAGCATGCTCAGTCTAATGAGTAGTGAAACCAAATCTGGACAATACCTGAAACATACAACCATTTCAACATGTGGTGGTAAAAATCTAGGGCTAGATCATCAACTAGCATAAATTAGCAAAGCCCCATAGAAATCATTGATGCTATGCTACTTTATGGCCCCTGAAGATCTGCCTCCTACTTTCTTTCTGTGAAAAATGTGTCTAGAAAAATCTAATTTTTAGAATCTCATGTAGATCATTAGCAGCTTTGTGGTTGCCAGTCAATCTACCTGATCTAAACAGATGGGATGTGACTAGTCTGATAATCTTGAGTCTGTGATAATGGGTGAAATCTGATGACAAGATGTAATTGGAAATGTATGCCTGCCTGATATATGTAGGCTGTTACAAAAACCTGATTTCCCTTTAAGAAGCAAGGTTGGGACCCTGAAATGAATGGGTTGTTAAGTGTTTCTATTGGAAGATGTGCTTCGTCCTCTTTTAAATGTTTATTAAAATCTTTCACAAAGCTATCTGTGCTCTATATTTACCCAAATAGCACATTTCTTATTGTTCCTATCATTTCTGTTCGCTCTTTGAGTTTCTTGGACATTGTCACTAATGATCCCAAAATTCCCATAGATTATTTTGTTGGTGGTAATTATTAATGCCAATAATTTCACCTCAAAAGAGCTAACACTAACTTCTCATTATGTAAGCAATCACTCCTTGGCCAGGCATGCCAAGGATCCCAGATATACACTGCTGACCCTGAACAAGAAAGTCTCAAGGCTTCTGTGGTTTATTTCCCTATTTATTGTTTTGGGCTCCTGCGCCTTTCTTAGCTTATCTTTTTTTTTTTTTTAACCTCTATGTGCTGCATCTGGCTATAGTTGTATTTTTCAGTAGTTTTTGAACCTGGGACCTTTAACTTTAAAAGTATGAGCCTGTATCATGTGAAATAAGGGAGCAACCTCCTTACCTGGCAGTAGTGACAGGCTTTTATCCTTTTGTGGATCAGCCATTAGAGGGAGACAAAAATAACACTGGTTTCAGAGGGGTTAGTCTGTATCAGCCGGGTTAGTCTGTATCAGCAAAAACAATGAGGCGTCTTTGTGGCACCTTAGAGACTAACAAATTTATTTGGGCATAAGCGTTCATGGGCTATAACCCACTTCATCAGATGCATAGAGTGAAAAATACAGTAAGCAGAATGTATATTATAGCACATGAAAATATGGGAGTTGCCTTACCAAGTGGGGGGTCAGTGCTAACGAACCAATTCAATTAAGGTGGAAGTGGCCTATTCTCAACAGTTGATGAGAAGGGGTGAATACCAAGGGAGGGGAAATTACTTTTGTAGTGCTAACAAGGCCAATGCAAATAACACTGTGCTAGTGTGGATTACACTGGTTCAATCCTACTCATCCACTCCATAGAGTTAAGTGCCTTGACACTGAGCCCAAATAGCTCTTTATCAGGGAAAAATCCAGAGAAGGAACAGGAAATTCCCATAGAGGCAGACATTTTAGATCCTATATTTAAACAAAACACAACCATGCTCACAGGATCATGAGGAAACTTGCAACAGTTCCCAAGGTTCTCATACTGTATAATATTTCATCAAACTATATAATGAGATAAATCATAGAACATCAGGAGGTCATCTAGTCTAACCTCCTGCTCAAAGCAGGGCCAATCCCCAGACAGATTTTTACCCCAGTTCCCTAAATGGCCCCCTCAAGGATTGAGCTCACAACCCTGGGTTTAGCAGGTTGATGCTCAAACCACTGAGCTATCCCTCTCTCCCCGACACAGTGCTTTACAGTGTGGTAATTGCAGGATTGACTTGGCCCTTCCAGATGTTGACCATGCAACAGCTCATGCCTGTCAGGGCTTCACACAGTAATTATACTGAATGAAATCTGTACCATTTGTATTTCACACTGCTCCTTTATCCATTTCTATTTTCTGTGCTTTTCCACTTTCGGTTTGACCCGGCAATAGCCTGTCAGGGTTCTTATAATGATACCAAATGAAGTGTATGGATTTGTATTTAACATTGTGATTTTTGCTCTATTCTATTTCTAGCTAATTACTAGCTTTCTGAAAGAAGTGCATGTTTCATGACTCACTCACCTTCTGAGGTGAGAGACAGTAAAAACTGTGAGTGTAGTAGTATTTTCCTCTCCTGGGAAGACCTGTATTTTAATACTACTACTTTGGAATTCTACAGCAACTGCTAGTAGAGAACCCCAAAGGGTCTCAGACATACAAACACTAACAAACTTAGCATTACAACACCTCTATAAAGCAGGTAACTATTTTTATTACTATAATTTGTATTACAGTAGCACCAGTTAATAGTGGGGTCTCATTGTATTAGGCACTTTACAAACACAGAGCTGAAAAAGAAAAAGAGCTGAAGAATTTATAATCTCAATTGACAAGACAGGATGGGAGAAAAGAAAGTATCATCTCCATTTTACAGATGGGGTACTGAGGCATAAAGAAACTAGCTGATATGTCTTTGGTTACATGGGAAATCTGTGGCATAGCTGGAAATTGAACCTAGATGGCATGAGTCCCAAGCTAGTATCTTAACCCACAAGACCAGCTTTCTTCTTTTGTATTATACCCATTTTACAGATGAGTAAATGGAAAGATAGGCTGATTTACCTTCACACAGTTAAACGAGAACCTGTAGCCAGGAAAAAACACAGATCTGCATCCTACCCTGGCCATGAACCTTTGAGGTGACCTGAAAATGAAAAACAAATGGGCTTGTGGTATTTTTTAGGGTGTTTGTTTGTTTGTTGCTTCTTTATGATGTATAAAGATGGCCTGAAATATTTTTCCAAAAAAAGGTTTATTTTAACACTTTTTTCTTGTATTAAAAAGTCAGGAAGACTCTATAATCACTAGACAACCAGTAACATGATGACAGCACACCTGACAAAAGTGAAAGATGAACAATTTGAGATAGAGTAGGACTTTTAGACATACAGTTGTATTTTGTTTCTGGTAAAAACCTATTTAATTCCAAAATGTGTAATGAACAGTTGGGAGAAAAGATGTCTTTATTAAAAATTCAGTACTCCTAACCCTTTAATAAGGGTGTAGGAACTCACAATACACATCACTGGCATCTCCAAGAAATCTTCTGCAAAGCTAAGGAAGACCACATTTGAGATGCCTGGAACTTTTTAAAGTAAAACACTGGAAGGAAAAGAACAAACTTTTAAAACCAGTACATTTTGTGGCAGCCACATACCTAAAATGGAAATGTTTTCAAGTACTGCAATGTAGTAGTTGGATTATATTTGCTCCCTCCAGACTGAAAACAACACACTTGCATTCTACAATAGTCTTGACCCTTATGAATACAATCTGTGAATACAGTTCAGACTGAAGAAATGTTTACTAACAAGCCATTATTCAAGAATATGACCACCCACTTCAGAACCAGAGAGAGCAATGCTAATCACTTAAAGCAGAAATGGTTAGATCACTGAAGGATGGTAAATTGATTAAGGTGGTTCTAATTTGCCATTGTATTTTTTGTTTTTATTTCACCTCTTTTTTTTTAGGGGAGGGGCTTGTGTGGAGAGTGACAATTAAGGTTTTGGAATCCAAATCCCTGGTTTAATTTGAGATATGAATTGAGCTCTTTCAAATCATCTGATACTCCCTGCTACTTCTACTTTATAGACTAGAGATCGCAAGCAGTTGCAAGTAAATCAGTGGCACATTTCTGCACTTAACGACTTCAGTGGGAGCACGATTATTATTATTAGGTATCACCGGTAGCGCTGCTTCTAGTTAAGGTTGCCCAGCAATTTCCACTATAAGACCCTGTTTTCGGTTCCCTATAACTTTGCCAAACTTCAGCCATTCTCAGTACTTTGAACAGTCAAGTCCTAGGTGTCTCAAATTGGGCACCCAAAATGGTGGATATGTTGACCTTAATGTCTCTATGCCTCAGTTCCATAGCTGTAAAACAGGGCTGGTAGTACTTCCTCACCTCAGAGGAGTGTTGTGAAAATCAATTAAGGTTTTTGAAGCACTCAGCTGTAACTAGAGTGATAAGCACCATAAAAGAGCCCATGAGGAAATTAATAATGTTTTCAGAGCAGGGTTTGAATAGTGTGTAGTAAAAAAGGCATAGGGTCACCCACTGAACAATGAGGAGAAAGCAACTTGAGGCATTTCTCTTTGTCTGTTCATAATATGATAATGTGAAAATTGCATCCGATCAAATCCAGAATCTCAGGGAATGTTCTAGACATCAATGGGGAGCTGCCTATTGATTTTGATGAAAGCTGGAAAAACCAGATTTCCACTAACATCACCATTTGGTCACGCAGGATACAGGGATGAGGCAGTGACCCCAAGGTTAGGGTTTAGCATGAGGGGTAGGTTAGGGTTAATGGACCCCTCTACCAACTCTGTCTGGCCCCCACTCTGGTCAGAACCCTATTATTTTGGTGAAAATTGGGAGTGGGAAAACCTGATTTGAATGAAAAATCAAGCTTTTCACCAAAATCAATAAGGATCTTGCCAGAGTCCCAGCTGTAGTGGGGGCAAAGGCCCAGCAGGGTACAGCTTGGTCTACATAAGCAACAAAATGTGCGACCCACTCATTATGTATCCTCACAACCCCCCTGTGAGGTAGGGAACCGCTGGAGTATCTGTTTTACGGCTAAGGACCTGAGGCACAGAAAGACCTGTGATGTGCCCAAGGTCACACACAAAGTCTGTGGCAGAGCAGGGATTGGAATGCAGGCCTCCTGAGGGCCAGGGAGACACACTAACCACTGGACCATCCTTACGCTCACAGGCAGACCCATGCTGAGTAACTGCAGCAGATGCCTTTGCTCTGATTGCCTTGCTTTTCACTGTGTTCGTTAGAAATGTTCTTTGGCCATTGTAGACTTTGGTGCATCATTTACTCTGTTTAGGACAATGGTAGAAAAGGAAATCATGAAATCACAGTTTTTGCTTCTGCTTCCAGGTGCCTATGTTGTTTGTTTTATCCTTGCTGTGCAGCTTGGATGGTAACTGTGGTCTTATTAATGAGTGCAGCAATGTCACACAGTATGAAACAGCAGTCTCTGAATGGAAAGCACTCATATGATGGTAATAGGTATCTGATGTTGGGTAATTCTCTAGTGGGGCAGCAGTATAAGCATGTTTTAGTAAATAATGCTTCACATTTATATCCATACTCCAAGAATCCTGAGGAATTTTACAAACATCAGTCAAACCTCCCAACCCTTTGGGCTACGAGATTAAATATGATTGTGCCCATTGTACAGATGGATAAACAGAGGGCTTGTGAGGCTGGCAGACCAGATGCCAGCTCTTGCCAAGGCTTTAGGCCTTAGCTGAGCACTAACAAATTCATTGCTGGAAAGCAGTCTGTTTCACCGGTGTGGTTAAGACTTATAACAATTGGACTTATAACAATGTAGTTAGTGTTTATACTTTATGAAATGCTTGTAAGTTGCTGCCTGCATTGCAGTGGCATAGCTAGGAGTGGAAATTTGTGTGGGCCCTGACTTTCGGGTGGACGGGCAATGACAGACTGAGCTAGCTCAGCTTCTCCCCCGACGCCACGCCCTCTTCCTAGCCCTAGTGCCTCCAGACACAGGGCTTCCCCAGCCGAGCTGGGCACGTGCATGCCTCACCTTGGGCAATCACCGCCAGCAGCTCCTTCTCCACCGGGCTCAGCTCACCTCTCCTGGGGGAAGTCGGGGCGCCTCCTCCTCGCCCTGTGCTCACAGGGGCCAGATGTGGCACTGCGCATTACTGAACCCGGCAGGAACCTGGTGCAGCACCCCCCACGTGCCTGCTACCCCCCTCCCCTCAGAGCAGCTGCCAGTGGGGGCCCAACCATTCCCCCTCCAGTGGCGGGGGGGAGACGCAGCGGACACCCCTGACTGCACACGGGGTTGATTTCTCAGCACAAATGGTCCATGTTGCGTGCTGCGTGGGGGAGGACCCAGGCCCCAAGTTCCGTTCGTGGGGTGGTGGTTCCCATCACCTCCTTTCCAATCCTCCTCCCCCCAAGCGTTAGCAGACAGATGATATGGCCGGGCAGAGGGGGGGCGGGGCGGCAGAACAGCTGGGACGCTAATGTGTCTGCAGCGCTGTCCTTCGCCGCTTCATTGTGTTTGGCTGCTGCATGCCAGCGTGTGCTCCTGCGGCCGGGCAGCCCCGAGAGGTAAGGGCGGTGGGGACCCTCTGGCCTGCGGCTCAGATAGTGATAAGGCAAAGCTGCTAGAGCGTAGCTTTCTGAAGAGCGGGCGCATAGGTCTGTCCAGGATTTCAGGTGCCCGAGTGATGCTCCGGGCCTCTGTGGCAGCACTGCACCCTTGCTCAGATTTGGGTAGGCCTGGATGCTAAGCGGGTGGGCTGCGGCCCTCGCAGGCCTACCTGTGGCTATGTCCCTGATTCATTGATCTCACTTACAATATCTTTATCACATGCTATAAGATAATACTTACGTTTTTGCTTTGTGACTGTAAAAACTGTTAGCTCCAAAACTGTGAACCAAGTTAGGGATTGTCTCCTGCCCATCAAGAAGGCCTATCAAGACTAAATGGGCCATTGTGGGACATCACAATACAAAGACTTTGTAAATTGCTCCTTCACACCCATGAGGAGGCTACATGCAAAAGGGCTCATCCCATCAGCTTGAATTCTGGAAGACGGAAACAAAAATAGTTGACAAGAAAATTGTTCATCTCTTTTGCTGTTTGGATTTTCACAGGGCTGGAGCTACAAAACAGAAGCAAAGGTTCCCAGGGTCAATCTGAACTAGCCCTAAAAGACATTAAGAGCTGACAGATTACTACAACTCTGTCACCTTTAAAACCATAGACTGTAACTCATTTGTGTATATGTTTGCCATACTTTAACCTTTAATTCTCTCATTTCTTTTTCCTAGTGTATAAATCTTTAGTTAGTTTATTACAGGATTGGTTACAAGCGTTGTTTTTGGTGAGAGATCTAAGGTACATTGACCTGGGGTGAGTGACTGGTCTCTTGGGACTGGAAGCAACCTGAATATTTTATGATCTTTGGTGTATATCAGCCAACTATCACTAAGTCCAGCTTTCCTGGGTGGCAAGATATATTGGAATGTCCAAGGGGGCTGTCTGTGACTCATGGTAAGACGGTTATAGTCCTTTGGGAGTTCATGCTAGTTTCATAGATTCATAGATTCATAGATTCTAGGACTGGAAGGGACCTCGAGAGGTCATCGAGTCCAGTCCCCTGCCCGCATGGCAGGACCAAATACTGTCTAGACCATCCCTGATAGACATTTATCTAACCTACTCTTAAATATCTCCAGAGATGGAGATTCCACAACCTCCCTAGGCAGTTTATTCCAGTGTTTAACCACCCTGACAGTTAGGAACTTTTTCCTAATGTCCAACCTAGACCTCCCTTGCTGCAGTTTAAGCCCATTGCTTCTTGTTCTATCCTCAGAGGCTAAGGTGAACAAGTTTTCTCCCTCCTCCTTATGACACCCTTTTAGATACCTGAAAACTGCTATCATGTCCCCTCTCAGTCTTCTCTTTTCCAAACTAAACAAACCCAATTCTTTCAGCCTTGCTTCATAGGTCATGTTCTCAAGACCTTTAATCATTCTTGTTGCTCTTCTCTGGACCCTTTCCAATTTCTCCACATCTTTCTTGAAATGCGGTGCCCAGAACTGGACACAATACTCCAGCTGAGGCCTAACCAGAGCAGAGTAGAGTGGAAGAATGACTTCTCGTGTCTTGCTCACAACACACCTGTTAATACATCCCAGAATCACGTTTGCTTTTTTTGCAACAGCATCACACTGTTGACTCATATTTAGCTTGTGGTCCACTATAACCCCTAGATCCCTTTCTGCCGTACTCCTTCCTAGACAGTCTCTTCCCATTCTGTATGTGTGAAACTGATTTTTTCTTCCTAAGTGGAGCACTTTGCATTTGTCTTTGTTAAACTTCATCCTGTTTAACTCAGACCATTTCTCCAATTTGTCCAGATCATTTTGAATTATGACCCTGTCCTCCAAAGCAGTTGCAATCCCTCCCAGTTTGGTATCATCCGCAAACTTAATAATCGTACTTTCTATACCAATATCTAAGTCGTTAATGAAGATATTGAACAGAGCCGGTCCCAAAACAGACCCCTGCGGAACCCCACTCGTTATGCCTTTCCAGCAGGATTGGGAACCATTAATAACAACTCTCTGAGTACGGTTATCCAGCCAGTTATGCACCCACCTTATAGTAGCCCCATCTAAATTGTATTTGCCTAGTTTGTCGATAAGAATATCATGCGAGACCGTATCAAATGCCTTACTAAAGTCTAGGTATACCACATCCACAGCTTCTCCCTTATCCACAAGACTCGTTATCCTATCGAAGAAAGCTATCAGATTGGTTTGACATGATTTGTTCTTTACAAATCCATGCTGGCTGTTCCCTATCACCTTACCACCTTCCAAGTGTTTGCAGATGATTTCCTTAATTACTTGCTCCATTATCTTCCCTGGCACAGAAGTTAAACTAACTGGTCTGTAGTTTCCTGGGTTGTTTTTATTTCCCTTTTTATAGATGGGCACTATATTTGCCCTTTTCCAGTCTTCTGGAATCTCTCCCGTCTCCCATGATTTTCCAAAGATAATAGCTAGAGGCTCAGATACCTCCTCTATTAGCTCCTTGAGTATTCTAGGATGCATTTCATCAGGCCCTGGTGACTTGCAGGCATCTAACTTTTCTAAGTGATTTTTAACTTGTTCTTTTTTTATTTTATCTGCTAAACCTACCCCCTTCCCATTAGCATTCACTAGGATAGGCATTCCTTCAGACTTCTCGGTGAAGACCGAAACAAAGAAGTCATTAAGCATCTCTGCCATTTCCAAGTTTCCTGTTACTGTTTCTCCCTCTTCACTAAGCAGTGGGCCTACCCTGTCTTTGGTCTTCCTCTTGCTTCTAATGTATTGATAAAAAGTCTTCTTGTTCCCCTTTATTCCCGTAGCTAGTTTGAGCTCATTTTGTGCCTTTGCCTTTCTAATCTTGCCCCTGCATTCCTGTGTTGTTTGCCTATATTCATCCTTTGTAATCTGTCCTAGTTTCCATTTTCTATATGACTCCTTTTTATTTTTTAGATCATGCAAGATCTCGTGGTTAAGCCAAGGTGGTCTTTTGCCACATTTTCTATCTTTCCTAACCAGCGGAATAGCTTGCTTTTGGGCCCTTAATAGTGTCCCTTTGAAAAACTGCCAGCTCTCCTCAGTTGTTTTTCCCCTCAGTCTTGATTCCCATGGGACCTTACCTATCAGCTCTCTGAGCTTACCAAAATCCGCCTTCCTGAAATCCATTGTCTCTATTTTGCTGTTCTCCCTTCTACCCTTCCTTAGAATTGCAAACTCTATGATTTCATGATCACTTTCACCCAAGCTGCCTTCTACTTTCAAATTCTCAACGAGTTCCTCCCTATTTGTTAAAATCAAGTCTAGAACAGCTTCACCCCTAGTAGCTTTGTTACTGCATTGGAGAAACCTAATTATAGAAAACACAACCCAGGCCATTTGGGGTCTCTGTCCGGCCTCTTGACAGTCTGCCCTGAAGGTGGCACTCACGGTTGTGAACCACTCCAGACAGTGTGACAGGGCTCATTCCTTCATTCAAAGTCATACAGAAAGACAGTGGCTGAGCTGGACGGAGGCTTGGGAATCGTGAGGCTATCTGTTCCCTAAGCTGAATAATGATAACACTCTCTCCCAGCCATTTTTGATGCGACATATGAGGTTCACGTTAGGTTGGAGGAGTTGGCTACAGACATGCCTATCACATGCATATGGAGAATCTTAAGCATTATCCCCGCTGAGTAATTTTGCCTACAGCTGGCTGTAATGTTGTGTTTCCTTAAGGCTGCCATGTGGCTGTAACGTGAGAAGGATAAACATTGCTAGTAGCTTCAATGGGTTGTACACAAACTGTTACAGGTTGTGGAGGCATTTGCTGGAACTTTGCCAATACAATAGTGTTGAGCCTGTTCTGTGCATGTGCCTGGAGTCATTTCCAGACACTGACTGTCCAGCCAAAAATATATTGGCAGCAGGTACAGGAGGGATTTCTTTCTTGTCTATCCATTCAGACGAAAGACTGGTGTGTCATTAGCTTGTCATGGATGATGCGCAATGCTGTCTCTCAGACCAAGGGAAGAGAGTGTGTCATCTCCTATATAAAATTCCCTCCAAGCATAGCTCCCTCTCTATCTGCCGCTTGCTCATCTTCATAGCAAAAACTTGTTAAAAGGTCTGAGGTTCTCCAAAAGCTTCTTGCAAAATGGGCCTTTGTAAGTCATCCAGAAAAAAAGGGGGGGAAATGTAGAGCTGGGTGGGAAACGGTTTTTCTATCCTGGGAAAATGTTCGATATTATAAAAATGTTTGAGTCCCAAAAAGGGACAAAAAGTTGAAATCTTGATAATTCAGTGAACCAAAACTCAACAAATATTTCAGTTTGGTTCGATCTCAATGTTTCAAATTCGATTTTGATCTTTTTATTTTTTTTAAAAATACAATAAATTAACTTACATTTGGAAATGAAAAGTCATTTCAAACGGAAAAAACAGAACTTTTTTTTTCAAAAATGTTGAAATGGGATTTTTCAACTATTTCAAAGCTTTGTTCAGAATGTTTTTGAAATGGGAAATCTGTCACCCTTTCCTGCAAAATGTTTTGGTTTTGATTAATCAAAAACATGTTGAAAAATTCCTGACCACCTCTAGAAAAAATGTCATTGTACCCAGCAGTGAGTATTACCTGACGCATCCACTGGGGAGATGGACTAGATTGTCTCCTATGGGGGCTTTCCTGAGGCTGTCCCCCCTGCACAGCAGCCTCCCAGCCAGCACACATCTAGCATTAGGGCTCTAGGCCAGCTCTGCTCTCAGACCAGGTGCATAGCTGGAGGGCATCCATAGGAAAGCAGGGTTAGAGCAGTCTCTGTGCCAGGCCCTGAACAGGGAATGCAAAGATCGTATAAAATCTCTACTCCTATCCCTCCATCTCTGCACCACGCTCGAGAACGGAGAAACGACTGAGAATGTGGCCCTCAGAACTAATCTCTCCCTTCGGGGTGGGGTATCCCATTCCATGAAGAAAGAGGGTTTTGCCCCAAAACTCTGAAAACTGCTAAGAAGTGAACATACATTCTCTGGCTACAAAGCTGTTGAATATTTACAGACAAGCATACATTAGCTGCAGGGTTAGGTGGGTGGGGAACTTATCATCACAAACAGTAGGGATACATTTGATCCTATGCTTGTTATGAGCATTTTGTTAATTAACCACACATCAATTATAACATTTCTGTGTTAGGATGACACAGGATATACAAGAATAGGGTTACCATATTCAAACATTTAAAAAAGAGGACACTCCACGGGGCCCCGCCCCCGCCCCCGGCCCCGCCCCAACTCCGCCCCGCCCCCGGCCCCGCCCCAACCCCACCCCTTCTCCGCCCCCATTCCAACCCCTTCCCCAAAGTCCCTGCCCCAACTCTGCCCCCTCCTCTGAGCACCCCGCATTCCCCCTCCTCCCTCCCACTCTGATCTTGGTTGGGGGTTGCTAAGTGCTTCCCTGCTCCCCACTCGCCCCGCAGCCCCTATGCCCATGCCTGCCCTGCTCCGCCTCACCCTGCAGCCTCTGCGCCCCCCGCCCCTGCAGCTTCTGCTCCCCCCCGCCTGCCCTGCCCCCTCTGCACACACACCCCCTGCAGCCTCTGCATCCCCCCCTGCAGCCTCTGCTTCCCCCGCCTGCCCTGCCGCCTCTACACACACACCCCCGCCTGCCCCCCTCCCCCGCTCACCCGGCAGAGGGAGAACTGTGAGCTCCACGTGGATTCCAACACTGCCGGCTGCTCTGTGGGGGAGGAGGGGGAGGGAGCGGGGGAAGGGGAGGGACTCTGGCTGCTAGAGGCCCTAGTGGCTGCGAGCGGCTTTCCATCAGGCCAGGCGTCCAATCAGCTGCGCCGCACTCCGCAGGAGGGGAAATCCCGGACATTTCTACTTAATTAGAAATCCCCCCCGGACGGCCATTGAAAAACCCGGACATGTCCGGGAAAACCCGGACGGATGGTAACCCTATACAAGAAATACCAGGAGAAAGGGTGGTAGGCAGCCACTCAATGGAGAGTGTGCAGTGATTACATGAAAGGGAAAGGAGACAATACAATGTAATAGCCAGTAGGTGTCGCTCTGCAGTTTTTAAAATGCACATTAAGATTAGTGTCATTGGGTCTGCTGATGGGCAACTTCTTAGAAAGGGGCTCTCATTTTTATCAAGAGCTGTTTGTATTAGGTTCAATTTGTCTTGGTCTTTTAAAGAAGAATCATTTGAATATTATAAGTGTGGGCATTTGAGAAGAACAATATCTTTAACTCCATTGCATTACATTCAATTGGGTTAGCAGAGTATTTTGGAAGCCCTGAATGGTGAATTCTTTAATAATGATAACAGGGACTACACCATCTAATGAGTACAGCTGGTGTATGTGATTTTCATGGGATGCTCCCTCTTTTGTTTACATTATCGTAGATGAACACATCCAAAAATAAAAATGATTGATCCTTTGTGTAAACTCCATAATAGAGCCCGCCCTCTATGACTTCATTTCTTAAAATGACAGTTCCTTTTTGCCAAATGTACAATAAATAGCACTCAATGTCACCACCTGCTGGCAGAATAATACCTAGCACTTTTCATCAGTAGATCGTAAAGCACTTTACAGAGGAGTTAAGTATCATTATCCCCGTTTACAGATGGGGAATAAATTTGGTCCAGCTCTTCAAAGATATTAAGGCACCTAACACCCATTGAAATGAGTGGGAGTTAGGCCCTACGTACCTTTGAGCCTCTGGGCCTACATCACTCCAATGATAAAATAGCATTGAAACGGATTGTTAAAATCTTTTACAGTCTAGACATTTAACTAGGAAACCATCCCAAGGGCATCACACCTACATAAAATCTTGTATATAAAAATATTTTGCCTTTATATGGTGTATTCTAGCAGAGGAGCACAAGGGAGTCCACAACCATTAATTGAGCTTTGCAAAACCCTTTTGGTATGCTAAGTGTTATTTTACCAGATGGGGAAACTGAGGCACAGAGAGCTCCTTGGGCCACCCATTCTCCACCCCCATTCGTTGAAATAAGTCTGATTTGTTGGATGAATACCATCGCCTTCTCAGTTTGTTTTGTAAAATAAAAAGTCTTGGGGACTTAAGACAGCGACTCTTAGTTCAGTAGAGAATTGTAGTGAAGTCAGTGAGAGTTGCTGGGTGCTCAATACTTCTGAATAGCTGGGAACTTATTTAGGGATCTAAAATACTGTTTCGGAGCCTAACTAGCGACACCCATTTTTAAAAAAGTCTTGCCCTATGTACTTAACTGAATCCCACATATTTTAAAAAACCTGGGCTCTTCTAGTCATGTTCCCCAAGAAGGTAAAAAGCAGCTACTCCAAATACAGGGGGAGCTCTTGGCTCATTGTTTGATTTTCATGTAAGCAAAATATCCCAGAAACTCTGTCTTACACAACCAGATTCAATAAATACAATGTGCTCTCGGCAATGAGCTCCATAATACAAAATTCACACTCAGCATCTGGAAATCAATTAGATGGGTTTGTTCAGACAGAAGCTAGTAGGGAGACCTGTTTCACTGAACATATCCCTATAGATGTATATTCCTGGGCGTCTCTGTATGCTAACACACACATGCCATGCCTGTACCGGTGTCAGCTGGATTCAGTACAGTGAGATAGAGAAGGAAAGGGAGATAATATAGAAGGTTCAGCCTCAAGGTTCCATACATCCTCTGCCAGCTTTATACTTTGAATTTTATAGCGAGGAAGTGGAAATGGTTGGTGGTGGGAGTGGAGGGGAGGATGCGGAAATGGGGAGGGAGCTGTTCCAGCGTAAAAGTTAAATTTGTCAGGCAGAATTGCTACTACATGCGGGTTGGACTGGGCATGTGTATTGTGTAAGGTCCATTGCTTCCAGACAGCCACATGTCTGAGGGTATGTCTACACTACGGGATTAATCCGAATTTAGATAATTCGAATTTGGGAAACAGGTTGCATAAATTCGATTGTGCGCGGCCACACTAAGCACATTAATTCGGTTTTTAACCACATTAATTCGGTGGTGTGCGGCCACACTACCCCATTAATTTAACCACATTAATTCGGTGGTGTGCGGCCACACTAACCCTAATTCGAATTAACAAAATCGATTTTGGCGCTACTCCGCTCATCGAGGTGGAGTACAGAAATCGATTTTAAGTGCCCTTTAATTCGAATTAACTGGCTCCGTTGTGTGGACGGGTTAAGGATTAATTCGGATTAACGCAGCTAAATCCGAATTAAAGTCGTAGTGTAGACCAGGCCTAAGTGGGACTTCTTGCCCCAATTCAGCAAGTGCCTCGTCACCTGAGTAATCCTATTGATTTCATGTGAGTGAGGATTTGCAGGATGGCAGAATAAACTTGATATGGGAGACAATGTTTTAGGAACCTAAATCTGTGTTTAAGGATTTGGCGTACCCCTTGCTGTTCACAGCAACATAGTGCCACCAGCTTAGAGTTACAGCGAGAAAATGGCAGTAATGAACATAGCAACGAACAGACGGAGGAGGCGTTGGCACACAGGTTCTGTGGGCCCTTTCATCCACATTTAGAAATAATACCCTGGCACCCTGCTCCTCCGAAGACACCAAACCCAGACAATTTCAGTGTTATTGGGACTCAGAAGAAGAGACTAATTTGCTTGAGGTGCAGCTAATGTGCTGTGGCAACCACCAGCTCACTTGTGTTTGGCTTTTTTTTATGACTGTAACTACTGCTGCCTGACTTACCCTGCCTGGGTGTAGACTGTCAAATACTAGTGCATGCACTGACGGAGGAAGCTTCATCTTGAAGAGCTTTGCAGAGCGGTGACTTGCTGGCTGCTTTTTTAAAGTGGAGACTAATCTACGTGAACGTCTCTTTATCACTAAATATCATTCTGGTCTGGCCAAGACAGAATGGTCTAGTGATCAGAACATGGGATTGGGACACGGGACTAAATTCTGTCTTGGGCCAATCACTTATCACTTCTGTGCCTTAGTGCTCCCAACTGTAAAAGAGTGATAATACTTCTCTGTTTCAGAGAGGTGTTGTGAGCTACTTGTATAGTGCACTGAGATTCTTAGATGAAATAGGCTATGTAAGTGCAAAGTATTATTAGGTTATTAGTAGGGCCCTACCAAATTCATGTCTATGAAAAGCGTCACGGACTGTGAAATCTGGTCTTTTGTGTGCTTTTACCCTCTATACAGATTTCATGGGGGAGACCAGCGTTTCTCAAATTGGGGGTCCTGACCCAAAAGCGAGTTGGGGGGGGGGAATGTTGTCACAAGGTTATTTGTGGCGGGGGGTCCGCGATATTGCCGCCCTTACTTCTGCACTGCCTTCAGAGCTGGGCGGCAGCTGTTTGCCGGGTGCCCAGCTCTGAAGGCAGCACCCCCCAGCAGCAGCACAGAAGTAAGCATGGCAATGTCATACGATGCAACCCTTACTTCTGCGCTGCTGGCTTCACAGCTGGGAGGCTGGAGAGTGGCAGCTGCTGACTGAGGGCCCAGTTCTGCAGGCAGCAGTGAAGAAGTAAGGGTGGCAATACCATACCCTGCCTTCCTTACTTCTGCGCTACTGCTGGCAGCAGCTCTGCCTTCAGAGCTGGACTCCCGTCCAGCAGCTGCTGCTCTCCAGCTGCCCAGCTCTGAAGCCAGTGCCACCGCCAGCAGCAGCACAGAAGTAAGGATAGCCGTACTGCAACCTCCCCTACAATAACCTTGCAACCCTCCCCCCACACACTCCTTTTTGGGTCAGGACCCCTACAATTACAACACCATGAAATTTCAGACTTAAATTGCTGAAATCATGAAATTTACGATATTTAAAATCCCATCACTGTGAAATTGACCAAAATGGACCATGAATTTGGTAGGGCCCTAGCTATTAGGGCTTGATTTCTGATCAACATGCATCAGATGTGGAGACAATGTGACTGCAGACAAGTTTAGGGACACAGTCACAAGGTTTAAGCCAAGAGATGCCCAAATTTGAACAACCAAAGAGGAGGGGTGTATCTTCAAGAACGTATTGATATGAGATGCTATGTGGATGCACTAAGCTGGATGGACCATGATCTCGTGAAGAACGGTGGTGGAACAAGGAGGTGCGGAAAGCAGTAAGAAATAGGAGAGAAGTCAGAAAGGTGAGGGAAAATGATCTTTTAGAAGAAGTGGTTGCCACTGTGACATATGGCAATTTCCTGCAATATCCTTGGGAGACCTTATTGAACTAAGTTTAAGTATCTTTGGGGTCCATTGTATTAATGAATGGTTTATGAATAATAGTGGGCGGGGATTATATGTACTCTCTCAAGGGGGGAGATGTGACAGATGTGATACCTGCGGAATATCTAGGGGGAGATGAGTGCAAATTTCCCACCTCCAGTTACGCAAAAACCCTTTTGAAGCTACACCCTCAGGAGTGAGCCACTGTCTTTGACCACCTGTTACATGAGGCCAAGACCAAAGGCCCAAGCTGTATAAAGGAGAGACTGAACTCATGGTTTTTCTGGTTCTGAATCTGAGACAGTAACCCTGTTGTGGGTTTTGAAGGAACGATACCCACCAGAGCCTGAGGTTGGAGTTGGGGTGACCTCTAGTAAGCTTTCTAGCATGGGTGTAGGTTCTTTCATTGTTAATATGTCTCTGTAATGCTTTCACCTTAAAAATAAATGAGCTTGCTTAAAAGGAGCTGTGTGGTAACTCATAACTGCTGGCAATTACACTGTTTATAGCCTTCAGAGAGAAAGCAAAGCACAGACAGGGGCTTTTAGGCAGTCTGGGGAACTCAGTATGCCGCCTGGAAAAAACCCTGGTCAGGAGAGAACGAGACCTGGGTCTCTGCCCAAGAGAGATGAGGGCTGAGGAGCCAGGAGCTTATAATAGGTGCCCTTGAGGGACTATGGAAGGGGACTAAAGATGCAGTTGCCCTGTACTGTGACAGCCACTTACAGCGCTTCCAAGCAAGCAGTTAGAAAAGTGAGACACCTAGCTTTAGATAAGCTGCGTAATGAGTTGAACAACTGCCCTACACTTGCCAAAAGGGAAATAGATGTGATTGTGAGGACAAGAAACAAAAGGAAGTAAGACAGATTGAATATGCCATTCATAAAGGATGAAGGGGGCAGATTGCTTGTGTCAGGAGACACGGTACATGGGCAATGGAGTGAATACTATTAGGGTCTGCTTAATGAGGAGAACCCTTTATATGCCATACTACCATTGTGGGAACCAATAATCACAGATGTTGACTGGTGAGAAGCAGATGTCACTGCTGAAGAGGGCACCTGGGAAAGCAGTAGGTCTGAATGAAGTCATAGAGGAAATGATCAAGGAGAGAGGTTAATTTACGGTGGGTCATATGAGTCCTGCATGCAGTGTGAAAGAGAAGGAAATCCCAAGAGCCTAGAGAAAGTCAACACTGGTACCAATATATAAATAAAATGGTGACCTACCCAACTGTTCAAAGCATCAGGGAATTAAGTTGCTGTACCACTTCATTAAACAGTTAGAGAGCATCATAGATAGTCACATTTGTCAAATAGGGGAGCAGTTTGGCTTTTGGATGACAAGATGCTAGAATGCTGGTGGAAAAGAAGCTGGAGGGAAACACTGAGCATGGATGGGCTTTCATTGATTTGGAGAAAGCTTTTGACAAAGTACCTAGGTGATGGCCTCTGCTATGATTCTATAGGGGTACCGGAGGCCCTTGTCCAGATGGTGATGGGTTGTCTGATGGTACTATGACAAAAGTGCAGATGCCCTTTCAAGGTGAAAGTTTCAAGGTGAAGGTTGGGCCCCATGAGGGATCAGCGCTTAGTCCATTACTAATCATAATTGTGATGGACTTCATGAGTAAGCAAACCCAAATGGAAGATGGTAAATAGTTGATCTATTCAGACAATATTGCACTAATGGCCGACAGTGAGAAAGATTTCGTCCAGGTGACTGATGCCTGGAGCAGGGAACTAACAAACTGGCCTCAAAATGAATAAAGAAAAGACTGAAGTCATGTGGGTGACATGCGCGGAACCAAGACAGATGAATATCCACATTGAGAGCTTGTGCCTAAATCAGGTTTCTGCATTTAAGTAGGGGCTGGTTAACAGCAAGTGGAGAAATCAACAGAGAACAGCAAGCCAGGCTGCTGAGTGTGGGGAAAATCAAGTGCAAGCTAAGTGGAGTGATTTATGATAAACAGATGCCCAGACTACTTGAGGAACAACTATACTAAATCACGGTAAGACCAGCTCATCTGTACGGATCAGAGACATGGTCAATCAAAGAGAGGCACTTAAGAAGACTGAAAGCCATTGAAACAAGATGTTTCAGGGCAGTCAGGGGAGATGAAATTGCAGGACCGCTTGTGGAATGATGAAATCAGGAGTGAGACCAAGATCTTCAGAATCAGAGAGAAGCTGCAAGAAAGGAGGCTGAGATGGTGTGGGCATGTGCAAAGGATAAATGAAGGGAATCCTGTTTGAGAATACAGTTTATGGGTGGAGAACAAGAGCACGACCAAGAAAACAGTGGCTAGACTGTATGTGGGAGGAAGGAGAGGATCTGGAACTGGCATTGGACCACAAGCCTGGAAAAGATGGTGTGACCCGTGGTGCCTGGGGCAGCTCTCACTGGAAATGCCAAGGACAGGGCAGGCTGCAAAAGGGAGAGCAAATACTCCCAAAACTGGTGGCTAACACTGAAGTTAAATACCCCGACCAGTCACAAACTGTGCTCCTGATTCCCCACACTGGTTATCAAGAAGCAAAAAAGAAATCACACAGCCCCCTTTATTGCATTCCAGTTCTCTGGCTCCCAGTCAGCACCTAGGTCCAGTACAATGAGAAGTTATTTAAAAAAAAACTCTGCTTACATATACAAAATGTTCTTCTGACCCCAAAGGGTCAGCCACATTACCAGGTCAGTATGGGTTTGGATCTTCCCCAAAATACCACACTGCAGCCAATCCTTTAGCGTCTAAAACTAAAGGTTTATTATAAAGAAAAAAGAAAGAACAAGAAGAGAAAAATTAAATGGTAGAACAGTCACATACATACAAAGACTTCAAAGTCCATATATCAGGTTCCTAGCAGTATTGGTGAGTTTGCTACAAACTGAAGCTCTGAACAAAGGACTGAATGACCTGTGGATGTATTCCAGGGGGACTTTCAAGCCAGCAAAGTTCCTCCAGAGGTAAGAAGCAGGACTGAAGACAAAATGGAGAAGATGCAGCTGCCTTTTATAGTCTTTTGCCATGTGGCTTGTGCTTCCTTTATTTCAAACACAAACTGCCCAGCACATGGCTTGGAAGCGTTTTCTATCCATAGGCATGCCCCGACATGCCTTGCTGACTCATAAGGTGTATTCTTTGCCTTCTCTCAATGGGTCTATTGTATAGCTGATGGTCCTTAATGGGCCATCAAGCAGGCTAGGCAGTGCTGATGCCAAACTGTCTGGGGATGTCACCCAGAAGCATAGCACATGTTTGAAATATAGACATACACACATATCTATAACTCATAATACAAAAGAGTTACAAACACATAAACAAGATGATCATATCTGGCAAATAACATTTTTGCAGATATCTTATATCTGGCATAACTCATTGCAATTTTACAATATTGGTATTCATAATATCCTAACATGTCACCCAGGTTCCATACAGCATCACAGATGGATTCAGTAACCTGACCCCAGCTAACTGGGAATAAGGAAAAGAAGAAGATTTCTGATCTCACTTACACTCTGGTCGAATTGAAGTCAGAAACCATTATTAAGCCATTATTTTTATCCTGAAAGATGTGTGGAACCAAATAAGAATCTTCAGGAACAGGAGAACCTGTAAGAATTAACACAGACGGTTGAACCACTTTGTGACTTAATAGCCAGATGCTTCTGTCCTTCAAGTCTCCATTTCTCAGAATCATTAACAAAATAATCGTGACGTGAAAAAATATATAATGGATAAATGTGGGTGATTGGGGTGGTGGGCTGATACATACAAACTCAAACTTAGACCTGAGGCAAGTGGTCAATGGAGTCGTATCTACGCACACCACATCTAGATTTAGCCCTCAGGAAAACAAACATATCACTGTAATTGTGCTGGATCTGGCATAATCAGGATGAATTAGCTTATCTATTTATGTTCCAACGGTGCATCTTGTCTGTTGCAGAGTGCTGTGGTTCAGTGACAGGTGGAAGGAGTTGGGCTTTTTGCTTGCTTGGTTACGTGGCATGCAGTTGGGTGTGCTCTCTGGCTGAAGTCACACATGCCTGGTTCCTTAAAGTTCTGCTAACACTGACTCTACCCTGCTCCCATTTGGTTGTATGGGCTGGTGCTCTCATTCCATCCATAGCAGGAGTCAGGGAATCTGCTGTGAACAGGACAGAGGAATGTGCCTCAGGGGTTTCAAAAATGCCATAAAAGTGCATTAGAGAGACAAGTTGCGTGAGGTAATAACTTTTATTGGCCCATCTTCTGGTGGCAAGAGAGACAAGCTTTCTAGCCACACAACAAGCCACCAGCATGCAGGCCATGCCCAGGTGTGTTTGTGTAACTGCAGCCTGCCAGTCACATCCTGGCTTTCACCAGCCTGGGTTATACTGCAGGGCCACCCCAACACACTCCCAGTCCTGCACTTTCCTCCAGAAATATATGTCATGTACTGCCCAATCCTCTCTGGGACAGCCCAAATATATTAAGTCAATTATTCCTTTAAGGGAATAATATACACTAGCCTGCTATTCCCAAATAAAGTTACCCAGGCACTTTAATTTAAACACACTGGATTAGATAACAATAAAACAAGTTTATTAACTCCACAGAGAGAAGTTATAAGTGAGAACAGGTAATCAGGCATAAAAGTCAGAAATGGTTACAAGAAAAATAAAGATAAAACACTTTCTAGTGTCTAACACAGGGGTGGGCAAACTACAGCCCAGGAGCCACATTTGGTCCTCCAGAAGTTTTAATCCGGCCCTCGAGCTCCCGCTGGGGAGTGGGTTCGGAGCTTGCCCTGCTCCGGCGCTCCAGCCCTTCTCTGTTCGGCTCCTGGAACCAGTGGCATGTCCCCCCTCCAGTTCCTATGCATAGGGGCATCCAGGGGGATGGTTGGGAACTGTGGCCAATGGAAGCTGCAGGGATGGCACCTGAGGACAGGGCAGCGTGCAGAGCTGCCTGGCCATGTCTCTGTGTAGGAGCTGGAGGGGGGACATGCCGCTGCTTCTGGGAGCTGCTTGAGGTAAGCGCCACCCGGAGCCTGCACCCCTGACTCCCTCCTGCGCCCCAACCCCCTGCCCCAGCCCTGATCCCCCTCCCGCTCTCTGAATTCCTTGATCCCAGCCCGGAGCACCCTTCTGCACCCTCAACCCCTCATTCCCATCCCCACCCCAGAGCCCACATCCCCAGCCAGAGCCCTCACCCCCTCCTGCACCCCAACCCCCAATTTCGTAAGCATTCATGTCCTGCCATACAATTTCCACACCCAGATGTGGCCCTTGGCCCAAAAAGTTTGCCCACCCCTGGTTTAACTTAACAAACTGTATTTGATTCAAGCCACACAGACACTGGGAGATCCCTCAGCATTGTTATGCTGGTCAGAACCAGGCCACAGGGGATGGTGTCAGCTAAAGGTGATACTGCACAATGCCTAGAGTAAACTTGTGATACTAGTAAAACCTTTAGTTGATGGGGGCTGCCATAGTCCCAAATGTACAGTGACTAGGGGTTCTGTCCCAAATGTACGACTAGTACTTTGCCAAGCGAAAAGCAACATGGAATTTATTCTCTCCGGGGGGAGGGAAACAGGCCTCCAGGCTGTCCCCCACTCCTCTCTGCCACCATGTGGAAGAAGGGAAGAATAAGATTAATAATATCTAGCTCATGTAGAACATCTCATCTATGGATGAACCCAATGGTGCCCATTCTCGTGGTTTTGATTATAATATGCTCTCTGATGTTTTAGTTAAAGCCCCAGCACTTGGGGACAAGTGATAAGATGTGAATCTCAGCTTTCGTTTAAAAAAGGAAGGCCCTCCGGGGTGCAAAGAAAAGCTTGAGAACATGACCCAAGTGCACCCTAAAATTCAGAAGCTAGAAGGCAAATCAGAAGAGCCCAAAACTTATTACACCTCTACCCCGATATAACGCGACCCGATGTAACACGAATTCGGATATAATGCGGTAAAGCAGCGCTCCGGGGGGGGGAGGGGGCTGCGCACTCCGGTGGATCAAAGCAAGTTCGATATAACGCGGTTTCACCTATAACGTGGTAAGATTTTTTGGGCTCCCGAGGACAGCGTTATATCGAGGTAGAGGTGTATTTTAAAAATCATATGATTTTTAAATCTCTCTCATGCCCATTTGGGGCCTGACTGAATGCTTGAGGTTGATAATGCTTGATCCCAGTCTCCTGAGTCCCAGCCCCAGTGCCTTAACCATTTGCTCACACTGCCTCCTACCTCCTATTGGAGAAAATCTGATAGCTCCAGTGTGGGTGGAGAGTAGACAGAGGATACAGACTGGAGAAAATGAGAGAAAGAGATTTGTGGGGTGTCAACATATTGAGGGGATGGGAACCCCCAAAACTAATGTATATTCTAAAATCAATTCTGTTCACATCTTTAAGAACATGGCTGTTTTATTTTGAAATGATGAAGAAGAAGACAAAGCATGTGAAACACTCTACCCTAATAAATATAAGAGGTGAGAAACCTGCATGTTTAAAGGTACCATGCTTACATCCTCAAGTAGTTGAACTTCTCCTTCCCCAGAAAAGGCAAATTCTGTTATGGGTGTATGTCTCTTGGATTATAAATATGTTCACTACAAACAGCACTTACCTACACACAGTATATTAGATTTCAATGTAAAGAGACAGTAGATGCATTATATCCATATGTTTATTTGCTCCTAACAAATGCCATTTCTTTACTGTGTAAATGATTATATCCTTTATTAAATGAATGTTTTGTGCAGAGACCGAAGAGGTTGAGAATGTCTCTTGCTGCTTTGCAAATACCCGTGAACTGAATACAAAGCATCCCCCTTCTTCTTTTAATATCAGTGCCTTTGATAAATTCCTTAATAGACAGTCACCCGGTTCCCCCACAGGAGAGATAAGAGTGTGCATATAATGGCGACATGAAGCAAACGATTAAAGAGGCCAAAAGGAAAATATTCTCAGTGCTGCGGTTTTGACACTGTGGAATTTCCAACAATGAACCTTGACTCTAAGAAATAATGTGTTCTGGCAGCTGGTGACACATGATAAGCAGCTGCTAGCACTTTGAATGGGTGGAAATGCCATCTACCTAGTGTACAAGGCAATGTATGAATGGTGATGGTAGTGCCTTCATTTGTGAACCTGCCTTTTCTCCGTCCCAAGTCAAACTATATATAAACACGAACTATTGCATTATATTGCAATATATTGGATATGTTTAAACTTACTGACACCAACTTGACATTTAAAGAAAATAGGACCCTTAAAAGAACCTGAAACCTGCTATTGCTTTTAAAAAAATCTACACAGGTATTTTGATTTTACAGGGATTAAGATGTGGTTTATGTGTCTCAAACAATTATTTGGCGTCTCCTTCACTACATCATAGTGGGGGAAATTGTCATTTTACTTAGCTAAAGAATCTGGTAATGAGTTTAAGAACAAAGGGTCTGATCCTTATCTCCCTCACACAGGGTTTGCACAAGTGTAACTGTTGAGTTACTCCTAGATCATATTGCCAGCATGAGGAAAGTCAGAATCAAACCCAAAGCAATTTCGTGTGGATAAAGCTTAAGGCGCCTATGATTTGCAGTATTACGAGATTGGAGCTCCAAGGAAAGGCTTAGAGGATATTGACAATTGTTCATTTTCTCCTGTGGCCAACTTTCATTTCCCTTAGATATGGCTATGGAGAGGGAAGTGAAATGGCTTTTCAAATGTTCCCCTGCCCTTCAGGGTAAAATTGCAAGCTTTAGAGGCCAGATTAAAAGATCCAGTAAATTGACTCAATAAAATGGAATTCCTGCTGATACTGAGAACTTTCAGATTGGCTTGCTGCTTTTGGCCAACTCCGCCATTAATCCTAGACTATCAGACTAAAGACTGCGGGGCTGCATCATCACTGGTAGCACTTTGAAAGAGATGAGAGGCCAAGAACATGATGAGGCTAGTTTGTGGCTAAATTAGCATCTTTCATACAACTGTGTGTTAATCCTGCTGGCTGTAGCGAAGAAGCCATCTTTGCCTTTTTCTACCTCTTTTTCCTTTTCCACACACAGGAAGATGCTTGATGTGAAATCATGGCTTTGTTGAAGTCAAGGGCAAAACTTCCACTGTTCTCAATGGAGCCAGGATTTCACTCCAGAAGAGCCATTTCCAAAGCCCAAACCAGGCCTGATCCCTGAAGTTAGTTGTATGTCGCCACAAGGAATGCTGACAGCAGAATAACAAATCCAGGTCCCGGGAGAGGCCACTGACTGCTTTGTAAAAAGGCCTTATACCCAGGCCATAGGCTGGGGACTGTTTCGTTGCAGGTTTGAATGTAGCCAGGTCTAGTACCCGAGATTTTGATCAGTAGTTTTGCATTCCTCTCCAGACTACTAAACACTCAGGCATATAAAGCATGCTTCTCAGTTAATTTCTCCAAGGATCTCAGAGCATTTTACCAACATTAATTAATTAATCCTCAAAACAACACAGCAAAGCAGGATGGCCTGTAATGCAACTTGATTGGGCCCTATAGATGCTCATTCGAAGCTTAAATGATGCTGTGCTTTAAGGCAGAGGACAAATTTAAGTTTGAACTTTCGGTATCTGATCCTTTGCTGGAGTAAATCACCACAACTCCATTGATGTCAATGGAGCTATGCCAATTTACACCAGCTGAGCATGTAAAGTGATGGTTAAGGTCCTCATTTCTGAACTCCTAAGAGCTTGATTTCTTAGCCTTAATGTTGCATTAATGGTTTCTTTATTAGCTATTGTTTCTAGACTCCCTGTTCTGACTTTGCTTTTGTCACACTGGAAATGCACCATGCCATGGTGACTGAAATATCAGAGACACAAGGTGAGTGAGGGAATATCTTTTATTGGACTTCTGTTGGTGAGCGAGACAAGCTTTTGCGCTTACACAGAACTCAAATATCAGAGTGAATTCTCACTATCTACAAATTATTTTTGTTTAAAAAAAAGTATGTTGAAACAAAATCTTGTGACAAAAAGTATCCTCAAGAATAATGGAAAGTATAGATGTATCATTGCAAATAACAGATGTTAACGTGCAAGTGCGCATTGATCTGATTCTCTCTTGGGTTCTTGCTCATGGTCAGAAATTGCTCCTATTGTGTTTCTGTGGTTTGTGACATAGTAGAGATTGCAATGAGAGATTTATATCCACTCTGGGAACCTCAGTTATCATATATGTGCCAGATTTCAGGCTCTAAATTTGACTGATTTCATAATCGTTATAATCTGATGAGAGAAGGTCTCTGGATTCTAAATGACATCCAATAAAAGGAAACTGGAGTGACTAGTCACAAAACTATAAGGCCTGATTCGATGCAGTCACTAAACACTATGTGGGATAAGACCCTTAGCTAAAGAATTATGTGTATATTAGAGAAGGAAATTTCAGAGCACTTTATAGAAATATCTTTCTCTGTTTCAGTATTTCAACAGGTCTCTTTTCTCTCTTGGCAGGTTCCCATCTTAATAATACTTACCAGTAAGGCTTTATTCACCCCTTAGATGGTAAAAAAATCAGACTCTATATGAAAGTTTTGGACATTTTGGACATTTTGTAAAGAAACAAACACATACTGTGTCTACAATTATTTTCATTTTAGGTTAAGGAAAAGCAACAAGGAAGAACAAAAGTAAGTCTTCTCCATTACATGCTATGGCAACTCTGAAAATGACATCTGAACTTTGCATATAGGTAGAGAACTTATAAACGTAAAGGTGTGGTGCAAAGAAAAAGCTGCATCAGCTTCATAGCCACATACACACCAGAATCATTTGTAAGTTCTACAAATTTCCTTTACATTTGCTTTGGCTAATTAGTGATCTGATCTATGTCTGTATATATGTAAATAGTTAGCAGATAAAGTGCCAGTAGGTGGCACTCAAGAATTGTAGCACCGTTCCTAAGTTTTGTAGGACCAAAAAAACTAGTTGTTGTGCATTGGAAATGGCTTCCTCTCTGCAGCTCTTTACATCAGCTCTTAACAGTAAGCTGATGTTTTAACTACTGTTTAACTTTTCTCAAATTATAGAACTTAACTGTGAAAAATTCTAATTTCTAGTGTTTTCTAATTAGAAAGCAGATTTTTTTTTCAATCTTCAGGGCTGATTCCACAGAAACAGCCTGTGCAGACTTCTTAACTATATACTTTGCATAAATTAAGATAAGGAGGAATAATTTCTGTCATTATAGTGAGATAAGCAAAGTTTTACATTTCTAGTGTGTTATTCTCCCCCCTCCCCTCCTCACATACCCCCTTTTGCTCCTGTCAACAAGACAGCCTCTGCTATTCAGGTAGATGTCTTCTTTCTTTCTTTCTTTCTTTCTTTCAAAATCGAAAGCCAGGACATTCATGGCAACATTTGTAGGATTACAAAATTCTCATACAAAAGAGAAGAGAACAGAAGTGACATGATCACAGTCTATATGTAGTAAAGTGGTCATCAAGTGATCATCAATACTCAGAGTATTATGTGTTGGAGCTATGCGCCACTCCTTCCTTTCTTCATGTTTAGCTAGTGGCTGTTCCTCCCCACTTTGTTGTGATGTAGTTATATAAAGCAGCAAGTTCCCAGCCTTCACTCCTGTGAGTAGCCTTATTTTTGTTGTACTGAGCAGCACCTTTACAAAATATAGGTATAGACCTGATCCCTTTACAAAATTATAGGTATCTACATGGGGAGAAGATTTCTGATAGTAAAGGGCTCCTTAATCTAGCAGATAAATGCTGGTGGTTCATGGACCATGGTTTGAGAACCAGTTACCATTCTAGATTTTTGAGACAGAGAATGGCTGAAAGTTCTGCTTAGCTATCTTTCTTTCCAGTGCAGTGTGATTGTCGCTACATGAGACCTAGTCACATTTTTTCTACAGATCCCCGGAGGATGTAGTTTTAGAACATGGTTATTGTGTGAGTGCAGACAGTGCCTGTGACTGCCTTGTTTTTCCTACACTTCCTTACAATGACTCAGACCCAAATCCAGATCTCATAAAAAATATTTCCCAAACAAGAAATTTCCAGGAACTGCCCATTAGCTCCCATGGGTCAAATAATGACATTACAAGAATATATTTGTAGTCACCGTGTTGAATGGTGACTGGCAAAGCTGCAAACTTTATGTTATTTAGTAACTTGTGGACTATGGGTAAAAGAACTGTTTCCCATTACATGACCCATTTCTCATAAATTCTAGCTTGAAGCACTTATTATCTTGTGTTTCAATCAGGCTTTTAGTTCTGTATGTACAGTTTTGAGTAATGATAACTAACAGGCTAGGCCACCTAGTGTGTCCTCAGTTGGCCTGATTCTGATTCACACTAGTTTTACACTGGATATCTACATTGACTTAAATGGAGTTAATCCTGATTTACACCAGCATGAGAGCAGAATGAGCTCCTGAGTCTTTAAACTAGCAGAAAGAGCATTGAACACAGCACTGGGTCTACTTTTTTAATATGGCTCCTTCCATAGCGTTGGCCGCAGTTTTCTCCATCTATAAAATGGAGAATGTAACATCTACCAACCGTACAAAGGGCTTATGAGGACTAATTAGCAGATGTTTGTAAAGTGGGGTGGGGGTTATGTTTATTTTTCTTTTTGCTGAAGTTGAACCATGTAGCTGCTGTTTAGGGCCAAAGTCTGTGTCTCCTAGAACACATAAGAAATAAGTGAGGTTTACTAAGCTCCATGCGTGGCTACCTATGCAGTTATACAGAACAAGGCAGGCAAACATAGGCCCCATTCTGCTCCCATTGAAGTCAATGGCAAAACTCACCTTGACAAAACTTGGATCAGGATTGGGCCTAAAAAGTCTAGCTCCCCACTGACCACTTCTATAATTTACTCTCTGGTTGCCTTGACGTAGGAACCCTATTCTCCCTCCTTCTACATCCACTACTGCCCTCCGCCCCCCCAATCCCATCTCCAGTTAAATGAGCACTCACCTGGGAACAAAATCCCTTTTCACCGGACATGCCTTCCAACTTCCCGTGTTTTCTTTGCTCACCAGATCCTTGCCCCATATATCACTGCCATCAGCTAATCTGTCTCCAGAAGATCTTTCCCTTCCACACTCAAAACTGTTGCTATCTCAATACCCTGATGGGAAAGGAAATCTTTGTTTGAGGTGCGGAATTGACACTTGGGGATGTGTAATATCCCAGACTATAATGGGTGCCAGAATGGATCCCATTCAAAAGTGGCACTGTGCCAACACCCAGTCCAGCAGCAGATGGGCTCGGAGTTCCATTAGGTTCATGTGAGAATGATGCAGTGGGGAATCACCAGTTGACTAGCCAGCCTATTATATTGAAACCAGGACCAACCCCCTACTGAAATAATCAGCAGGGTCACCCCCATCCCAGAGAATAGACCCCAGAATTGCAAATCAGCTATGGGCATTTTCAAGAGGATGGGACCAGATCTGCAGTTAGGGATAGACTTAGCAAAGCACTTAAGCACATGCTTAACTTTAAGCATTTGATTTAATCCCATTGAAGTCAATAGGAGCTACACATGTGATTGAGTGCTTTACTGAAGTAGGACCTTAACTTGCAACTGGGACTCCCTAGTAAAACCTGTGTGCCCCCAAGTGTCTAACTTCCTGCATCTGATACCTCACTGTAAAACTGTGCTGTAGAGTACAAAATTACATTGGCTGTATTCTGGCTTTTCAATGACTTTTTCATGTCAGGGTAACCACCCATCCCTATTTTAAGGAGCATCCTCTATTTGATGACTAATCCTGCATCAAGGATGTGGTTTGGCCTTTATTTCATCACAGCTCATGCAAAGGGTCAAACACTATAATACAAAGAGAGAAAGCCGCACGAGGCAGCAGCAGAGATGGCTGTGAAGATAATGGAAGAACAATAGCTAGACAGTATAGGGAAGCATCTGTGCAAAGGTGAGAGAGACCAGCCAGGAGAGACTGAGAAATGCTGACCTGTGGAGTTTTACTAGTGATTTGTTGTGTAGGAAACTTTCCCAAGATGTATTTCAGGGTATTGCATGCTCCACAGATATATATGGCAGCATTTCCAATAGCCAAGAGTGGTTAATAAATATAATGCTTTCTCCCTCTTCTTTTCTCTGACCTTTAGATCAAGAACTAACCCAGCAAAGCCAGCGAGAGAGAGGGTAAGAAGAGCATTTTTGGCAACAGCAACCTCTTAATATGCCATATTTAATGGTAGTAATAAGTACACATAATCCCAGGATCTATACAGGTCTTTTCACTGGGAGGCTAATTTGCATCTCCCTTGGATCTCCGACCTTAATTATCTTTTTTTTTTTTTTGCTTTATTTATTGTTGGGATGAGTACTAAGGCATTTCCTCTGCCAAAAGAGGCTGAATGACTATCACCACTTGATTACCGAACTGGGCCACATTTGAGCACGCCAGTTACCAAGATTCCTGGAAGGCTAGTGCCAAGCAGGAAGTGAAGTGTTGGGGGCACAAAGCTGTGGCTTTGAATGTCTTGAATGTTTTTTTTTTCTGCCATAGTTCTCACAGCATTTTGTAAACTGCAACCGAGAATAGCTAGCTGTTCCTTGTGAATGACTGGATGGAGTCAAAATAGCAAAGGCTGGAGTCTGGAGTCATAATAATACTCTTCTGAGGCAGCCTTTATCTGTGAAGTATTTTACAAACATTAAGGGCTTATTCGTGCCAGGAAGGCACATGCCTGGGAAGGGGGAAGGGGGGTGGGAAGCACTCTGTGAAGGAGTCCAATTCTTCCTGGAGTTTCCATAGTGATGTGCTGACAATACATTACCAAGGTCTTATGGGAAAAGGGTACATTGGCTTGAAAAGAAGAGGGGAGGCTTGAGAGCCGATTCATTGTTTTCAGAGTTGCTTCGTTGTCCATAACTGAAGAGGGGAGGGCACCAGAAATTGGCTGCCAAACATAGATTAGGCTTGTGCGGGAAATGTTCCTGTAAAACATACCAAGTGTCTGAATATACTGCACAGCAGCCAGTGTGTAGAGCTTGAAGAGAGGGTTGGGGGTGAAGAGCTTGTTGAGGGTCTGGGTAGATATCTCCATCCTGGTGCAGCGTGACTCTCGCTCCATGGCTGGCTAGCACACGGGGGAGTACAAAGGCCACATCTACTATCTGTTGCTTTTGGAGTGGCTTGTATTATGGGGGTGGTGCTAGGAGAGAGCAGTCTATGTTGGGGGGGCAGGACATTGGGGACTGTGATTCATATTTGTGGGGGGGGGGCATGGCTTCAGTTCTAGAGCATGACCAGACACAATCTGTCCCTTCACAATACACCTGTGAGGTAGCACAGAAAAGTTAAGTGACTTGACCAGGACCCACAGGAAGGCGGCCACAGAGCCAGGGAAAAACCCAGGTCTCCTGACACCCAATCCTGTGCCTTGACCACAAATTCATCCTTCCTGTAATAAATGTGATAGTGTCCAAACAAGACTGTGAGAAATGTGTCCAGCATAAGTTACCCAGAGGCAGCTGATTCAGTGTGTGACAAGAAACCACACTCATTGTGACTGGCCTCATGGCAGTACTGTAAATGAGAATTGCTTTCAGTTTCATTAAGGACCAGCCAATCGTTTCCTCATTTATTGATGGTGGGTTTACTGAGGGAAGGACAGGGTCCAAAATATTTGCCATGGAAACAGAGATAAAGGGTAAAGTGTTACAGCACCTTATCATCCAGCTGCCGCAAGGTACAGCTGAGTGCTACTAGCCAGGGAGAAGAGACCCCGGGCTCTGCAGCAGAGAGGCTAAAAACAGCATGAGATTGTGTTTGTGGGAAGGGCACCTGGGAAGAAAGCCAGGAATTGGGAGGGGTCATTCAAATAGTTGCCATTTAGGACATCCTGACAAGGGTGAATTAGCTCAGCTTTTGGAATATTTAGATTTGAGCAACTCAGGATACAGCCTTGCCAAGGGAAATGAGTAACAACTATGGAAAGTCATATGGCTTCCATAAGAGCAGGAAAGGCAAAGATAAA
>NW_020664393.1:65753288-65775070 GCF_002925995.2 Terrapene triunguis | reverse complement strand
GGGGGGAATTGCCAAAAAGTTGGACATGTCCGGGAAAATAGGGAGGGAGGGGTCGTGGGGCTTGGGTCCGGGCTGGAGTTGCTGGGTCCGGAGCCGGAGCCACTGGGGCCGGCGGATGCTCGGCTGACAGCCGGCACCGCTCACTCTGCCAGGGCCGGGCCGGAGCCGCTCAGCCGGAACCAGGGCCCGAGCCGAGCCGGCCGGAGCCGCTGGGACTGGGGCTGCTCGGCCACCAGCCGGCGCCGCTCGCCCAGGGCCGGGGCTGGGCCGAAGCTGTTCGGCCAGAACTGGGGCCTGAGCCAAGCCGGCCGGAGCCGCTGGGACCGGGGCTGCTCGGCCGCCGGCCAGTGCCGCTTGCCCAGGGCCGGGGCTGGGGCCGGGCTGGGGCTGACGCGCTCGGCCGGAACCGGGGCTGGCGCCCCAGGGCCCGAGCCGAGCCAGGTCGGAGACACTGGGGCCAGAGCCTCTTGGCCGGGGCCGGCCGCCGGAGGGAGCCGCTCGGCTGGGGGTGCCGGACTGGGCCGCGCCTCCTCGTGCCCCCCCCCCTCAGCCCCAGCCCCAGCCCCATCTTACCTGCTGCCTGCCTGCTTCAGGCTTCCCGTGAATCAAATGTTCGCGGGAAGCAGGGGAGGGGGAGGGGGAGGAGCAGGGGGGCGAAGCGTTCAGGGGAGGGGGCGGAGTTGGGGTGGGGACTTTGGGGAAGGGGCGGAGTTGGAGCAGGGGCGGGGCCCCGTGGAGTGTCCTCTTTTTGGACACTTAAAATATGGTAACCCTAATACAGGGTGATAGTTTCAGAAGAACAAAGGTTGGCCTAACTCTGCTCCCATTGAAGTCAATGGTAGAACACCCATTGACTCCAATGCTGAGTGCTTTTTGAAATCTCAGCCAGGCTATAAAATGCTATTTTTGGATTTTTAAAATGAAAAACACTGTATAAATAGAAGGGATTGTTATTAGAAGCAGACCTGCCTACCTTTTCTCATGCATCTGCATTTTTTCCAGAAATATTTTAATATACATCTAAACAGAAACGTTTTAATTTTGCATTGAATAAGCTTCCTTGGTTTGTTTACAATCAGTGATCCTTTGTTTTCCTGACAACTGGCCAACCTAATTTAAATTATTGGAACGAACACACACACATTATTTTGATTTTCTTTGAAAGATTGTGAGCACTCCAAGCAATATTTAAGAGCACTTCTGCCACTAGCTTTTAGGAGGAAGCTTATCACTCTAAAATGAATGGATTAGAATATTTAAAAAAAAATCTTTAGCTAGATCGGAAAACGTACTAAAAAGGAAGAAACATCTTGAAAGAGAAAAAAAGATGGATCAGATCTGAAAAGGCCAACTACTGCTTCTACAATTGTAAGAAAGGCTGATTTCCCTCCAAGCCTGTAATTCACCTCTTCCTTTGGCTATGGTTATGACTAAAGGGAAGGCAACCATCCAAAATGAGTTTCATCTCGGTGGATTAAATGGGCTCGAAAGGAGGCTCCATTTGCATTCATGAATCTGTAATTCCACATGCTGCAGGGGTTTCAGACATAGTACAAGGAATTGGTATATGCTCTGTGGATTCTCACTACAGCTCCTTGCACACGTTTTGATTACTTCATAAAAGCAAATCCCAGTGACCCCAGAAATTACCCTGCCCAAGTAAAATGGTGCATTTATAAAACTGCACAATAAATAGGTCATTAAAGCAATGTGGTTGTACACAGGCTCAGTTTCTAGTTTATTGAGGGATGGTCAGATTAGCTGCTTAGCTCTTGCCTGCACTGGGGAAATTTTCTGCTGTTGCTAATACCAGTTCAGCTGAGCCATGTCAGCACCCTTGAAAGCTCTCGAATAGATGGAACTCTGGCTGCCAGCACCACTTCCCACACTATGATGCTGATTCAGCAAGGTATTTAAGCATATATGCAATGTTACGCAAATGAGCACTCCCATTATTTAAAGTTAGCCACACACTTAGGCCCTGATTCAGAAACGTACCTATGTTCATTTGACTTGCTCCCAGCTTGGTTCGATGGCGTGCTGGAGAGTCTGCACTGGTGGTTTCAATCAGCTACACAAAGCACAGTCAGTTCTTCTGCAGTGGATAAGAGAGCGTGGAATGAGTCCCAAAGTAGAACTTTAGCAGGGTTTGTTGGTTCCTGCATGGCCCAGAACATGCTACGAACACCATTCCTGCTTCCTGGTCTCTGCTGATAACATCTGGGAGGCTGAGCGGTAGGTCTGTTGGGTTTTAAGAGGGTTTCCAATGTGGGGACTGATGAGCTCCAGTCAGATGCATCTTTCTGTGGTCTGTGCATCACTTGGTCTCTTACACATGTTGGTCTCCCATGCTATAAACATCATTAACTGGGCTTAATTATTGGTACTGTTTTGTTGCATTTACATTAAAGGTCTGATCCTCTAGTTTATTTCACGTGCGTTGGTTGCAATGGAAGTTTTGTGTGCAGAAGGACTTCAGGATCAGGCCCTATACGCTCTAGGGTGACCAGGTGTCCGGTTTTCTACTGGAACACCTGATCACTGACCGGGCCGATGACTGTCTGGTTGGCGGCATTGCGTAGTAGGGTTGGCAGGCTCCCTGCCAGCCTTCACGCCACACAGCTCCTGGGAAGCAGCCGGCATGTCCCCCTTTTGGCTCCTATGCATACGGGCAGCCAGGGGGCTCCACACACTATCCCTACCCCAAGCACCACCCCCACAGCTCCCATTGGCCAGGCACCACGGCCAATGGGAGCTGCGGGGGTGGTACCTGCGGACAGGGCAGCGTGCAGAGCCACCTGGCCACACCTCTGCGTAAGAGCCGGAGCGGGGACATGCTGCTGCTTCCGGGAACCACCTGAGGTAAGCGCCTCCCAGAGCCTGCACCCCTCACCCCATCCCATGCTCCAACCGCCAGCTCCAGCCCTGATCCCCCTCTTCCACCCTCCAAACCCCTCAGTCCCAGCCCGGAACAGCCTCCTACACCCCAAACACTCATCCCCAGCCCCTCTCCAAAGCCCAGACCCCTCACGCCCCCCCTGCACCCCTGCCCCAGCCCTGATCCCCCTTCCGCACTCCGAACCCCTCGGTCCCAGCCCGGAGCACCCTCCTGCACCCCAAATCCTTCATCCCTGGCCCCACATCAGAGTCTGCACCCCCAGCCAGAGACCTCACACCCCCTCAACCCCCTGCCCCAGTCTGGAGCCCCCTCCCGCACCCTGAATCCCTCGTTTATGGCCCCACCCCGGAACCCATACCCCCAGCCTAGAGCCCGTACCTCCTCCCACACCCCAACCCTCTGCCTCAGCCCAGAGCCCCCTCCCACACTCCAAATCCCTTGGCTCCAGCCCTGAGCCCAGAGGCCCCTCCTGCATCCCAAACCCCTCATCTCTGGCCCCACCCCAAAGCCCGCAACCGGAGCCCTCGCTCCCTCTTGCATCCCAACCCACTGCCTCAGCTTGGAGCCCCCTCCCGCACTCTGAACTCCTCATTTCTGTCCCCATCCCGGTGCCCGCACCCCCAGCTGGAGCCCTCCCGCTCCCCAGCCCCCTGCGCCAGCCCAGTGAAAATGAGTGAGCGAATGAGGGTCGGGAGAGAGAGCGATAGAGGGAGGGGGAGATGGAGTGAGCGGGGGGGTGGGGCCCCGGAGAAGGGGTGGGGCATGGCTGGGGCAAGGGTGTTCGGTTTTGTGCGAGTAGAAAGTTGGCAACCCTCGCTCGTTCGCAGCCTTGATTTAAACCATTACAAAGCTGTTCCTTTCGTTGAGGATCACCAAATTGAAAGTGCAACACTGGATGAAGCCATTGAATGAGAAATGACAGTTAGTTGAATTACTTGACTCTAAAGGAAGAGAGATAAGAAAAATAATGCACAATAAGCAAGAGCAAAGATACCACTTTTCCTGCACTAACAATAACTTCTTGGCAAACACTCTCATTTTGAAGATTTCCAGATTCTCTTTTATTTTGTAGAGGATTTTCAGACGCTTACGGGATGCAGAAAGCTGTGAAGAGATGGCAGTGTCGCTCAGTGACTAGGCCCTGGAGTGGGCCTGGGGGCTGTTCCTGGCTCTTTTCTTGACTCTGTGCTTTGACCGGGACAAAGCATCAGTCCTCCCCGTCAGGAAAAGTGCACGACCCTCTTATGCCATTAGCGACAAAGTAGAGTGACCATATTTCCTTAAACTGAAAACAGGACACTGGGTACGTGCTCAGGGGAGTTTACTTACCGTATGCAAAAAAGATAAGGCAGTTTCATATATTTTATCTATATGTTCATATATTCTTTTTAGTTTCATATATTTTACTTACAATTCAGTAGTCACTGGCATTGTTCCTTGTCTTGCTGCTGTTCTTCAGGGTGTGAAGCCACACGGGACTGCCCCAAGCCCTGCTAGGGTTGCTGTTGGCCCAAGCACACTGCGTGGGGCTGGCACAAGCTGCCTGGCATTGCCACTGGCATGAGCTCTGCCACAGGGGTCTGGTCCAAGCTACCTGGCATCACCACTTGCCCCCCCCAAAAAAAACATTCCTCTGCGCCAGCCCCACAATTTGAAAACTTCTGGTTTATGATGTTAAGTCACCACTTAACTGATCAAAATGCTTTTTTATTTTTTACTGTATCTTGGACAGTCTGAATAATAAAAAAAATGATTTTCTTATGAGTAGAATAGTCTATTCTGAATAGCATACAAGTCATCAGTCGGCAAGAGCAAATGGGACAAATGCCCAGTTTTGCCAAAAAAATCGTGACATCTGGGACAGAACTTAAAAAGGGGACTGTCCCAGCCAAAATGAGACGTATGGTCACCCTACTAGAAAAACACTTTTAAATAAAGGTTCAAGCCAGATGTTAATAGCCCATTTGTAACCCTCCTTTGAAAGTAACTTTTGCCAGAAAGAAATACTGCAAAAGATCTAGTTTGTGACTACATTTCCTTTTAACATAATTGTGAATATTTCAATAGCAAGTATTTATTTCTAATAAAACCAAAAGCTTCTTTCTTTAGAATTAAGCTAGTTTTTTTAATCTCTTGTGTAATGGAGATCCATACTTTTTTTTCTTCTGACATCACTCAAATTGTTGTCATGTAAATTACTCCATAGAAAAAGGTTGAGAGAAAATAATCTTTTGAGGAAGATTGCTGCTTGAAAAGCATATATTAATTATAATAATTTGATCAAAAGCATAAAGTGCTCAATCTAAGAACCTATGCAAGTATAATAATTCAATTCAAGAACTTGATCTTTCTTTGCTGTTCATATCTGCTACACTATTGTTAGAAATGTATTACTAATTAATCTGCTAGTACAGTTTTCCAGGACATGACCCAGTTGGCCACTGACAGCACTTTGCAAAGGAGACATCAATGTGTATGCTGTCTAGTGAAATCTGGACCATTGATCTCACCTTTGCTTTTTCACTTGATGATAAAACCAATTTTCATTGGATATAATGTTCTTCATCACGTCCTTTCTTAAATTGCTGAGGTGTTGCTGTTTAATGGGCTGCTTAATGAAGTGGCTTCACTTCTGCGATGGGTGAGTTATCTATATGGGAGTGATCTGGACCTCACTGAAGTAAATGGGAGTCTTTCCATTAACTTTAATGTGTTGTAGATCAGGCCCCATATTTCCAGGTGGAAAACTTTGTTTGCACAGAATTGTGAATAGATATGTTGTTGAAAATGTTTTCATTTTTAAAGTATGGAAATCTAGAGTTAAGCTTAAAGGAAGAAAAACCTGGACATTTTAGAACAAAACAAATACCCGACAGTCTGGAAAGGTTTTTAATTTAACCTTAGCTCTGCTCACTTCCTCTTGTTTAATCTTTTACTAAAGGTTGTGACAAGAAAGAAAATTTCAGTCTTCTGTGCTGTGTCTATAACTATATATGTAACTACTATGGTACGCTGGGATCCTCATAGTATAGATAAAAGGGACTACGCTATCATTTAACTTATCTGTCCCTCAGTTTGCCCATCTGTAAAATGGGTTTACTGTTACTTAACCCCTGTCTAGTTTTTAATGCCATGCTCATCACCATAATATCTGAACACTTATACAGTGCCTTTCATCCAAGACTGTTAGCACGCTATACAAACAGTAAATCTCTGAATACCCAGAAGAGATTTGTAATTATTCTGCTCATTTCTAAGATGGATATAGTAAGGCATAGAGTTGTTAAGGGACTTTCCTATGTTTACATAGCTAGTCACTGGCAGAGCTGGGACTAGAACCCAGGATAGCAAATCCCAGTTCCCTGCTCTAACTCACTCCCTTAATTAATTGTAAAATGGTTTGAGGTCTCTGGGTGATCCATACTATATAAATATGAAGTACTATACAAATAGGAAAGCTCTGGCAACTAATAAATTGGAGGAGAAGATGGGGGAAAGACAAATATAGCTAGAAAAAACATGAAATATAGAAGAACAAAAAATGAAAAATAAGCTTGAAGTATCCTGGGAAAGCAGTATTAACTGGAGAGACCTGAATGCATATTTATAATGTATGCTGCAGACAGAGACAGAAAAGATTATTCCTTGAAGGAATGATAGTAGGGAAATATAGTCTAAAAATAACAGAATAGCAGAGTTATTAGACCACTGTTTATCTGGCTTTAGGACTGAAAAGGGTGGACTTTTACGTAAACCGGTGATAAGATTTACAGGGAGAGACGCTGGAGAACTAGGAAGTCTGCAGAGAAATCCTTTGACAATTTAGAGCCTCTTGGTATTGACAAGACATTAAGTGCAGACAACATCCGTCCAAGAGTGCAAAAGGAAGTGGGGGTGGTAACGGAAGCGTTGGCAGGATTTTCCAAGGTCAGAAACTTCAGAAGAGAATCATTACACTGATGAGGGGATAGGACAATATTAGCTTAAGCAAATAAATAGTACTAAATGAAAGGCCCAGGAGCGTAACAGCAGCAGCTCCTAAGTCCATTTGATATTAGCTGTGGGGAAGTTTTAAAGGAACAAATTAGGAAGCATATGAAACAATTTCTAATTGAGAATAAGGAGAGAGTAGATCCAAGTATCTGTTAAAACAAGTGGCCATCATTCAGCAAAGCATCTGTATTCAGGACAGGATTTAGGCACATTCTGAAGTCCCATTGAAGTCATGGGACTTCAATGGGACTTCAGAATGTGCCTAAATCCTCGGCATTTGCACCTGTTCAAAGTTAAGCACGTACTTAAGTGCTTTCCCCGAATGAGGGCCAGTGATAGTTACGAATTTAGCCCTTTCATGAACCAATCCTGATTTCAGTGAATGTGTTCATTATTGATAAGTAATCACCAAATATATTCATTTAATGATCTACCTATAGGTGGTTCTCATACTGGTGGTTTTGTTATTTAAGTTAGGTGATTGGTCACCTAAATCATATGTTGTTGTAGCAGCTCCCTGACTGGATGGTTGAAACTTTTTGAATGCAAGGATAACAAATAATGAACTTTCCTAATGATTTTTGGATGAATAATTTGTACTAAAATTGTAAAATTGCTTGGACTCGTAAATACTCAGTAGCCATATGAATAATCATGAATAACAAATAAAATATCCCCAGGAATCAAAGGGATCCAAACTCAGCATTTTTATTCAAAAATTTGTTTTTCTACTCAACCAGCCCTAATAAAAAGGATCATTTCAGAAAAGGAAGTACAGGCATCCCTGACAAGCTGGTGTGTGTGTGTGTGTGGGGGGGGGGCCTTTGGCTTTTTTCTTTTTAAGATATAACCACTGTAAAAGAGTAGCTTTGATTTTCAGAAAGCTTTTGCCTTGGATTCATTAATAATTGAAATGCAGCAATTATGGAAAGGAGCATAACTGGACATAGATAAGAAGACTACATTTCATATAAAAAATCATAGAATATCAGGGTTGGAAGGGACCTCAGGAGGTCATCTAAGTCCAACCCCCTGCTCAAAGTAGGACCAATTCCCCAGACAGACTTTTACCCCAGTTCCCTAAATGCCCCCCTTAAGGATTGAACTCACAACCCTGGGTTTAGCAGGCCAATGCGCAAACCACTGAGCTATCCCCTCACCCCCTTAAAATCCTTCAAATTGGAATCATAGAATCTCAGGGTTGGAAGGGACCTCAGGAGGTCATCTAGTCCAACCCACTGCTTAAAGCAGGGCCACTCCCCAGACAGATTTTTGCCCCAGATCCCTAAATGGCCTCCTCAAGGATTGAATTTACAACCCTGGGTTTAGCAGGCCAATGCTCAAACCATTGAGCTAGCTGAAACAAACTGATTAGCGGGGTTTTATGAGCAAAAGTGTTTGGGTGATCACTATTTCACTTCTTACAGTATGTCGACATTGCAATGCAAGCCTAGGGTTAGAACTCTGGCTCAAGCCTAACCCTTTTCCATCTTCACACACATTGCATTAACCCAGGGCTTGGACCCCAGGGAGGGTGGAGGGTTTGAGTCTTAGTTAAGCTGGGACCCAGGGTTCAAGCCCTATTGCTTTTTCAGTGTAGACACAGCCACACATGGTCGGGAGTCTGCCAAAAATATTCCACAATCCCATGGACTGACTTTCTTTGTCGTCTGGTCAGTCAAGATTGTGGACAGTCAAGTTTTCCCAATTCCCACACTGCACCACAAACAAAGGGCTAGAGCAGCACATTTTGGGAGGGCATTAAGAAGCCTGGGATATGGGTGGTTAGACTCTGGCCTGCATAGTGCAGTGTAGACACTGGACCCCCAGGTTGGGACCTGGGGTTCAACAGTTCCTCACCTGGGGTTACAAATGAGTGTAGATACTCAAGCCCTAGGTTAACAAACCCAGGGCCTGCTAACTCAAGGTCTGCTAACCCTGGGCTTACATTACCATGTAGACATATCCATAAATTCCTAGAATGTTGGGAATCCTGCTTTTAGTACAGTACTAAGTATATTATGCAGCTGAGAGGCCGTAATTCAGTAAGACACTTAGGGTATGTCTACACTGCAATTAATCACCTGCGGCCAGCCCGTGCCAGCTGACTCTGGCTAAGGGGCTTGGAATAAAGGGCTGTTTAATTGTGGTGTAGATGTTTGGGCTCAGGCTGACCCTGGGATCTAGAACCCTGCAAAGTGGGAGGATTCCAGAGCTTGGGCTGCAGCCCAAGCCCAAACGTCTACATAGCCCCACAGCCTGAGCCCCTGTGACCCAGGGTGCCTGGGGTAGCCTTCACTGGAAATGCCAAAGTCAGGGCATGCTGCAAAAAGGAGAGCAAATACTCCCAAGACTGGTGGGTAACACTGAAGTTAATCTCCCCAACCAGTCACAAACTGTGCTCCTGATCCCCCATACTGGTTATCAAGAAGCAAAAAAAGAAATCACACAGCCCCCTTTATTGCATTCCAGTTCTCTGGCTCCCAGTCAGCACCTAGGTCCAGTAAGGTGAGGAGTTATTTAAAAATTCTGCTCACAAAATGTTCTTCTGACCCCCTAAGGGCCAACCACATTGCCAGGTCAATTTTAGGTTGGATCTTACCCAAAATACCACGCTGGCAGCCAATCCTTTAGCATCTAAAACTAAAGGTTTATTATAAAGAAAAAAGAAAGAAAAAGAAGAGAGTTAAATGTAAAGCAGTCACAAACATACAAAGACTTCAAAGTACATATATCAGCTTCTTAGCGGTATTAGTGAGTTTTCTGGCTTGAAAGTCCCTCTGGAACACATCCATTGGATGGGTCATTCAGTCCTTTGTTCAGCTTTTCAGTTTGCAAAAAAGGTAAGAAGGAGGATTGAAGAGAAGATGGAGATGATGCAGCTGCCTTTTATAGTCTTTTGCCATGTGACTTGTGCTTCCTTTGTTCCAAACACAAACTCATAGCACATAGCATTGAAAGGCCTTAGAGTTCTCTCCAGAGGCATGCCCCTGCATGCCTTGCTGAGTCATAAGGTGTAGTCCCTGCCCTTTCAATGGATTCATTGTACAGTTGATGTCCCTTGGTGGGCCATCAAGCAGGCCTAGTGCTGATGCGAATCTGTCTGGGGGTGTCACCCAGAAACACAGCACAAGTTTGGAAATACAGATATACCATACATATCTATAACTCATAATACAAAGGTGATACAAACATATAAACAAGATTATTATACTTGGCAAATTATAACATTTTCACAGATACTTTACACAGCATATACGGCACAACTCATTGCAATTTTACAATATTGGTATTCATAATATCCTAAAGTGTTCCCCAGATTCCATACAGCGTCACAGCCCCTTAGCCCAAGTCAGCTGGCATGGGCTAGCCATGGGTGTCTAATTACAGTGTAGACATGCCCTTAAGCACATCTGTAACTTCAACCATGTGTGTTAGTCCCTGTGAATTCGAAGTTAGGCAGATGCCTACGTATGTTGCTGAATTGGGGCCATAATGGGGAAATATGGAAAATCCAAATAAGTTGCATAAAGTACGTTCAGTGCAAAAATGCAAAATATAAAATCTAACCTGAAATGTCACAAAGAAACTCTGAACTGAGGTTGCTGTAGGGTCTTAGTGAGCCAAAGTTGTCGGGTGGTTAGAGAAAGGCATTAGGACTTGTGACAGATGGGTTCTATTCCTGATTTGTTATTGTCTCACTGTGTGGCCTCGGCTAGTAGCTTAACTTCTCTGTGTCTTTCTTTATTCTTTCTTTACTTCTGTAAAATGGGTTTGGCTAGATTTATAGTTCCTAAATGTCAGAGGTGCAGTATAGACTGAAAGGCTTAAATAGCTTTCCCAGGCTCTCTTAAAGGATTTAAAACTTTTCATCAGGCTATTCCCAACAGGCTGTTAAATCTTTGATGAACTTTAAAAGCTCAAGAAGTGAATAGTGTAAAAAGCCTTTTTTCCCCTTTACTATCTTTCTCCTATCTATCAAAACCAGATTAACTGTTCAATATTACAAGCTTCAGAGATCTTTCTCCTTTCATCTAACTAATGGAGGAAAAGTACCCTAACAACTTTAACATTTAATTCAGCTAATAAATTCTGTAAAGAAAAATAAATAAATTGGCACTTTGCTTTTGAAAGCATTGTGTTCTTTTTAAATAGCCTATTTCTGGCTACTTAAGAAAAATATCTGCCCTCAGAAGCATGCTGGAATCTGGAAACAAACTTTGCTTTTGAAAGCATTGTGTTCTTTTCTGCAAACGTTTTACAAGCTTGGAAGCAACTCTTTCTCCTTATCAGGTCCATCAACGAGTGGGGGGAGGGCAAAGGGGGCAATTGCCCAGGGGCCTGGGTGCTTTAAAAGGGCCCAGGGGCCCCCAGCAGCGAGCAGAACTAAGGCAGGCTTCCTGCCCGCCCTCACTCTACGCCACTCCCGGAACAGGCCGGATTGGCCCTATGGCCCCTGCGGGGGAGGGGGGTGGGTAAGGGGTTCTCCGTGCGCTGCCCCCGCCTCGAATGTCGACTCCACTGCTCCCATTGGCCAGGAACTGGGCAAACCCACACCCTGCACCCCCTCCCAGAGCCTGCACCCCACACCCCCTCCTGTACCCAAACTCCCTCCCAGAGCCTGACCCCACACCCCCTCCTGCACCCAAACTCCCTACCAGAGCCCGACCCCACATCCCTTCCTGCACCCAAACTCCCTCCCAGCGCCTGAACCCACATCCCCTCCTGTACCCAAACTCCTTCCCAGAGCCCGCACCCACATCCCCTCCCGCACCCAAACTCCCTCCCAGAGCCCGCAACCCGCACCCCCTCCCGCACCCAAACTCCCTCCCAGAGCCCACATCCCCTCCTGCACCCAAACTCCCTCCCAGAGCCCGCAACCCGCACCCCATCCCACACCCAAACTCCCTCCCAGAGCCTACATCCCACACCCCAACCCTCTATCCAGCCTGGTGAAAGTGAGTGAGGGTGGGGGAGAGTGACGGACAGAGGGAGGGGGGATGGAGTGAGAAGGGGCAGGACAGGGGCAGGGCCTCAGGGAAGGGGCTGGGCAGAGGGCTGGGCAAGGGTCTTTGGGTTTGCGCAATTAGACAGTTGGCAACGCTACCGGGCGGGCATGTGGAAGCCCTGGCCCTGCTGGAAGCGCACGCCCAGCAGCGCAGCCGGCAGCTCACTGGGCATCAGCCAGCACCGGCGCAGCACCGCCCAAATGTCAGGCGGACCGTGTCTGTGCGGGCGCGGCTTGTGCATGCGTGGGAGCCCACTGACTGTTCTGTCCTGGGGCCTGGAATTGCTGTTGGCGGGCCTGCTCCTTATTATAGGCCTGATCCTGAGTGGTGAGGAGTAGCCGCATCTACCACTGCTGTCAATGATGTCACCATTTGTGCATTTGATGGGTCCTTTAAAAAGTGGGGGGAAGGGTGTAAGTATCAAATATCTTTAAACTGACCTCATGAAGCAAGCATTCTGTTGAGAGTGCAAAACTACTGCAAATGAGCCTAATTGCATAGAGTACAGAGGAAAGGGAGAAAGCTAGCCAAAAAAGGGCATTTCAAGGAAAAAAAACCCTAACACCATTAATTAGATGCACATAGTTTGGCAAATGGATAAATTGTGACTCAAGAGTATTCCTCGATAGCATATGCAGCGTTTTACATAGTCCTGACTGTTACTAGGGCATGTTTGCCATTAGCCCAAGGTGCATTGCCATGAAACAGCTGTAACAAATGTGCCAAGCACAGCTATAGAGAAGCAGGCAGGGCACGGTCAGAGAAGAGGGGGTGAGGAGAGACAGGAACAATGGCAGCGATGTGCCGCTGGGGAACAGGAAAGGTCCTTTAGCCATATGGTTTGCAAACCTGTGTACCCAGCAGAGGGCAGGCAGTATCCATACGGTAAAATAAGTAATGCAGGGGCAAGGGTGACCTTACCAATTACATGTTACAAGAGTATAGAAGGCTCACTAGGTATAGACAGAAATAGGGGTCACCACCCCCAATAGAACTAAGGCATGCACGTAATTTGAGCGTGCACACACACACACATACACACACAGAGTTGTGGAACATAAATAGTTGTTATGTTTTTTTAGCTCACAATGGCTCCCACTTGTTTTCCTGGGTGGCTGTTCCCATGCCCATTCCTGTTGGTATGCCCCTGATCCTGTGAGATGCTGACCATCTTCTGGTGCTGGATGCCCTCAATTCCCATTCAAATGAGCAACGAGGCTGTTTGGCCCTTTCAGGAGGTGTTGAGCACCGTGAAGGATCAGGCCCTTAGGTAACCATCAAACACTGGCTGCCTAGTAGAGGTGATTTTCCAGAAAAGGAGCAGCAGAATTGCATTCCATTTGCTGGGGATTATCATTATTTATTTGGATTATAGTAGTACTTGGAGGGATTAGGGCCCCATTGTGCTAGGCTCTGTACATACATACAGTGAAAAGATAGTCCTTTCCCCAAAGAGCTTACATCAAAGATTGACAGGAGACAAAAGGGGAAACACCAAACAGATGGGGAAGTGGGGAACACACAAGGTGACCATAAAACAGTTCTGATTATTAGTGTAATACTTGCCTCATGGATTGTATTTTCTAAATGGACAACCAACCTAATTCTCAATTACTGAGGGACAAGCCCCACTCATTGATATATTTTGCTTTCCTCAACCAAATCTCTGTACAACTTTTCATGAGTGATGTACCCGAGTATTGAGGTTCTAATATCTAAACTGTATTGTTAAATCTATTCACCTAAATTTGGGTTATTGCTGATTATGTACTTTATGTATCATCTGACTTTTAAAAAAACAAACTTTGTATTTGTGGATAATCTAAGCACTATACCCAGACGTACAGACACTCTTTTCTCAACCTATGTATTATATAATTTTTTTAACATTAGCTTTAATAAAAAATTTAAATCAGTGGTCACAGTGTAACGCTGACAGACCCCAGTCGTCGGTGGGCGGGATTGAACCTAGGACCTCTGGAGCTTAGTGCATGAGCCTCTACAAACATGAGCTAAAAGTCAACTGACTGTTAGCTAAGACTGTAGAGCAAACTCATTAATCTGTCTCTCTAAGTGGTCTTGGTGTCACTAGATGGGACAGAACACCACACTCAGAAGGTGTGTGGGTTACAACAGCATCCAAGCAGTCTAGCTATTGTCAAGTGAGGATACTTTGGGGTGGTAACTTAAGACAGATGGCTGCTTAATATGAGTGGTCTGTCATACAGATTCCCCTGTACTTTTAGGAAAAATAACTTGTAAGGAAAGTGCACTATTGCTAAAGCCACCAGCCAGCCCCTAGTGCTGCATGTAGTTAGTCTATGAAGGGGAGGGGACTGCTCAAAGGGACACCATGCCAAAACTCTGTCCAGGCACTGATATGCTTCAGAATAGAATATGAGTCAAAGGTGCTTTTATGACTCACAGGCAACTGCCAGACAAGAGGCATCTGCTATGTGGAGTGCGCAAATGAGGATCCTGTAATGACATGTGAGATATAGTAAGAACATACTGTAGTTGTACGCTGTTGTTTTAAATCCGAGTCCTGGTACACAAGTCTTTAAATATTTTGCTGCACCGTGCGCAACTAATTTTTAGTGGCGTAAAATCACTGCCCAAAACATGTCAGAACAGAAAAAGAAAAGCAAATTAAAAAAATACTTGCTACCTTAGTTGACCATATTTACACTGCATACAACATGTGGCCGTCAAAGATGCCACTCTGGGCCACTCTCAGACTCATCTCTCTCTCTGGTCTTTATACTGACAGTGTGCTTTGGGACACCCCAGCCAGAACAATGTCAATATCTTTTGGGATTCTGGTGCAAATGTCATGTCCTTACCTCTCCTTTTCTTCAAGCCAATTTCTTTGTTATTAATTATTGTTTAAGTGCTGATCAGAGGATAAGTGCTGTGAAAAACACAAATGAAGACATGGTCCTGCCTCCAAGGAACTTACAGTCTTAGGGACCGGTCCTGCAATAGGCTCATCCTATCAGCATCTAACAAACAATAAACATTAATAAGTGAAAGCCAAACGAACTTTAAAAATATCTCCAGGTTTCTGAGCAATAAAAGGAGACTTTCAAAGGCTCAAGGGTGAGTTAAGTGTCCGGCTGCCACTGACAAGTCAAGACCCTTTGTGTCTTTGAAAGTTACCCCCTACAACTTTACTTTAGACCTAGCTTTTACATAATTGCTAATACCGTGCAGGATCAAGCCCCCAAGTAAGAAGCTCATGGTCCACTGAGATTTTCTAATACCTTCTCCCAGCATAAGTAGTGTAGACTCCAATGTGGTTCAATTATTTCCATTTAAGTGGCAAGATGACACAATAAGACAACCTGTGTGTGGAAACAAGGCAGTTTCTACCACAAAAAGGAAAGTTGTGTCAATGCAACTTTCCCACGCAGACAAGACTTAAATTCAGGGAACCTCTGCTGTCGCTTGCAGTGAGTCTCTCCTTAGCTGTCTGCACTCTCCCTCCTCCCTCTGCGGCCTGGCTGCTGATAGCGTGATATGTGTATGTGGTTATTTACCACCACATTGCCTCACCTTTCATTAAATGATGGCCCATTACAAGATCTGTTCTTGGACATCTCTTGCAATGTTCTATTTGTCAGACATAGCATTTGCCTTAGCTGACAGCTACCGGACACATTAAACCAGGGGCCTGTTTCTAGGTAACAAATTAAGCTCTTGATCAAAATGAAGCACAGTTTAAAAATTGATTAAAATGAAACAGTTTAGCTACCAGAAAACACTCTCTGCCAGCTACATAGTAGGCTGGGCCTTCGCCAGTTATTTGTTGAGGACTCTTTGTGCAGTGTTGCCATAGTTATCATACAGATAAACAAGGAAAGTGCTCTTTTGTCCCAGATTAAGTGGAACAGACTTCTGGAGCAAAGTCTGCCAGGATACAGTTGGAAAGAAGCATGAAGCTCACTTGCAGCTGCTGTGACTTTAACATTGTCACGGTGTGTGCCTGGAGCCACAGAAATTAGCTGAGAGAGAGGGGATTGATTGAAATAAATATATTAAAAAAAAAAGCAATGGCAGGAGATTCCTGGTGGAGATTAAATAACAAGCAAAGTCTGTAAATCTAAACTAGAAAGCCTCCAAAACTGTTGTAAAAGGCCTGATCCTGTTCCCAGGGAAGTCAATGGGAGTTTTGCCAGTGAGTCCTTTATGATGTTTTGGGGGGTACCCAGGACCTGCCTGAAGCATGAGAGTGTCTTGGTAATGTCAACTCCTTAACCCCACCAGCCTTTCAGCCACTCAAGCTCTCTCCTCCAGGCGGTGCCAGCCTGTGTTTGCCTTCAGGTTAACAAGAGGTGCACCCCAGTCCCTAAGTCTCCTGGAAGCATTCCCCTGTGATATCCAGCCCCTGACACTGCTACTCACAGAAAGCCCAGAACGTCTGCCCCCAAAGGAGCAGTGTACCCTAGTTTACCAGTTTTACCTTTAACTGCTGCTCCTGTAAAATCACACAACATTTGTGAGCACTTATAATAAAACAAATGTAGGTTTATTTAAAAAAGAATGGAGAGAGAGTGGTGGAAACAAATGGTTACAATACAAAGCCATGAATCTGGGTCTACACTTATTAACAGTCACCTTTCCTATCTAACAAAGTAGGTTTTCCCCCCAAAGGTCAGTCTGTGGCAGAGCTGGCTGGCTGCACAGGAATCAGGATCAAAATTTTAATGAGAACATCCGCGCTTGCTCCAGATGTCTCCTCAGTGAAAGGCTACAGAGGGCCTCTCCTCTTCTATATTATACTGAAACTGTCTTTTGTCTTTTTCATAGGCAGCGTGATTCTCTGTCTGTTGTAATGTTCCTTTTTTAACCTCCAAGTTATTTTGATTGTTTGCAGTTGTCATTAATGGTTTTCCATTGAAAGTCTTGGGCTGGACGAAGGCTAGACAATTGAGCCTTGCATTATATCTCTGGCTAACCAGGGTGGGGACTAACTCCTGCCTGCTCTAATGGGCCATCACCTTGATTTATAATCCCCGGGGGACTAACTTTTACTCCAAATCCATAAAGCATATTTGCAATATAAATACTTTATTCCTTAAACATTACCCTACATACATCTTGTAATGATTATGAATCTCAATAAGTTACAATCTTTCTGTAGATACTTTACATGTTACTCTATGGATAAATAGCCTGCAAGACGTGTTTGGTGTAGTGAGTTTGTCAGGTCTGAGTGAGAAGTGTTTGCAAAGGACAGGGGACCCTTTACCAAGTAGCCTCTATGTCACATCTTTTGGAGTAGGATCATGACTCTGAGTCTGATTAAATTAGGATATTAAAAGGTAACGTTCTCAACAAGCTGCAAGTCACAATAGCAGGCACTGGAGAGTGTTCACTTTGCTTACAGTTGCAAAATGGTGCCAGTAAACAATGGCTCTTGTTTTTCACATGCTGGTTTCTTTCTGAAGCATTTGGCTTTGGGGATGAAATTTTCCATTCTTGGCCTGAGCTCCAGTGTGGTGTGGTTATTTTGGGGAGTAGGAGGATGGCGGTTTAGGGGGCAGTTTGAGCACAGTCAGTTTAGGCACGTTAATTTAGGCAGGGTAAAGTTAAGGTTGCTTGGGCCCCAGAGCATATGCATTGCAACGCAGTGTGTAAGCACATGAGCTGTTTTTCCACAGAACCCTCATTCATGAGCATCTTGAACAAAGAATATGGCAGAGTTATGTAGCGAATGAGTCAGGTGTCTGTAGCACACCTGCCTCTTTCACTGCAGACGTTGTAGGGTATATTGTAAATGAGGTAGGAATTCCCTATAGAGGAAGAATGATCTTGTGGTCAAGGCTATGGGGTAGGAGCTCTGGGTTGTACATTGAATGAGGCAACTCTTCTACTGAAAATAGTATGCGACATTGTAATAGTAAACTGTATTGAAGTGCACACAAGAGCAGCGTGAAGGTTATGTGTCACTGATGACATCTGACTGTTCATGTTGCCCCCTAAAAGACTTGGACACCAAAATCCCATTAGAAATTTATGATTTCAATGGGAGTTAGGCTGCTGTATACAGTTAGCAGCCTGGATGTCCAAGTATCATAGGTGGCTTTGAAAATTCCACTGTTGCTGGGCTTTTAATGGGTTTGTAACAGAAAATGGATATATGTGTGCGTACATGGGCCACTAGTTCAGTGCTCATTTTCTTCAATGAATTTTCAAGCTCTACTGGTTTCACAAACTGTGCAAAGTGAATTGGTGAAGAGCTGGGGGAAAAGGAACTTGGAGATTCTGCTGATGTCACCAGCTGTGAACACAGCAGAGGTGGATAAGATTTACCTGCCTCGGCCATATCCGGAATTAATTGCGTAGTGCTTTGAAGTTGGTATTTCAGCTCGAGCATCAGCATGATTGCAAATAAAGAAACTTTCAAAAACGAAGACTTCCATAATGCATACTGCAAAGTGCAACATGAAAATGGTGTGGCAGGTGGGGAATTGTGATTACTGTTCTGATTGGCTAATAACTGCACCCATCCTAATATTGGGTGCACTGTCTGCCTCCTCCTGTATCCCTGATCACGTCTCTGTCACATCCAATAGTTATCTCTTGTCATTGAGACTGTAAGCTCTTTGGGGAAGGCACTGTTGGCTTACCACACTAGAAAGTTGTACTACTTAAACTATACCTGTATAGTTAAAGCGGTGTGACTCCCCTGGAGTGTGTGGACATGGTTATATTTGTATAAAGGTGCTTTCTACCAGTATAGCTATTCTGGTACAGGAAGAGGAATATATTATACTGCTACGAGACACTTTTATACTGATAATACTGTATCCACACTATATGAGTTTTACCAATATAACTATATCGGCAAAAAACCCTACACCCCCCTAACTGACATAGTTGTGCTGGTTCAAAAGCTGCATATAGATCAGGCCTAGCAAATGGGGGACTATCTGGTTGGCCTTTATGGGCGAGATCCACAAAGGGACTTACGCATTGCAAAGCCTAGTTTTTAGGTGCCCTGCTGTCTAGTAGAATCCACAGACACAAATTAGGCACCCCGGCTGCCCATACAATGCAGGAGGGAGCTGGTGCCCAAGAATGCAATCGATCCACAGACGCCAGCAAGCTGACTGGGGAGCTGTCTAAGCTAGCCAGTAAGAAATGCTGAGGAGAGAGGTGGGAATTAGGGGCCTAACTTTGAGCCGGAGGGAGGTACCTTCCTCCACTAAGGATTCACAGTCGTGAGCCCTCTTCTGGAGTTAGAGCTGACCAGGCTTAGGCACATTTCTTGCTAATGAGGAGGGGATAGTACTCTCTTTTGTACCCAATATCCCAGTGGTTAGCACACAAACCCAGAATGCATGAGACTTAGGTCTGAAGTGCTGCTCTGCCTGAATTGGAGTAGGGATTTGAACTCAGTTTTCCCACTTCCCAGGTGAGTTCCCTGACCACTGGGCTACAGGCTATTTTGGGGAGGGGTCTTCTCAGCCTCTCCTGTTGAAGCTGTTCCACTTTGGATAACATGTTTAATGATGCATTGAACAAGAGACAGTGAGACTGACTGTACAGCCTGATGGTTAGGGCCCTTAGGTGGGAGACCTGGGTACAAACACTTGCTCTAAACCAGACAGAGCAGGGATTCAAACCAAGGCCTCTCACACCCCAGGTGAGTGCACTGACCACTGAGCTGCTCGGTATAGTGGGGACTAGAACCACCACAGCTGTTGATTGTGCAAGTTAGACATGCTCTGACAACATCCACCAGATTGGGCCCTGCAGGGGAGATAGGTGAGGAAACACCTAGTGTGATCATCTTCCTAGGGCTTAGGCATGAGCTAGGCAGCGTCAGCACTTAGGCCGCTGTATGCATGCCCACTGGCAGAAAAGTAGGTACTTTACTGGTGGAAAGGTAGGCACCAAGGGATGTTAGACATCTATAAGGTTAGGCAGTAGCTGAGCCGGCATTCTGAGCAGCTCAGTGGCACCTAAGTCCCTTTTGTAGATCTAGCACTATGTGCTACCACAATATAGAAGTTAAATAGCAAAACCAAAGCCCTCAGTTTTACTTAAGTTAAAGAAAGTCAAAACCGAGTGACTTCAAAAATGGGAAAAAATAACCAGTAGCAAAGTGGATCTGGGGGTTCACATGTCAAAATGCAACAAATACTAACTACACCACTAAGCAGTGTCTCCTGTGTTCCTGCCGTGGAAAATTTCTCTTTGAACTGGGATTTGGGACCAATTTAAATGAGCCAACTGTTGCACAGCAGGAATGATGACAGCGGCAAAGCAGCTGTTCTGTTTAAGTGCTTTTTCTGGCACTTGTCTTTTAGCCAAGTAATTCAGAACCCATATGAAATAGTCATAACACAGAATAGTTTATGTTTAACAGTTATTTAACCATGACCTAGCAGCCCCCAAAGGGGCAAGCCAGCAGCACTACTCAGATCTTCCCATCAGAGGCTGGGTAGTTCTGAGATCTCTCTTGAGACATTGCTGGCGTCTGAGGATCCCTTCAGTAGGTGTTTTCAAGTCCTTTCTGTTTTTAGGCGTCAGCTGCAAAGTTCAGATCTGCATGCATAGTGTGACTATTTCTTTCTTAACTTAGTGTGAAAGAATGTAATTTATGACAGGTAATGTGGTACTACTGAGGGAGGGTGGTCCAGAGGTTAGGCCTCTAACCGAGGATGCAGGTTCAAGTCCCTGCTCTGTCACAAAATTTCCATGTGATGTCAGGCAAGGCACTTAGACGGCCTGGATCCTCAAAGGTATTTAGGCGCCTAACTCCTATTGAAAGCATTGATTTCAATGGCAGTTAGGCATTGCTTTGCTCAGCATTGCAACACTTAACACATAGGTGTCCTGCTACCAAAGGGACTCCTCCACCTTGGGTTATGCTCCCTGTATGTTGTATAGGGAGAGTTCGGTGCCAAAGAAAGGGATTCTCAGAAGCCAGCAACCTGAGCAAGGAGCTGGCCAAGCTAGACAGATGTGAAATGCAGAGGAAAGGGGCAGGGCTTAGGTCCAGATCCCCAAAGGTATTTAGGCACTTAACTACCATTGAGCTGGGCACTGATGGACCAGAGCTAGGCACCTCCCTCCACTTGGGATCCTCAGCAGTGAAGCATCTGAACCAGCCCATGGCCTAGCAGCTGAAAACAGATCCTTCTTGTGAAAAAGCAGAGAATTAATCAGTACTGTAATTAAGGTCAGAGTCACTAGCACCGTATAACTTCTCTCATAAATCTCAGGTTAGCTGATCATCCTTTCTTGTGGCTGAAAGTAATTTCAGATCCTGTCCTCAGGCCTTGAGGCTAAACACTAGAATACATGTCTAAATTGATCTGGATTATTTGCCTGATGCTTTATTGCAGTATGGAAGTCTCCTCGCTGCAGGGACATGCTATTATTGTCTATTGCACATACGTGTCCCAGTCAATGTGCCTTCAAGGGCACAGGATTCCAATTTCTTGTCTCATTGCTCACAGCAAAGCCTAACAGTTGATGAGGTCTCAGTGTTGGAGTGACGAGATGGTTTATGATCTCAGAGGCACAGCTGGTTGACTATCCATATAAGGAAGGCATGGTAAGGTTCTCTGTGAACAGATGTCAGGGACGGCTCTAGCTTTTTTGCCGCCCCAAGTACAGCAGGCAGGTTGCCTTCGGCGGCATGCCTGCGGGAGGTCCCCGGTCCCGCGGATTCGGCGGCATGCCTGAGGGAGGTCTGCCGGTCCTGCGACTTAGGCGTACCTGCTGCCGAATTGCCGCCAAATCTGTGGGACCGGCGGACCTCCCGCAGGCAAGCCGCTGAAGGCTGCCTGACTGCCGCCCTCGCAGGGATCAGCACACCGCCCCCCCGCGGCTTGCCGCCCCAGGCACGCGCTTGGAGCGCTGGT